>NW_028263376.1:790380-1125380 GCF_051168715.1 Poecilia mexicana | reverse complement strand
CAAAAAGCTCTAAAAATAAATACACAGAAACACGGATCATGACACTAAGTCGTATTTCAGATGCAAAAAACGCAATAATATGAACATTGTTGTCTTCCTAATATAATAGATATATATATATAGATGTATACCCTGACAGCATCCATCCAGTTGTGTTAGCTCCTGATCATCCTCTGACTCGTCTCATCATAAAGCACTACGACGCTCAACTGCTTCACCCAGGTGCAGAGAGACTCTATGCAGAGATACGACGCACCTATTGGATCCTCAGAGGTCGACAGGCCATTAAGAAACACCAGTACCAGTGCGTAGACTGTAGGAGATGGCGCGCCTCACCTTCCACACCAAAGATGGCTGACCTTCCCTCAGCTCTTTTGAGACTCTACAAACCCCCATTCTGGTCTACAGGCATAGACTGTTTTGGACCGTACCTAGTTAAGATTGGACGTCGAAGAGAGAAACGCTGGGGGATCATCTACAAATGTCTGACCACTCGATGTGTTCACTTGGATCTCCTCCCTAGCCTCGACACTGACTCTTTCCTGATGTCATTACGCAGGTTTATTGCTCACCGGGGGAAGCCATACGAGTTGTGGTCCGACAGAGGCACCAATTTCAGGGGAGGCCATAAAGAACTGCAGAGCGCCTTTGAAAACATGGCCCCAGTGTTGCAGCAACAGTTGGCCAAACAGACCATCAACTTTAACTTCAACCCGCTGCATGCTCGTCACTTTGGGGGAGCCTGGGAGAGGGAAATCAGGTCAGTCAAATCAGCTGTTCGTTATCCTGCAATAGCCAGCCCCGCCCTTATCTCACCACCGACTGACTACTGACCAGTTCTCTGTCTAACAGGTCCGGAAAATCCCTGAAACCCGGGTCTTACCCTAGAATAGGTTTATAAGAGATATTCTATTTAACTGGCGGCGGAGAAAACTCGTCTAGCTCTAACTACCTTCAGATCCAGAAGTTACGGCCCTTTTCAGTTGAGAAACAGTCAGCAGAGTAGCCCTCACTGCTGCGTAGCTTCAACAACCACTCCTGTTAACGGTAGCTTTTCTCCTAAAAATAACGTGCACTTGTTACCGGCTAGATTAGATTTAATGACTTAGATTTAAGTCCCAGGGCCATTATTTTAACACTCACCAAAGGAAAGTACGAAGCCACCACATCTCTAGAATCATGTATGTTAATTTTACTTAAATTCAGAAGAACCCACAATGATCAAACGACTCAATTGATCTCACTGTCCACAAGTTCCATTGGTATTTTTAGTACATAATTTATTAAGCAAGCTTTAGCAGGGGTAAATGACAAGAAAATTTACTTTCAGATATTACAAACTTGTAATAAGATAATAAATTCAAATTAAAATCAATTCCTACCTACTCTCGTTTCTATCCCTAACCTGTGTCACTAGTTTCACTAAGCGAGGCTTTTGGGGCAGTACAACTCACACCCGATGGCAATTGATCTTGGCAGCTGAAATCTTCAGATGTCCTTGGTCAGAGTCTCTGTCCTGATGGAACAAAGTCCTCTTTCAGAAAGCAGCAAAGTCGAACTGTCTGTTGTCCTTTAAACGAACGGTAATCTTCATCACTCAGTGACCTTTGTCTTTTCTCCAAGTCTGCTGCAGTAGAGCGGGGATCATTGGGTTGAGGCAGAGGGATCGGTCGAATCAGGAACCAGGGCTGGGGCAGATGGATCTTGTCCCTTCTTTGCGGCGTGAAGTCTCAACTTTCCCTCGGTCCCAGGGTGCGGTCCTCTGCTGATCTTCAGTCTGCGTCCTCTCGTTGTCTCCTCCTCAGCGCCGCAGACAAAGAACAGTTTCCTCCCTGGTTCGCTGGTTTTTAAACCCTTCCAGCCCACAGTTGTGTGTGTAGCTCTGAGTGACTCACCCTCCTTGACTATGTGGAAAGTCCCAGACCTTCCTCCACCCTGACTAATTGCTGCAACTCCTTTCGGTACTTCCCTTTTTCTGCTGGCCATCTGGCAGTTGCTGCCTTTTTTGGAGTTCTAGCACCTCCGCCCAGCCCAGTGTACTGATTGTGACACAGTTTGTTCCCTTTCTCATGATCTCAACTCTACAATCTTCTATAATGTATCATAAAACATAATCAACTCAAAACATGATCAATTTGTTTTATCAACTCCATTATTTATCTATTCTGTGACCCAAGCGTTACCATTTACAACAATCAAGTTATTACCATTACTACAAGTCATGAGTACAGAACAGATATTTCAATCATACTTTACAGACATTACAAATATAGAAAACATCAATCATTCCAACTGTTATATATATGTGTATTTTGCATTTCTCTTCTTTAATCATCATTAATCAACATGCAAGATTACTATTATTTAGGGCTGTTGTAAACGAATATTTTAGTAATCGAGTAATCTATCGATTATTCTTACGATTAATCGAGTAATCGGATAAAAAAAAATATATAAAATGAAATATTGGTAAATCTGGCATAATAAAGGTGTTACTATCAGATATCAATATCAGTCCAATTTTTCATATTTGAGCATCCCTAACAGTTGCTTTTTTGTAGTTTAGAAAACTAACCTGTAACAATAATAGCTCACTTTCTAAGTTAACCAGAAGAAAAGTTATAGAAAAATCTTGAAATTATATTGAATTTAATAACAAAGAGGCAGGCTCACAAATATGCTTATAAAAAATGTCTACAATCCAGCTTTTAGTTTATGTATTCATCTTCAGTGAGTTTAATAGATTAATTAAACTCACCTTGCCACCTAACCTGTCACGCTTTGGGTTTGAAAATACGGGAAATGCCGCCTGGAGTGGGAGGAGAGGGCGAATGAACGAACGTAAGATGGGGTGGAGGGGAGGAAATAGACCAGCGGACTGACGAAACGTTAGACCGGGGGACGAACACGGGGGAAGCAATACGGGATATTTACGACACCTTCACTGGTCACACTCAGAAACTCATCTACCAGCCATGTACGATGCGCTCCGCCACCCGTTTCTTCAGACCGGGATATGAAATTTATTGTGCGGTTCGTCGGTAAAGCTACATTTACACGGTAAGCATCAGCTACTCAGCCGCCCGCCTTGTTCAGGCTATCCGCTCACCTCAGCGCTCTTCCCGGCGTTCGCTTTCAACCAGCAGCCCCGGAGGAGAAATGCTGCCGTACTCCAGTTCCCCCAGTCATTTTAAGGATGCTTATTGGTTCCCCAAAAACGATAAAAAGTCGGGCATTATCATCAATCAATAAAATTCCCACGGGCCAATATTGAAGATTGAACTTTATGCCGCTGAGACTTAGCTTTTGTCTACAACTCAGAGGCGGAAGTGAGAGCTCCGCGCAACGCAAATGAAGTCCCGGTCAGAACACGGTGCGCTAACTAATAAAACATAAATTAACGAAGCTTCGAGGCAGGTCAATTTTCCTCGAGGAATTTTAGTAATCGAGGTACTCGAATCATTCGAGGAATCGTTTCAGCCCTACTATTATTTCTCAGGCCTTTACTCCGTTTTCTGCGTGTACCTGGGAAGATCTCACACCTTCATGCCAGTTTTCTCGACACAGCTTTACAAGTTGTCCTGAAAGACCAAGTTGTGGCAGAGGAAGTACTTCTAACAGCTCTCATAGAGGTTGAAGGCATCCTTAACTCTAAACCTCTCGGTTATGCCTCTGACGTGGCTGACCTGGACCCCATTACACCACACCTTCTGTTAAGGGGGCGGCGGGATGCAGGGCTACCACAACCAGTGTATGGTCCTCATGATGCCCTGTCCAAGAGGAGATGGCAACACAGTCAGGTCGTCAGTGACCATTTTTGGAAACGCTTCATCCAGGACTACCTTCCAGGACTTCAGGTACGACAGAAATGGAGGAAATCTACTGATAATACTGCTGTGGGACAAATTGTGATGATTGTTGATTCCAACCTTCCCCGAGGACTGTGGCCCGTCGGGACCATCACCAAGGTTTTCCCTGGGACTGATGGCGTCGTACAAGCTGCTGAGGTGAAGGTCAAGGACAGCATTTACATTCGCCCAGTAACCAAACTGGTGGAGCTTCCTGAAGTGCCTGAAGATTTGGATCCTTCTTCTACCTAGTGGACTTTGTATGAGTGTATTTGTTTGCAAATACAGGGGCGGCTGTTAAAAGTCCACCTGTTGGTTCTAGGACTACAATACCCATGATGCATCTTTGTTTCTTGTAGTTCAACTTTCACGTAGATGAGCAAGTTATTTTCTGTGCTTCTGTGTGGCTCGGTGGCATAAAAATCCATCAACGGATAGCATCCACCATCAATCCTTCTTTAATCCCGTGTGTATGAGACCTGTGTGCGTTTTTATTATGTAAGTATACATTTTTCTGCCCGATATTTGGGTTTATGTCAGTTATTAGCCCACGAGGTGAAATTAGCCTTGTGTTTTCTCTGGCTACCAATAATTCAAGCTATTACTTGTAATAACTCAAGTTCTATGCTATTCTTTGCCAGATATATCACCATTGTAGTAGCATATGAGGAGATTTGCCGTTAATTCATATTTTCTGACGGTTTTTTGTCATTTGTATGTTTATTGCATTTTACCGATAATCCATGTGTGGTGTTATGATGCCCTCTATTGGATTTCTGTGTTACTACAGGTCATTTTCATCCTGCATGTATGTGTAGCCGCTTTGCCCGCATATGCATCTTTATTGTTTCTTCTGTTTCAGATAACCACACACATATATACACACATATATACACATACATCTATACACCCATATACATATAAAACCAAATACAACTACATCGTCCCTATCTCTACGTCATCATCTGTCCCATCATCTCCCATGTGCTTCTTATTATTCTATCAATAAAACTTCAAAGCTGCACCGGTGGAGTTGGCCTATTCCTTCTGACCGAGGAAGATTCAATTGAGGAGAAATCTGAAATTAGCGCAAGCTAGACGCACACAGTCTTCTACAGGGCTTTTAAGTTTTCATTAATCTCCAAGCAATCCTGAATTAAGAAGATGGTGGCTTGTGTTAAGAGAGGAAAAATTCTTGAACTTTAAAAACCTTTTGACTCGTTAAATCCTCTCTTATGCCCGGGTTCAGAAAAATGCTGTGCGCAAAGACTGAGATCACGCAGAGATAACAGCGTCACAATAATCAGCATTTATTTAAGACAGATGCATACTATCACCAGACAAATACATCACAAAACATCAGAAACCTCAGAGCACAAACAACACATGAATTTACCTGAGAGAGAAAAAGACAAAAGATGGAAACGACAAACAAAAAGCAAAGACGTCTTTGGAGAAGTTGCAAGAGCAAAATCTGATTTGTTACTTCTTGTAGAAAGTTTTATCTTCTTTTCTTTAATTTATTCAAATAAGGCGTAGCTTTGCTCCTCCAACCAGGAGCTATCTCTGACCCTCTATCTGAAGCCAGAAACCCCTGCCGTGTTTACGGCTTTTCACAGATGAGTGTGAAAAGCTACAACTTCTGTATTGTTTTCCACACAGACAAAAGGCAGTTCAAACGATCCTAGCAAACCATCTGCTGTAACTACAGGTAAATTAAAGGTCAAAAAGTCAGAATACATTACTAATTTCAAAACCACAATTAGGCCATTTGAATCAAGACATGTTAAGTTTTAAAACTAGCTTATTTTAAATTTATTTTCTCAACACTTGTAAATATTTGCCACTACCAGTAAAAGCTAACGCTGCACAACACAAAGTTTGCAGCCTTCACTTCACTCCGGATCAGCCTAAAAATACCAGGGATACGGATGATAAATAAAGGAGCCTCCCTGAGTTATTTCCATGGAATCACTTCTGTATTCAGCTTGAAAGAGCGAGTTTATGGGAACGAGTGAGCAGACCAGATCCAGACAGCCGAGCAACTGATCCGCCTGAACACACTGCTGTAAACACCGTCCTATCTGAGCTCTTCACAAGAAACGTGCAAAGGTAATAAAACGAAATAACACGGAGACCTTAAAAGACATGGTCATATTTTCTAAAAGCAGCAACTTTTAACCTGAACGGTCAGCGGAACCAGATGTCTGACACCAGAGCTGCGCTACTGTTAAGCTATGAGGCTTGTTGTGCTTGTCATGCTTCGGAAGTAAAAAGCCCGAACTGTAACCTCCCCTGTTAGTCTGTGTCACTAACGACAATAAACACACATAATATACTTGAAAATTAGGTAAAAACATTGTCCGTTAGAATGTTTAGATACTTAAATAGCACATTTTTACAAGAACAATGTCCGAGAATATTGCCTACTAGCATAAGCTAACGTTAATGTTAGCCACAAAGTTTAAGTAAAACTCACCTTCGTATCAGTGAATGTATAACGAGGCGAACATCTAAAACCTTTCTCCAGCTGGCTTGTTGGGGCTTCGGATCGATGTACAAACCTTGGCCAAGCCCTGCAAGCATCTAGTGTAAAATGATATTTTTATTGGATCGGAAACAATCGAGCCGCTTTTCCCCGAACGTTCCTCTTAGGCCGTCTAACGAGCCATCATTTGATCCAGGCGCGTTAAACCAGGGAGAGAACTAAAACATGCAGGATGCCGGTGTTATGCCCAGAAACGCATGCCTGCCCAAAATTGCATCAATTTTGGGCAGGCATGCGTTTCTGGGCATAACACCGGTCTGCCAGTCAAACCTCTCACTGCAGAGCGGAAAGCAGGCTGATATTTAAACCTTTGGCGACAAAAATAAGGTCAGGGGATAAGATGGGCTTCACATGTAAGTATCGGCCGATCACGATCCCCCAAAATTAAGGAAATCAGTGCCCAGAAATCCACTGGTCGATAAATGTATCCTATATTATACATGCATATGTAACCGAATCCTTTTCTGCGTGGTGCTGGTTATCGAGTGAATGGACCGTGACACAGTTTATCTTTCAAGCGGATTATTCTCGGTTTATACAAAGACAAAACAACGGTGTTTTGTCTTTGTATTAAGGCTGCCCGCTCCAAGTCCTACACAAAACAAAAGTATATAACAAAAATTAACTTAACAGATCTATAAATAAACTGAATGTATTTAGATGGAAAAATAAACAGCACACACCTCTTCCACAGGACATGAGAAAAGGGGAGGGTCTTCTTTTTTTATGGCGGTTGGCAAACAACTTTAAGGTGCATTACCGCCACCTTCCAGGTGGGAGTATGGATCAGAAGCTCATAGCCTCCTCATAATACCCATTCTTCTAAGAAAATTAAAAATACTATCAAAGACTATATCTCCTGATGATCTCTGAAACAATTCTCTTATAACTAACTTATTTTTATTACTACTAAGCTCACTAAGTAGTATCTCTCTTTCCCGTACATACTTGTTGCATTCTAAAAAGATATGTTGTACTGTTTCTAACTTTCCACAATAACTACAACAACCTGTATTATGTTTATTAATTAACTTAAGAGTACTATTTAATCCTGTATGTCCAAACCTAATTCTAGAAATAACATCTTCACTTTTACTTGTTACCTTTTCTACATTCCCCAACTTTTTTTGGATATTATGATAAAACCTCGCTTTGTCTCCTCTATCCCACTGTTCTTGCCATTTTCCCTTGATATACTCCTTTATAATATTCTTTATGTCACTTTTACTTATCTTAATATTCAAATCAACAATTTCCTTTCTTGAGGCACTCTTAGCAAAACTATCCGCCAACCCATTTCCTACCACGCCAATGTGGGCAGGAATCCAAACTAATTTAACCTGAGAGCCCTGATTTTTAATCCGGGAGATTAAGTGAATTATATCCAATACAATATCGTGCCTTGATTCTGAATTTACCTCTTGGATACTAATTAATAGAGATGTGCCGATCAGGTTTTTTCCTCCCGATACCGATCACCCATGAGGGCCGATCACCGTTACCGATCACCGATACTGATCACATAATTATTATTATTATTATTTTTATCATTAACACTACCAGTTACATTATGTGGAAAAAGGAACCATGAATTCACCTTAGTTTAGAGAAAAACTTGTTTTTAATAACTTTTTTCAAGAAGAAAACTAAACAAAACAGGCATTGTGCAAATTGTACTGCTATTGATAATACTATCTTTAACAGACTGATAACATATGAAGGCTCTGAAGAGGGTAAATAACACAAAGAGCCAAAATAAAACCTCTCAACATTGCCGAAAAAAATTCAAGTATAAAACTTAACATTCAAAGGCAAAAACAGGTTCCATTACAATAAACAATCCATAGTTACTGAATGAAAACTTCCTGATAGCATGGCGGCTAGCTGATTACTGCTAGCTCTGATTGGCTGTTTCTGACTGAGCGGAGTAATTATGCAGAACAGGGAGGAGATCGATTATTTTTTTTAGAGATTATCTGTCTCATGTTAGGACAACGAAAGTTTTAATACGTAAGTAAAATTTATTTTTTTAGGTTAGATGCTGCAGCTTTAAGCAGGTTCGGTGTGAGAGTCACTACCAGGTGGAGCAGAAGCGGCGCTCCCTCTGTGAAATATTACTACCTGTAGAGTAGCAGCGGTTCAACAGCGAGAGCAGAACCAGCGTCTTACATCGCAGCTCGAAGACTTAAATAATTTTGCGGGTTATTTGTTTAGCTTTCTGACCGTCATGCTAATCCGGGTGAGTGTTTGTAGCTGTGCGCTGCTTTACCTGATATCTGATCGCTCCGTATGTCTTTTTTACTGCAGTGAGCCTAGATGTAGCCAAACTCCTCAAGTATGGCACTGTTTTTATGTCGTATTAGCTTCGTTGTGTTGATGCATTTTGACCTGCTTCAATTTTCCGCCGCAACACGCAAACTTCCCCATTCACTCAGTGCGTTATAGTTACACATCGCTTTGGATTTGTTGCTACGCGTTTGCGCAGAGTGAAGGAAAGAGGAGACCAGCTGCACAGTCAGGTTGGAAATGAGATGATCGGTATCGGCAACAAGAGCCAATGATCGCCGATCACCGATCATGCACTTTTTCACGAAAATCGGCCCGATTATGATCGGTGACCGATCGATCGGCACACCTCTACTAATTAATGCGCTACTAGAATCTGAGCAAATTAAAAACTTTTTTCCATTTCCTCTACCCATTCTAAAGCCATTAAAATTGCCATTAACTCACCTGTATACACTGTCAGTTTATCATTTATTATTTTATTTTTCATAAAGTTTAAATCTGGAGCAATAAATGATATACCTACTTGATTGTTTACCATTTTTGAGGCATCTGTATATATTTGAATATATTCTGAATATTATTTTTTATATAATTTTCCACTTCATTCTTTCCCAATTCTCTTCCCTTTTCCAATAACTTTAAATCAACTTCAGCCTATTCAAAAACTCATAACGGAATGACAAGAGTAACAACCACAGGGCTGATTAGAAATTTAAAGGGGAGGGTGTAAGGGGCGCAAACAATTTAAAGACAATACCACAGAAGAAGAAATAAAAAGGAGGGGCTTTCGATCTTAAAGTAACATGGTTAAAACAATGAGAGGTGTTTCAGTAATATAAGGAAAAGACAAATAACCAAAAAAAAGACATTTTGTGTAATTATAACAAAAGAGAATTACAACCAGGTTACACATAGGATATAATGTAAACAGCACCGTGATAGATGCAATAAGTTTATAGCAGGTGTGTGAATGATCTAATATTCTAACTGTTGATTTCAGCCGGTCACATTGTTAGCAGAACTAGAGGGCCCCAAAACCAAATTTCACTTAGGGCCCCATGGAGGCTTGGGCTGGCCCTGAATTTGCATATGTATTTATGGGTGGAGACAGGGCAGACCAGCAGCTGCGCTCAATTTTGTGCACTGCACTTTTCTACATTTTTCCATACACCAAGTTTTAGTGTGAAAACTGTGCACTCTTTTATACATAAGGCCCCAGGAGTTCTTAGAGAGGCTCAATTTCAAGGTGTTAAATTACAAATCCGAATTTCTTTTAAGTCATATTTGATATATCAATTTTAATAACGACTGAGGGTAATGTAGTTACTTGATTTTGCTGTAAAATTAGACTATATACCTGGAAAATACATAATACTACCCTTTTAACAAAGTGGGTTTTCAGATCAGTCAAAGTTGGTGTGGAAAGCTTTTTTCACTTAAATAAAATCATCATATTTGTCTAATATTGCAAAAAGAGTAAGAACAAGCCGTGTGTAATGGCAGCATATTTTTGTGGTACTTTCTTTCTTCCTCATAAATGTGAATATCTCCTATGTTTCCAAACACACCCTCAAAGTCCTTAAGGTTTTTCTCCATTATTAAAATGTTGAGTGGAGTCAAGACAATGTTAGTGATAAAGTCCCATCACTTACTAACACACATTTAAAGTGTGGTTTCTTAAACTGTGCTACACATTCAGCACTAACAGCAGGATGTTACAGATAAAAACCTAACCTCCAGTGCAATGTGCCAGCCATGTTTCTGTGAATCATCATGTTCCAAACAGCTGGGGCGTGTTTATCAACCATATTGACAGGCTGTGAGTGATAGCGATCCTCCACCCAACCGCCATTAGTTTGTGATGTTCATCTGCTTCCGCTCATTTATGTGGAGTGGCCACAAGTTTACAGATAGCCATTTTGCTTAATGGATGCTGTTCATTCAGTCCCACAGCAGGCTCTGGCAGTCGCTGTCCCGGGCCCATTAGGAAATTAGTCGACAGCCGGGCCGCCAGAGCAAATGACGGCATCAGAACCTGAGTGACTCCTGCCTGAGTCAACATTGCTGGGTCCGCTTTCAGTCAGCTGCTGTTGCTGTAAACGAATGCGTTATGATGTGAAACACGGCTGGCTAATTGCACTGTCATGTCCTTCCTGTTTGACAAATCTAAAGTCACCGTACAAAAATGATCACCTTCAAACTAGTGGAAACTCTTTTTGAAATGCACCAGAATCCTTCACAGTAATCAATTTAAAAAAAAAGGATATTTTGACACTTAACTTTGTTAAAAATTTGACCTGGTTAGACTTGAAATTCCTCTGCAAGGCAGATTTATGATGTAATAAATATTTCTGAGTATCAGTACCAGCATGTGGGTTCCTCAGGTGTGTGTGTGTCTGCAGCTGTCCTTAATCCTAAGGCATGGAGCCAAGCAGAGTACCAGAAGACAAACTAAGCACTCTGACTAGAAAATGCATCGTCATCATGGATTCTACCTCTGCAGACTGGTCGATCTAAAGCTCTTGTCAGGTTGCATTAGCTAAATGACCAATGCACTGTGTGTAGACCACATTGCACTTTTTCATATAACCAGCCCTAATCAGCTAATTGAATTTAGCTTGACAGCTTAAACGTTTAAGTCTGAATTTGGATCTAACTGCACTTAAAAGAGTACATCTAAAATTATTGTAGGTGAAGAGGCAAGTGGAGAAGTTGCACCGGAAGGTTCGTGCCGGGGAAGACATCATGTCTGCTTCAGGTATCAGACAAATCTCCTTCACCAGTCCTCATTTCAAATTACGGCCCTCAAGTACATTTCAGGTCCCCTGCATCGATTGCCTCGATCAAGGACTATGTGACAAATAGACTAATGTTTGAGAGACTGAAGGCTTGTCTAACTGACCATACATAAAAGAGTATGCAGTTTTCACACTAAAACTTGGCGTATGGACAAATTTAGAAAAGTGCGGCGCACAAAAAAATTCTGATGTGTAAAGTCATGCTAACGCCCGTGGCTGCGCACCTTTCTTTTGTACATCCCAATTTGTGGGAAATTGAGCGCAGCAGCTGGTCCGCCCTGTCTCCACCCATAAATACATATATAAATTAATATAAATACCCAGAAGTCTGCCACCACATGGGGCAATAATCATGCCAACTATTATATATTTTATTCAAAAGGTGCTTTCAGGGAACATAAGGTAACCTCACAAAAATAATACATTTTAAAGAAAAAAATCCAAATTAAAAAAATAGAGATCGTGCAAATGCTTGTTTGAACAGCAGAGCATTCAGCCAGGATCTAAAGACAGAGTCAGAGAGTCATTTGAGTCGGGAATGTGGACGTTTATTCTAAATAGAGGAATCATGAACAGAAGTTGTACATTTACAGAATAGAGATGCTCTCTGTTCATAAAGGTGCATTCACAAAGCGGGAATGGCTCAACTGAACGATGACTGCAGCTGGACCAGTACCGGTACCACACGGCTCCTTCTTTAAGTTTTGCTCAGAGCTCCAGGATGATCAGTCTGGATTAATCTAAACGCAAATAAACCATCATCATCACTTTCCAGCAGATGATCTCTGATCAAACGCTCTCTCTGAATCCTTCCATTGGCGATGTTCTCCATCAGAGCCAAAGTGCTCCACAATTAGCGGCTCACCATTATGCAACTACTTATATATGTGTGATTAGACACACCCTGATCACCTTAAAAATAATCAAACCTGTTTGGAGTTAATCTGCTGATCCAACCCTGTTTTTTTTTGTTTCTTTTAGTCAGAATGAAATTATCTTATAGATGCATTTCATGCACTTCGGCGCACAGACCAATGCGTTACATCTTTATACAATTTATACAAGTATACAATTTGAATGGTTACTAAAAACTAGAACTGAAACTGCATATTTGAATGCATTGTGGATTTTCTCTATACATTGTCAAACATTTACATACAGTTTCAAATACACGCATACACAATTTCCACTAGTATCTGGATAATGTGCTCTTGTAAGCTACAGCAAAACCATATGCTTTTGCATACTTTTATCTTTGTTTTTATCTTTGTGTGCGTGTTATGTTATTGTCTGAGGATAAATGCAGTTCAGTTTCATCGTTTACTTTAAACAATAAAATATTAAAATCATGAGAAAAAGAAACATCGGGTTTGATGCTTCTTGGTCTAAATAACACTGAATGTAGTCAGATTTCAGTCTATTTAGGTGAGTTTTGATGCTTTGTAGTTTGACGTTGTCCACAGAAAAGCTTTGCGTGGCTGCCGCACATTTTCATGCCAGTGAAAAAGTGTGTGTATATTTCAGCAAACTTTGACGTAAAGTTAATTTTTATACATGCCATCTTGTGAAATATGGCATGTATTTTTTGTGCATACGCACGCTTTATGCATGAGGTCCCTGGTGTCTGCAGCCCACCCATTTTTGGGCTGCAAGATTAATTGCAGCCCAAAAATGGAGACTTGTTCTTGTCCCTTCTATTCAATCTTTCATGAATTTGTTTGAAGTTAAAAGCATATTCATAAATGTCTCGAAAACTAAAACTACATAACCCCTAAATGGCAACGTAGTGCAGACAAATTCTGATTCTGAAGGTGGCTTAATAGATGTACCATACTGAAGACAGGCATGCTGCCCAGGCATGTGGGCAGATCCAGTCAGACCAGGATATGATCCTGGGCTGCTGCCAAATGAGGGGATAAAAGCCACCTCCAGCACCTAGAACCAGATGTTGCCTCATGATCCTTTGGCAGGAATCTGTGACTAATACAAAATATCTCCTCCCCCTTCTGAGAATCTGTAAAGAACTGGAAGGAGGGAGAATAATTAGGTGGAGGGGAATGAATGATGACAAGCATGACAGGAGGGTTGTATGAAGCCACAAATTAGCAGATAGACAGACGTAGATTGGTAAGGTGGGTGGAGAAGCAAGTGCACAAGTAAGTTCATATCTTCCACCTTCTATCCACCTTTTTAGAAGTGGACTGAATGATATGCTCCATCATCAGGAAAATATTTTAAAAGCAAAGCTGAGTGAAGAAGCAAGGCAGAAAATACAAGAGCTATGCCAGACAAATCAAAGCCTCCGACAGATAAGAGTGTGCTCCTCATCCTGTCTGTCACTTAGCAGGAGGAGGAAGGTTGCTTGTTAGGACAAGAGCCTCCATGACTCTTGCTCAAGTGGCTGAAGAAGACGCCGAATGTGTTTCACCTCCTTATAATACGCTCTTCTGCCTTTTTCTCTCATTCTCCCACACACACAAACCCTTTGGTGGAAGCACATGTCTGACAGTAAAAGGTGAAGTGCTGCTGACAGAGTGTCTCACTGGTGGAATATGTCCAGTTTGGCCCGGCAGAAAAGAGACCCGTGAGTCCAAATGCGAAGATTTCTCCCATTTTCTTTCCCAGCACCTCACCGTTTCACACTTTTACTTTCTCCATTTAAAATTCAGCAAAACTGAGTTGGTGTTTTTTCTTTAGAAATTTCCTTCCAATTGACAACTTAATTCACTGATTTAAATAAAAATTAGTAAAACATGTTTTTTAAAGTTAAGAGCATTATCTACCTTTGTCACTGTTGCTCTTAACTTGACCAAATTTCAAATACTATTCATTGATACAATGCTGAGATGGTGTGTCGCACAGTTCTGCACTGAATGTCATTGAGAAACTGACTTCTGCAGTTTCCTTTTTTTAAGTGTGAAGCTCCAAGAATGCACAGATCTAATCTCTAGAAATTATTTAGTGCCAGATGCTTGATTTGCTAAGAATCCTAAATATACAGACAAAGCTACAGAGTGGAACAGCTTACATCAGTGTTACAATGGTCCAGTCAAAGTCCAGACTGGAATCCAACAACAACAAAAAATCTGTGGAAACACAGTTTCTTTTAAGCTTTTTTTTTTTTTTGCAAGAACAAATAAGCCAAAAAAAAGAAGAAAAATCTGTTTTTAGATGTACAAAGTTCTGAGAAACTTAAACAGTTAATATTATTACTAACCTTTATTTCCTCAGGAAAATCCCTTTGAGATTACAAATATATTTTTCAATAGAAGTGGCCCAAGATTTGGAGCACTTCAGAACTACCTGCTACCTCGGGTTGTCTGTCAAATAGAATCACATCAAAATACATTAAATACATTGTGTTTTAATGTTAAAAAACATGAAAAAGATCAATGAATGTGGGGGGTACGGCTACAGTGAACTAACCGGCGTCTAAAGTGAAAAATGTCACCATCTTGTGGCAGACATCTAAACTGTAGGTGAGGAAAAAAAAGCATATTCAATGCTAAATAGCATATTTTAAGAAATATTTAATCAAAGCCTCAATGTAGAAAAATTCTTTCGCAATAAAAATAAATGTTCTAACATTTATTTGTATTTTCAACATCACCACTTGCACAATTATTGGTACCCCTGACAAGACATTCTGTTAGGGTTGTATACACTGTCATGAATTGTGGTTTAGTGGTGAGGATGGAATACAGCTGGACCCAGGTTATGATGAAAAAATGATTCAGTGTACATAACTCCAGGCAGCACATGTGAGCAATGAGTCAAGGAAACACAGACACTGGTAGTACTCGACAAAGGCAGGACGTTTGTTCTTGTCGTGACCCACAACACGACAAGGATCCAACAAGGAGCAGGGGACATGGGTGGAATTAAATACAGAAGGGGTAATCAGGGAACACGAGACAGCTGGGAGCTATCAGGCGGGGCAGACGAGATGACACAGGAACTAAATTGACACAGAAAACCAA
Source organism: Poecilia mexicana (assembly GCF_051168715.1). Lineage (NCBI taxonomy): Eukaryota > Metazoa > Chordata > Actinopteri > Cyprinodontiformes > Poeciliidae > Poecilia > Poecilia mexicana. Next base: position 1,109,917 of record NW_028263376.1, on the reverse strand, counting down.
ATCCTCACAAGGCTGTAGCACGAAGACAGAGAAGTTTGGAACTGAACTTTGGATGATAAATGCAACTAAAATCAAAATTTGGTAACCATGAATTTACAAAGAAGTACCTGGAATAGTGTGGATTGTCATGAAGAGGAAGAGATGGGTGGTCAAAATGAAGAGAAAAAGTGGGAAAAGGTGGGGAAGGGTGGTAAGAAGCAGTGAGCTACTGAAAGAGAAAAAAGAGAAGTGAGAAAGGTACAGAAGGAACTGATAGTGAAGGCATTGAGAAAAGAGCAGATGAATCAAAAAATCCAAATATGACTATTATAGTAAGATTTGATGAAGGAGAAGGGGTACATGGAAACATGGCTGAAGCCTTTTTTGGACTTCAGAGTACATGGGTATATTGCAGTAAGATATGATAGGAAACTGTAGTTGGTTTCCGATTCTGGAAATGGCTAAAGGGTGATTCCACCTTATTATTCACTACCTTCCCCAGATAGCACACGATGTTAAATCAACGTTGAAAAATAGTTAGAATCGTTGAGTTTTGGTTGAAGTCGACAAATGACGGTGGATCAAACAACCATCCAATCAAACCGTTGAAACTGTGACATTGAATCAATGTTGTTTGGTGGTTGAAATCTAATGACTGAAATGCTAATGTCTAATCAACATCTGATCAATATTGAATCAATGTCAGCTGTATTCCCTCCCCCCTCCCCCTCCTCTCCTCCTCATCAGCGCTCTGGGTCAGAGTATTTTATTACTGAGCGGGGGTTATCACATTTAAATTAACCACTGTAGAGGATAGTGGGTGCCGATTCCTTTCTGTACATTTTCTTACTTGTTCATAACAATTCTCACTGACTGTGTGTGATATATTGACACAAAAACATCTACAACTTACTAAAAGGAGCGGAGCGGTCCACCCCCACCATTTACATGAGTGGGATGTCCCAAACACACAGCCACTTCGCTGTTGGCTTGTTGGAAAATATATTAATTCAATGTTGAATTATCATCACAAAGGTTGCATGTTTGGTTGAGGTCGACAACTGATGGTGGATCAACTATAAAACAACCATTCAATTCTAGCCAATTAACTAATGTTGAAACTGTGTCATTGAATCAATGTTGTTTTGTGGTTGACATCAAATAAATGAAATGCCAACGTCAAATCCAGTGTGTTTCACCACTGGTACTCCAGCCCCTACAAGTTTTAGGCATTTCCCTAATTCAACACACATGATATTAATTGACGTCTGATTAATGGGGTTTTGCTGAACTGAAAAAACGCAGGTCAGTTTGATTGACGTCAAGGTTTGGGGAAGAACTACCCAGATAGCACACAATGTTAATTCAATGTTGAATTATGATCACAAAGGCTGCATGTATGGTTCAGGTCAACGACAGAAGCTGGATCAACCATCAAACAACCATTCAATTCTAGCCAATTAACATTCATTGATTGAAATGCCACATCGAATCCAGTGTTTTTCAGCACCGGCACCAGGCACACTGCCCTGCAAGTTTTAGGCATTTCCCTAATTCAGCACACATGATTTTAATTAACATTTGATTAACAAGGTTTTGCTGAACTGAAAGCATGCAGGTCAGTTTGCCTTGAGGATAAGGTTTGGGGAAAAACTAGTAATCAAAGTGTTCAATCAATGTAAGGTGTTTTTTGCACCCCTCACCACCGCCTGCCATTCAAACGCCCAACCCCCTTCCCTCCACCCGTCAAAAACACACACACACCTCTTTCCCCCCACCTGGGCCCATCTACCCCTCAATCGGGTGAAACAACTTAAATTTTAAGTGAGGGTTTTTCATTTTTCACATTTTATTTTTTAAAAGATTGTTTTGGCTAGTGGCCTTTATTTGATAGTTAATTGACAGGAAGGTGGGTAATGAGAGAAGGGGGGTAATGCAGCAAAGGTAGCCAAGGTCAGGAATTGAACCTGCGACAGCTGCGTTGAGGACTGAGGCCTCGATTGTGGTTTGTGCTTAACCCCTGCGCCACCACAGCACAACTCCTTTTAGGTGAGGGTTAATCACGTTTTAACTTAAGCACTACGTGTTGACAACACTGAGTTGTGATTCCGTTCTGTACCCAGATTCACTAGCGGAACAAGTCAGCGTCGGGGCGGGGCTAATTACCGGACCCCTAACGAATCACCAGGCCCCTGACGTTTATCGCCTGCGCTACCAGAAACTGTTGAGCGAGGGGCGAGGAGGTTGGTCTGCGTTTTTTGTTTGATCTTTACCCAGGAAACACATCGGCTAAACCGTGAGTGAAACGGTCACTGGGACTGACTAGTATATATTCCATTGAGGGAAAGTAACTTTAACATTAAATAGACCTTTCTCAACAGGCGGTAGACTTTCTCAGTCTATAATCAGACATTTAAGCGACTTGAAACCGCACCCCAGCCCCACCCCCCCATAGCTCTGCACCTGCCCAGATTGCACATGATGGCAATTCAACATTGAATTAACATCTTTTGCCAACAAGCCAACAGCGAAGTGGCTGTGTGTTTGGGACATCCCACTCATGTAAATGGTGGGGGTGGACCGCTCCACTCCTTGTAGTAAGTTGTAGATGTTTTTGTGTCAATATATCACACTCAAATGGTCAGTAGGACTTTGTTATGAAAAAGAAAGAAAATGTACAGAAATGAATCTTCACCCACTATCCTTTACAGAGGTTAATTTAGAATGTAATACCCCCCACTCACTAATAAAATGCTCTGACCCAGAGCTCTGATGAGGAGGAGAGGAGGGGAGGGGTGTGGCAAAACAGCCGTTTTGCAGACATCAAAACAGACATTGATTCAACATTGATTCAACATTGATCAGTCGTTGATCAGACATTAGCATTTCATTCATTAGATTTCAACCACAAAACAACATTGATTCAATGACACAGTTTCAACATTGGTTACTTGGCTGGAGGTGGATGGTTGTTTGATGGTTGATCAACCGTCAGTTGTTGACCTCAACCAAAAATCAACCCTTCTGACTATAATTCAATGTTGATTTACCATTGTGTGCAATCTGGGCAGTTTGTTGCAGCCCTCATCACCTTCTCATCTTTGATCTTAAATGTGTTTATTGAAAAATAAGGGCATTGTTTTGTGCCCATAGTAATCCTGGTTATTTTGAGGCAAAACGGATATTTTTAATAATTGAGGTCATGTCTCCTTTTGTATTATTTTCATCCTACCCACCACTCCAGGCCTAAGTATGAAATCCTGTGAGATTTTGTGGGATTTGAGTTTTTAAAATAGGGCGGGGCCTATTGTTTGGTCTGGGAGAGCATGTGGTGGACAAGAAAGTGTAAGGCTGGCTGGTCCAGGTGGGCTTTAAATTGTTCTGATAGTAATCACTTGTTTTTAACTTTTTATTATGATATGCTTAGGGACGTGCTTAAATGAGCCTCTGTACCAGAACAGCTGAGTTGGATGATTACATGACCGTCTGCAGCCATCAAGAAGTGCAGAAGGTTGTTAATCATCCACAGATTCAATCCAGGTGAGGCAGAAGGGAAACACTTAACATGTAAGGCAGGTGAAACACTGAACTAAACCTGCTAATGACTGATTCAGTCTGTTGATCCTTGGATTGGTTACTGGTTAAATTGAACTGGACTATTGTTACTTGTGTGGGATCTTTATTAGCATATAGACACTTTTTAAGGAATTTAATCAACTTATTTGGAAATATTTGTAGTTGATGGAAGATTGAACCAGCTATTTGATGGAAGTTTATTCTGTATAAATTATAATTTTTCCCACTACACTATAAATCACCTTTTGTTATATTTATTTGTCTCTGGTGTGTTAAATAAACCTGATCCTCCCTGAGTTTTATTGTTAGGTTTCTGATAAACAGCCCTTTATTTTAAATATTGATTTAATATCAATATCATAAATCCTACACTATACTGCAGCTTAATGGGTAAATGTAGTTGTATATGTAAACATTAAGATAAATATTAATGAAAGATTAAGATATTAATTTAACAGTGAGTGTACATGGGGAACTATATGGTTTGTATTTGTTCTCAGACCTGTAACCAGTACACTGTTTAATCTTTCACTGTGTTTCAGAACTTTTCAAATGTTTATCATATTTCTAACCGGCACCCTCCTCACTTTTATTTTTTTCAGCTGTTGCTCTGCAGTTTGACCGAAAGCTGACTCTTGAGGACTGCAGCAAAACTGTCAAGAAGTGGCTTCATTATGCGCCAGAATGAGAGGAAGACATCGCAAGGAATCAAAGTGACGCCAACCAGAGTCAAACTGGGGTTACCACAACTTGTACTGTTTCCCTACTTCATACAGTACAAAGCTTAACCTCATGGACTCTGTTCTTCTGTGGACAACAGACTGTTGTTTTGACAGTAAAAAAGGAATCAAATATGTTTAAAGATCTGTCCCTCTTTTCTTAAATAAAATGTTAAATCAAACCCATGTTGTCATTTTTAAACTTTTGTACACAGTTTACCCATCATCTGCCAATAATATAGTGTTTAACACCAGTGAAGAAACTTTTAGTGGCATGTTATGATGTAGACCTATCAGACCTAAAATGTACATAAATCCTTAGCTTTCATTCAATATAAAAACAACCCAAATCTGCATGTACATCCACAGTCAAATGAGTGTTGAATCAACATTGATTCAATGTAGAATCAACACAAATCTGCATGCAGATCCACGTTCTGATGATGGTTGAATCACCATTGATTCCTAACTTATTCAATGTAGAATCAACACAAATATGCATGCAGATCCACGTTCAGATGAAGGTTGAATCAACATTGATTCCTAACTGATTCAATGTAGAATCAACACAAATATGCATGCAGATCCACAGTCAAATGAGTGTTGAATCAACATTGATTCAATGTAGAATCAACACAAATCTGCATGCAGATCCACGTTCAGATAATGGTTGAATCAACGTGGATTCCTAACTGATTCAATGTAATATCAACACAAATAGGCATGTAAGTTGACATACAGATGATGGTTGAATCAACATTGATATAATGTCAGTAATGGTTGAAACCCTAACGTTGATTCAACATACAAGTCACCGACCACTTTCGATGTTGTTTCAATGTCAGCGTTCAACGTTGATTCAATGTTTCTGGCTGACATTGATTCAATGTTGTTTCAATGATTCTGTGCTATCTGGGTAAGTTTCTGTTTTGCGGCGGAAAATTACCTTGGGGTTGGGGGTAAAGCACGTCAAAATGCATCAACAAGACGAATCTAATATGGCATAAAATCAATGCCATACTTGACTGAGTTTGGCTACATCCAGTGAAAAAAAAAGACACATGGAGAGATCAGACAGCAGGTAAAGCAGCGCACAGCTACAAACACTCACCCGGATTAGCATGGTGGTCAGAAAGATAAACAAATAACCCGCGCTACAGTAGTAATATTTCAGACGGAGCGCCGCTTCTGCTCCACCTGGTAGTGACTCTCACACCGAACCTCTGCTTAAAGCTGGAGCATCTAACTTAAAAAAATAAATTTTACATACATATTAAAACTTTCGCTGTCCTAACATGACACAGATAATCTTTGAAAAAATAATCGATTTCCTCCCTGTTCTGCATAATTATTCCAGTCAGTCAGATACAGCCACTCAGAGCTAGCAGTAATAAGCTAGCCGCCATGCTATCAGGGAGTTTTCATTCAGTAACTCAGGATTGTTTATTGTAATGGATCCTGTTTTTGCCTTTGAATGTAAAGTTTTATACTTGAATTTTTTGGCAATGTTGAGAGGTTTTATTTTGACTTTTTGCATTATTTAGCCTCTTCAGAGCCTTCATATGTTTTCAGTCTGTTAAAGATAGTATTATTGATAGCAGTACAAATTGCACAATGCCTGTTTTGTTTTGTTTAATTTTATTCTTGGAAAAAGTTATTAAAAACAAGTTTTTGTCTAAATCAGGATGAATTTGTGGAAGTCAGCAGAAAAAGACGAAAAAGTGATTTGAGTCTTGTTTTATTCTCAATGTCTTCCAACAAAGACAAAAAAATGGAATGAATAACAACCGTTGGTGTCTTCACACCTCACCTTCTCCCCTTTCACAATAAAAGCATACATTCTGGTGTGAAATATATACATTGTATCCGCCACACAAGACCCCCCCCACCCCCCCGCCCCGAACACACAGAATGTCACAAACACAAAAACACATAACATGCGAAACAACATCACTATGGAGAGCCATTTCAGCCAAAATTAAATAAATAAATAAATGGGTGAAATAAATAAAAAATGAGTAAAATAAATCAAAAAATGAAGACAATGAGTGAAATAAATAAAAAATTTGTTCAATAAATAATTTAGCTTTTTCATTAAACCAATTTTTAATTTATTTATTTTTCATATTATCAATTTCCCAATTTCTGTTTTTCATTTATCTATTTGTCATTTATCCCTTTATCCATTTACCCATTTTTCATTAATCTATTTTTCATTTAACCACTTTTCAATTTCCCTTTTTCATTAAGCCAATTTTTTTATTTTTCAGATTATCTATTTCTCAATTTCTCTTTTATCTATTTTTCATTTATCTATTTTTCATTTGTCCATTTTTCATTTATCCCTTTATCTATTTACCCATTTTTCATTAATCTATTTTTTAATTTAACCATTTTTCAATTTCCTTTTTCCATTAACCCGATTTTCTATTTCCCAGTTTCATTAATCCATTTCTCATATATCCCTTTTCTTATTTACCCATTTTCTTTAATCTATTTTTCATTTAACATTTGTTTGAAACATTTTTTATTTTCCCATTTTCCAATTTCCCTTATTCATTTAGTATTTCCTTATTTATCACATTCTATTTCCCCGCAAAACTTAGCAAAAAATAAATGCAAATAAGGAGAGGCACGTCATCAGGCTACACCTTCCTCAATTGGTTGGTTAGCGTCACCTGTACTTTGCTTCAAGAAAGATGGCGACCTACTACCGGGTTATCAATAAGCTGAAGCTCATTAACTTCATTAGAAAATAGTGTTATTACTCCTGACTTTATTTTTGGTGTGGCCGCTCAGACAGAACGCGTTTCAGCTGGCGGCTCTCCTGGACTCAGAGCTTCACCGTCGGGGGGTTTTATAGTCGGGGATTTTTATAGTTTGGACGAAGCGGCCGCTGAAATTGGCTTACGATTGAAGGTTGGGGACACCTTCGTAGCTACCAGCTGTGGTCCAACTATAAGGAGCAGACTTTACTGTACATCCTAAGTGAAGTACAATATACAGAGGCAGCTCTATGGAGCATCGAGCTGAGAGAGTGAGAGTGCCAAGCCTTTTAGATCTGCTTCGGAGGCCATCTTTCAGACATGCACCGCTGCTGTCCGTCCAGGATCCTCCGGTTGCCCAGACGTTGCACGGTAAGCTAATGTTGATGTTTGTTGTCCAACTACAGTCATATTTAATCAGTAGGTGCTCAATTACGATCGCGGAAGGTTTTGAGTTGATCTCGGCACTAGGTGACAAACTGAACGCCGCCAGGATGTTGAGACCAGCACGTCCAATACATCTTATTAAGGATAAAATCAACAAAACGTGTTCAAATTAATGGCCCAACAAAATTAATAATCTCAGTAATTATTGTTTAAACAAGGTGTTGCGCCTTTCTGTGCATTTCGGTACCATTACAAAAGTAAAAAGGGACTCAAAGACCCTGATGAGCAGAGCATAAGTTTAAATTGGCTAATCAGCCACCGCTGTGTTCATGAGAGGAGAGGCTTGTTAACCGAGAAATAAATATGAAGCCTGAAAACCTAAAATCTTAACAGACTGAATCCGTTGTGTTTTTAGCTAATCTCTGCTGGGTTTGTGGGGCGCAGGTGGTTGCCATGGCAACAGGTTGATTAAACGACAGTAAAAAGGCAGGAGAGGTTTAGAGTCATTGCTGTTATTTTACTTTTGTAAACAGACAACCTGAATACAGGTAATCTGACCTTTAGTGAAGGTTCAGAATGAAGAATGGATAAAAGTTGAACTTGTGCTACAATCTTTGCCTCTCGGTTCATTCTTGAACTGTGCCAAGTGTGGGCCACATGCATACATGTATATAAAGTAAATATGACTATTAATTTAAGTAGTTCTTTGTGGATGTATAACTTGCCCACCTTAGTTTCCCTCTTTGGTCAACATGTGCCTCAACATTTGCTTACTGTTCCTTAGAGGTGGACAGAGGGCCCACAATTTGTACTCCCGGAATAACAGCAGCACTTCAAATATGTTTTTACTCAAAGTAAAAAGTAGCTGAATAAGAAATTAAACAAGAGTAAAGAAGCATTTGGTAAAAAGTGTATCAGTACTGAGTAACTGATCAAGTTATCAATGATTTCATATCTAAAACAAAATTACACAGAGGGCCCAAAATATAAAGTTCAGTGGAAATTTTAGACAAAATGAAATTATTTTTTTCAATAGTGATGCTTCATAATAAAATGACTTGAGTAAAAGTAAAAAGTTCAGCATAGTAAAAGTATTCCTAAAAGTTCATTTGAGTTTCAAAAAGTTACTCAACTATATTTGAGTAAATGTAATTAGTCAGTCCTAAACTCTGCCCTTCTGAGGGAACAGGAGAGGGAACTGTTAAGGAAATAAATTAATCTTATTTTGATATTAAACACCGTTTCAAATAACAAACCAATCAGGAATAACAACCAGAACATATTAGGTTTATTCAAGGGTGAAGGAACAGAATGACTGTGGAGATTCTGTCTGAGAGAGGGACCACGGCTGACCGTCTGAACCGTCTGCACTGTGAGCAGCACCAGAACTCCTGATGGGTCTCCTTCAGGAAGAACCAGAGAGATGGCCGACCTCCACAGAGAAGAGTTCACACAAACATCAGAGGAAAAATGAATGCTGGTGCTCAAACAGAGCAGCCTCTTTTCTTAAACCCAACACACACAGGGTGTTGTGGCCCTGATTAAAAACCTGCTAACTTCAATGTAACTGAAACACAGAACATCCAGAAATGTGAAGAACTTCAGACACAGAGTGAAAATAACACAATGAGAAGAAAACATTTGTCTGTATCACTAAGTTATACAGGACATTAACATTTTACATTTTAAAGTGTTTGTTCCAGAGCAACTGATACAAACGATAGCATTAGCTCGTCCATTAATCAGATATTTATTGAGGCCAGGTGACAGAAGGAAACACCTGAAACATGCAGGGCAGACCGACCTGAGGACTGACTGGTTAAACTATTTCACTGACACTTCAGATTGCAGATTTCCAGTTGAAGGCATCCGTAAGTGAACACAATCATTATTTAATAAACCAAGCTGTGTAAAATAACTTATGGTTACTATTAATAACCCAATATGTCATGTTTGTTCATTTCTAGTACATACAAGGTACTGCACTCACTGTTTAGCTTCATGTTGAAAAATCTTCAGTGCAATGAAACCAAAAAATAAAACGGGTCCAAAACTTTCAATCTGTGTTCTATTTTTGTAGCTTTGTTGTATTAAGATTACTTTGTTTGTTTTAAGCCACAAACAAACGATCCATTTTATTGTCTCTGGGATGTGAAAACATGAGATTTGATTACATTAGAACTACACAGATTAGAAGGAACACAGATTTCATAATAAACATTTTGTTTATTCAAAACTATAAAATACAGACGGTTCTTGCATATCAATGCTATAAGAACAGCCACATTTTTTAAAATGAATGTCACCAGTGCATTTGGCCGGGTGTTCCTGCTCCAGAAAGGTGAAGGTCTCTGGTCATCCTGAAGCTGTGAGATCACTGGAAACACTGTGCGATCACCTGTGTCAGTCAGTTATGGTAGAACAGAACTTTGGTTTGATGAACTCAGTATGAGAAACTTCAGACTGACAGGAGTTAGGTTAAAGCCACATCTTGTGAAGTTGGTATATTTTTCCTCCAACAGGATCCAGAGAAATCGCAACAAACCAGAAGTGGGACTAGAATTTATTTCAATGTCATTTGTGAATGTCAGCTTCTCATTTTCAACAGTGGAGCTTTAAAAGTTGAAAACGGTTATTTTGGAGCGTTTTAACGCATCGAAAAGCCTCTTAGACTCAAAGCAAGATGCCAGAGCGCACAAAACTTAAAAAAAAATATTAATTTCACATGATTATCGCGGTATAAGCCATTTGTTTGTTACTTAATGAAACAGTCACAAATGAACGAGGTTGTTAGTCCAAGTTTGTCGTTTATTGAACGTTCATAAATTACAGCGGCTGTGATGCATCCCAGCAAAGGTAAACAAAAGTAAAATAACAGCAATGACTCTAAACCTCTCCTGCCTTTTTACTGTCGTTTAATCAACCTGTTGCTGTGGCAACCACCTGCGCCCCACAAACCCAGCAGAGATTAGCTAAAAACACAACGGATTCAGTCTGTTAAGATTTTAGGTTTTCAGGCTTCATATTTATTTCTCGGTTAACAAGCCTCTCCTCTCATGAACACAGCGGTGGCTGATTAGCCAATTTAAACTTATGCTCTGCTCATCAGGGTCTTTGAGTCCCTTTTTACTTTTGTAATGGTACCGAAATGCACAGAAAGGCGCGACACCTTGTTTAAACAATAATTACTGAGATTATTAATTTTGTTGGGCCATTAATTTGAACACGTTTTGTTGATTTTATCCTTAATAAGATGTATTGGACGTGCTGGTCTCAACATCATGGCGGCGTTCAGTTTGTCACCTAGTGCCGAGATCAACTCAAAACCTTCCGCGATCGTAATTGAGCACCTATTGATTAAATATGACTGTAGTTGGACAACAAACATCAACATTAGCTTACCGTGCAACGTCTGGGCAACCGGAGGACTCCTGGACGGACAGCAGCGGTGCATGTCTGAAAGATGGCCTCCGATGCAGATCTCCAAGGCTTGGCACTCTCACTCTCTCAGCTCGATGCTCCATAGAGCTGCCTCTGGATATTGTACTTCACTTAGGATGTACAGTAAAGTCTGCTCCTTATAGTTGGACCACAGCTGGTATCTACGAAGGCGTCCCCAACCTTCAATCGTAAGCCAACTTCAGCGGCCGCTTCGTCCAAACTATAAAAACCCCCGACGGTGAAGCTCTGAGTCCATGAGAGCCGCCAGCTGAAACGCGTTCTGTCTGAGCGGCCACACCAAAAATAAAGTCAGGAGTAATAACACTATTTTCTAATGAAGTTAATGAGCTTCAGCTTATTGATAACCCGGTAGTAGGTCGCCATCTTTCTTGAAGCAAAGTACAGGTGACGCTAACCAACCAATCGAGGAAGGTGTAGCCTGATGACGTGCCTCTCCTCATTTGCATTTATTTTTTGCTAAGTTTTGCGGGGAAATAGAATGTGATAAATAAGGAAATACTAAATGAATAAGGGAAATTGGAAAATGGGAAAATAAAAAATGTTTCAAACAAATGTTAAATGAAAAATAGATTAAAGAAAATGGGTAAATAAAAAAGGGATATATGAGAAATTGATTAATGAAACTGGGAAATGGAAAATCGGGTTAATGGAAAAAGGAAATTGAAAAATGGTTAAATTAAAAAATAGATTAATGAAAAATGGGTAAATAGATAAAGAGATTAATGAAAAAGGTAAATGAAAAATAGATAAAAGAAAATGGGTAAATAAAAAAGGGATATATGATAAATTGATTAATGAAACTGGGAAATAGAAAATCGGGTTAATGGAAAAAGGAAATTGAAAAATGGTTAAATTAAAAAATAGATTAATGAAAAATGGGTAAGTAGATAAAGGGATAAATGAAAAATGGACAAATGAAAAATAGATAAAAGAGAAATTGAGAAATAGATAATCTGAAAAATAAATAAATAAAAAATTGGCTTAATGAAAAAGGGAAATTGAAAAGTGGTTAAATGAAAAATAGATTAATGAAAAATAGGTAAATGGATAAAGGGATAAATGACAAATAGATAAATTAAAAAGAGAAATTGGGAAATTGATAATATGAAAAATAAATGAATTAAAAATTGGTTTAATGAAAAAGCTAAATTATTTATTCAACAATTTTTTTATTTATTTCACTCATTTTCTTCATTTTTTGATTTATTTTACTCATTTGTTATTTATTTCACTCATTTATTTATTTATTTAATTTCGGCTGAAATGGCTCTCCATACTCACAAGTATATAAAGAAAACAGACACACAATGGAAAATCTAAACAGTGACAAACAAAACAATTGAACTACCTAACGGTAACGGCTAGGGAGCTTAATAAGTCGGCCACCACGGCTTCTCTTCACAGGAACAGGGGTTGAAAGCAGAGGTGGGGACTCGAGTCACATGACTTGGACTCGAGTCAGACTCGAGTCATTAAAATCACGACTTGAGACTTGAAAAATGCTCAAAGACTCGGACTTGACTTTGACTTTCATGCCATTGACTTGGGACTTGACTCGACTTGAAGCTGTTTACTTTAAAAGACATATTTTTTACTCAGTCTTAAAATTTAAAACATATTATTTATAAAGTGGCGTCATTAATTAATTTCACTCATTCTGTATCAATATGCGCAGACCGTCACTCTGTTTTTCCTCTCTCCTAATGCATGTATGTGTACGTAGCTGCAGCACAACCAATCAAATTGACAGGATTTGGACGTTTAAAAATACGCGACGACGCTACAGAGCTCAGGGAATGAAAGACGAAATAACCGCTCGAATATGCTTCCGCGAGTAATTTCTTTTGGCTACGTAGGTTATGAACTTTCGAATAACAAACGAACTGCAACTTGTAAAACATGCAAGAAGAGAATATCGGATGGAGATGCCACGACGTCCAACTTTGTCCGGCATTTGAAGCTTCACAAAGATCGGTAGGTGGCACTTTTCTTTTGCTGTAAGATAGTTGACTTTAGCTAACTTCGTGTTAGCATGTGTACTCCGGGTTAAATTGGTGATGATTTACCATAAATCCGGTCCTTCAAATGCCTCCACATATAATGTGCACCGTGTTAGCTCAGGAAGCCGGTGGATAGTGAGCGGGGCTCCGGAACAGAAAGCAGATTCTGGACCTGAACTCAGGGAACAGAGTCTCTCTGTCCCATCATGATGATGAGCCGGGTCTAGTATCATCTAAAGATGGTTGGTGTATTTGAAGACATCTACGTTGGGAAATTATATTGACAATATATTGTTTACTGCAGTCAGTGCATTAAGTCAACTGTTTTTGACATAATGCACTGACCGGCGTGACTGTCACATGTCGCACAGAACCCATTTCCAAGTAGTATAGCTTTGCTGGGGAAAAAAAAAAAAGACCAAATACAGTGACTGTCCCAAATAAATTTTGTGTTTAGAATATCTGGCCCATATTTACGGAGGACTGAAACTAACATACTTAGAAATAAAAGCAGAAAAATAAATGCACCAGACCTTCCTGAGTTTACTTGTGATAACTTCATTTATACTTATTTCATTTTTTGAAAACTATGATTGTTGTAGTGTTGATGTTTATTTATGATTAGAAGGAGTAAACTGAAGTCAAATGTAATTCATGAATGGCTGTAATTTATTTTCTGACATCTGTTTACTTCTGACAGATTTGAAGAATACCAGATGAATAAGAGGATCACAAATGAACCTCAACAGCCTTCCATATCACAATTTCTGGACACTCGTGCTGGGCAGTACAGTATGAATCATCCACAGCAGAAAGCCATTACAAATGCCTTACTACGTGACCTAATTATTGGTTGCAATCTGCCCCTGTCTATTGTGGAAAACAAGACTTTTCGACACTTTGTGACAGTAGTCGACAGCAAATACAGCCCAATATGTCGCAGAACAATGACATCAAAAATAGAAGATCTTGCTGCTGAGAAACATTTGATGTTAAAAACCCAGCTGAGCCAGACTGATCATATTTCAGTGACAGTGGACATTTGGTCAGACCGAAAGATGAGGAGTTTCCTTGGCATCACTGTGCACTGGATACAAAAAGAAATTGAGAAGGTCAAGGTAAAATCAAAACTGTTGGCCTTTGAGCGCTTCAAAGGCTCGCACACAGGTGAAAGAATCTGTGAAAAGTTTGAAGCTGTATGCGATGAATACAACATCAAAGATAAGCTAGATTACATTATAAGTGACAATGCTGCCAATATGCGAAAAGCATTCACTGTATGCTTTCCCACTGACCAAGGTGAGAACCTGATGATAATCATCGTCTTGACGACCCAGAGCTCTGGCATGACTTACCCTTGGAAGATCAGGAAACAGTCGGTGCTTCTTTGGGAAAGAAACATCGCCTGCAATGCTTTGATCACACACTTCAGCTGGTGGTGAGAGATGGCCTGACCAAAGTGGCATCTCCTGCCCTTTCAAAGCTATCTAAGCTCAGCTCACTAGTGCACACAAGCACAACATTGAAAGATGTGTTTGAAGCTGAATTTGGTGAACGGAAAAGCATCCCTGCTTCTGTAATCACAAGATGGAATTCAACAGTGAGACAGGTGAAGGCGGTTCTTCAATGTGAACATCTAAAACTCTGTGCTATTCTTGAAAAGGCGGAGCACAAGAAGTTGTTATTCACAATACGAGAGTGGAACTTGTTGAAGGAGATGGTGGACATCTTGAAACCGTTTGAAGAAGCAACTGATTTGACACAAGGTGAGAAAATAGTCACGATCAGTGCTGTTGTTCCATCCGTGCTGTCCCTCAATCACCACCTTGAGAAACTGAAGCCGCAAGTCAGTTTCCTGAATGGTCTGGTCAGCAGTCTCCAGGCATCTTTGAACAAAAGATTTCTTTGAATTTTTATCAGTGTGCAAATGGCGAGAGCAGAAGAAGGGATCACTGCACCCTTTTCAGATCCAGTGTGCCTCAAAGTAGCTGCTTTGGATCCAGCGTTTTCTCTGTTGTGGGTGGAACACCATGTGTTGGGCAGTCAGGACATGAAGACAGAAGTGACACAAAAGTTAAACGTAAAGACTGTATTTGGTGTTCTTTTTCTGTATTATTTATTTATTGTCTAAAATTCTAATACAGGCTCTTTTGCCGCTGTTACTTGGATGTTTTCTCAGATCTGATCCTGAAAAATGCTGCAGATCCTGCAAAGTCGGAGCAACACGTGACTCCTGGTGATAAAGATCAAAAGGACTGTGAAGATGGAGGACTGTTTGCTGCTTATTGTAAGAGGCAGAAGAAGGATGTCCAGACAAGTCCAGCACTACAGCTAAGTCATTACCTCCATATTGCTGATGGACAGAACGCCCTCTTGTTCTGGGCAATGAACATGCACACTCTTCCTTCACTGTTTAATGTGGCCACCAGAGTTTTAGCAGTGCCTGCTTGCAGTGCTCCAGTGGAGCGCGTCTTCAGCTATGGTGGCATCATTTTACGTCCTCATCGTGCACAAATGACAGACAGGCTTTTGGCCAGTTTAGTCTTTTGCAAATGCAATGCAGAATAGTCAACTGAAATACAGTATCCTCAATTGCAGATTTCTGTTAATTGTTCAGTTGATATGTTTTGTTTCTTATGTCACTCAAACATGGACACATAAAAATACATGTTCACTCAGTGACCAGGTCAGAGAAAAGAGGAAAAAACTGCTGTTATGGTTCTTTGTATTGTGCTGTGGAAATGTCAGCATTTTTGTCTTTTTTTATTGAATATCAAGTAGGGCTGAAACGATTCCTCGAATGATTCGAGTACCTCGATTACTAAAATTCCTCGAGGAAAATTTACCTGCCTCGAAGCTTCGTTAATTTATGTTTAATTAGTTAGCGCACCGTGTTCCGGCCGGGACTTCATTTGCGTTGCGCGGAGCTCTCACTTCCGCCTCTGAGTTGTTGACAAAAGCTAAGTCTCAGCGGCATAAAGTCCAATCTTCAAGATTGGCTCGTGGGGATTTTATTGATTGATGATAATGCCCGACTTTTTATCGTTTTTGGGGAACCAATAAGCATCCTTAAAATGACTGGGGGAATGCCTGGAGTACGGCAGCATTTCTCCTCCGGGGCTGCTGGTTGAAAGCGAACGGCGGGAAGAGCGCTGAGGTGAGCGGATAGACTGAACAGGGCGGGCGGCTGAGTAGCTGATGCTTACCGTGTAAATGTAGCTTTACCGACGAACCGCACAATAAATTTCATATCCCGGTCTGAAGAAACGGGTGGCGGAGCGCATCGTACATGGCTGGTAGAAGAGTTTCTGAGTGTGACCAGTGAAGGTGTCGTAAATATCCCGTATTGCTTCCCCCCGTGTTCGTCCCCCGGTCTAACGGTTCGTCAGTCCGCTGGTCTATTTCCTCCCCTCCACCCCATCTTACGTTCGTTCATTCGCCCTCTCCTCCGACTCCAGGCGACATTTCCCGTATTTTCAAACCCAAAGCGTGACAGGTTAGGTGGCAAGGTGAGTTTAATTAATCTATTAAACTCACTGAAGATGAATACATAAACTAAAAGCTGGATTGTAGACATTTTTTATAAGCATATTTGTGAGCCTGCCTCTTTGTTATTAAATTCAATAGAATTTCAGATTTTTCTATAACTTTTCTTCTGGTTAACTTAGAAAGTGAGCTATTATTGTTACAGGTTAGTTTTCTAAACTACAAAAAAAGCAACTGTTAGGGATGCTCAAATATGAAAAATTGGACTGATATTGATATCTGATAGTAACACCGGTATTATGCCAGAT
Source organism: Poecilia mexicana (assembly GCF_051168715.1). Taxonomy (NCBI): domain Eukaryota; kingdom Metazoa; phylum Chordata; class Actinopteri; order Cyprinodontiformes; family Poeciliidae; genus Poecilia; species Poecilia mexicana. Next base: position 1,093,235 of record NW_028263376.1, on the reverse strand, counting down.
TTACCAATATTTCATTTTATAATTTTTTTTTTATCCGATTACTCGATTAATCGTAAGAATAATCGATAGATTACTCGATTACTAAAATATTCGTTTACAACAGCCCTAATATCAAGTTTAACAGAACTGTGCAATAAAGTGGTCCAATTTAAAAATGTTTTTTATACTTTGTTTTCAGCTACACATGTTCTATCATTTGAGATAAATACATATTTTAAAAAGAACAAATGGTCTATTATTTGAATTTTATGTATAATTGCAAATTATAAAAAAATAAATAAATAAATAAAAACGACTCGAAATGACTTGAAATTAAAGGTTCCTGACTTGAGACTTGACTCGACTTTTGCCTGTCTTGACTTGAGACTTGACTTGACTTGAGGACAGAGACTTGAGACTTACTTGAGACTTGCAACACAGTGACTTGGTCACACCTCTGGTTGAAAGTGAAAAAGACTCTCCAGATCGACTGCTACTGAACTGTTCACCTGAGGGGGACAAACCAGCTGTAAGGGAAGGACCTGGAAGAGTGGGTAAAGAAACTGAGGGACGACCACGGCAAGGTGGCTGAGCCAACTCAACTGGGTCCTCTGGTAATACATGAACTGGCTTCAAACGGTCCACAGAAATACTCTCCTGATTACCCCCCAACTCCACCAAAAAATCTTTAGGTCCCCTCTCCAAAACATGGAATTGACCATCGTAAGGAGGCTGAAGTGGTGAGCGGCGTGAGTCATGGCGGATAAATACATTCTCGGCATACATTAGGTCCTTTGGCACAAACACCTGTGGAAGGCAGTGATGTGCTGCTAACGGGGCAAAAGATCTAGATTTAGAACTGTTCTATTCCCCTGGGAATCAACTGAACCCGACAGACCCGGAAGAAATTCCCCTGGTACCCGCAAGGGCTGGCCCAGGACCAACTCAGCTGAAGAAAACCGCAGGTCCTCTTTTGGTGCCGAACGCAGGCCCAACAAAACCCAAGGCATGTGATCTATCCAACTATTATCCACTAATGAGGCCCGCAATGCAGCCTTCATTGTGCGATGGAACCTCTCACAAAGACCATTGGCCTGCGGATGGTAGGCAGCATTACGGTGAAGTTTAACCCCAAGGCTCTCTGCCACTGCAGTCCACAACTCTGAAGTGAACTGAGGACCTCTGTCAGAGGTCAAGTCCAATGGCACACCAAACCGGGACACCCAGGAGGAGATAAATGCCCGACCCACATCAGCCAAAGTGGTTGATGACAGCGGAACTGCCTCCGGCCACGGAGTAGTTCTGTCCACCATCATCAGAGATAGGTAAAACCTCTGGAAGGTGGAAGCGGCTCCACTAAGTCCACATGCACATGCTCAAACTTCCGTTGCGGAACAGGAAAGTGCTCCAGTGGAGCCTTAGTGTGCAGCTGGACCTTGGCACGCTGGCAAGCCAAACAGGAAGCCGCCCATGTCCATACATCTTTACAGAGTCCTGGCCACACAAACTTTGCCCCTACCAGATTAACAGAAGCTTTGACGCCCGGGTGTGAAAGGGAATGAACTGCATCAAAAACCCGCCGACGCCAACTAGAAGGGACCAAAGGCCGAGGTTTGCCAGTCGAGATATCGCAAAGAAGGGTTGTGCCACACTCATGAAAGGAGACCTCCTCTAATTGCAAACTGGATTCAGCTGCTTTAAAGGCCAGAATATCCTGGTCGGTCAGTTGGTCTGTGGCCATGGCGAGGTAGTCCACACCTAAATGCACAGAAGCAACCCTTGCTCTGGACAGAGAGCAAGGGTTATTATTCTTGCCAGCCACATGTCAGTGGTGAACTCTGAAATGGCAGACAAATGCTGTTGTTGCCGAGCTGACCACGGTTCAGAAACTTTTGCCATAGCAAAAGTGAGAGGCTTGTGGTCAACAAAAGCAGTAAAGTCCCTGCCCTCCAACATGAAGCGAAAATGTTGTGTTGCCAGAAAAAGGGCAAGCAGTTCCTTGTCAAAGGTGCTATATTTTTTTTTCAGCATCCCGGAGTTTCATGCTAAAAAAAGCGAGGGGTTGCCAGGCATCATCCACCCATTGCTCACAAACTGCCCCAACTGCATAATCAGAGGCATCAGTTGTTAGAGCCAAAGGAGCAACTGGAGATGGATGGGCCAAAAGCGCAGTATTAGCCAAGGCCTTCTTGGCATCATCGAATGCCTGCGCCCTCTCGGGGGTCCACTCTATCTGCTGGTCCCCTTTTTTGCTTCTAAGTGCTTCATACAAGGGATGCATGAGGTGAGCTGCCCTGTGGGATGAAACAGTTATAAGAGTTAATCATCCCCAAAAACTCCTGCAGGGGCTTCACTGAGGGAGGGCGGGGAAAAGCGGAAACTGCTTCAACCTTTGCAGGCAGGGGAACCACCCCTTGAGATGACACCTTGTGTCCCAGGAACTCAACAGCAGGCAGCCCAAATTGGCATTTAGCTGGGTTCACGATCAGGCCATGTTCACTGAGCCTAACAAACAGCTAATGAAGGTGCACCATGTGTTCTTCCACACAGGGACTAGCCACCAGTATGTCGTCCAAATAGACGAACAAAATCGGCTTACCCTGGAGGACCAAATCCATAAGCCGCTGGAAAGTCTGTGCTGCGCCTTTAAGACCGAAGGGCATCCGTAAAAACTCAAAAAACCAAAAGGCGTGATAACTGCGGTTTGGGTACATCTAAGGGATGCACTGGAACCTGATGGTAGCCTTGCACCAAGTCCACCTTTGAGAACAGGCGGGCAGAAAAATCCTGAATATGAGGAATTGGGTACCTGTCATTACTGGTTGCGTTGTTAAGACACCGAAAATCCCCACAGGGTCGCCAACCCCGGTTTGCTTTGGGAACCATGTGCAACGGAGATGCCCATGGACTTTTGGAGCGCCGTACAATGCTAAGACGCTCCATGTTTGCAAACTCCTCCTTCGCTATTGCTAACTTAGCGGTGTCTAGGTGGCGCGCTTGTGCAAAAACCAGACTAGTTATACAATGCTCCACTCCATGCTTAGCCACGGTAACAGAAAATGTGGGAACCGTTAAAGATGGGAACTCTGCTAACAGACGCTGATACTCATCACCTGTGGCAAGCATGTTGGCGAGAGGTCATTGGCCGGGACGCCAAGTTTACAGGGGTATGTGTCAAAAGACACAGCATCTATATTAAGCCGCTATTAGCAACATGCACCAATAACCTAAAAGCACACAAAAAATCTGCACCCAAAATAGGTAAAGACACAGAAGCTATCACAAAGTCCCACTGAAACTGACGTCCGTTGAAACACACAGTCACCAACCTCGAGCCAAAAGTGCGAATCGGGGTGCCGTTAGCCGCGTCCAGTGGCGGTCCGTTACTTTTGCACAAAACGTCCACTGCCGAAACTGGCATGGTGCTCCGCTGTGCACCCGAGTCCACCAGGAAACGCCGTCCAGAGACCTCATCCATGATGAAAAGCAGCTTGTCCGAGCTGCCGGCACACACAGCTGCTACCGAGCTCTGTCATTTCCCTGATGCACGAACGAACACGGAAGAATGCAGCGCTTCGCCTTCACTCCGAACCGGCGATGGTAGAAACAGAGAACGTCGTCCTTCCGTCGCTCCACCGCAGCCACGGCCTCAACAGGCTCCAACTCTTCTTGAGTAACAACTGGTAGAAGTGCATTCACACTGTAGTGCCTGGAAGCCAACAAAATCCGGTCCGCTAGGGAGTGATAATCCTTGGTCTGGATCACCGGGGAGCTGGCCAGCGCGATGCGAACAGGTGGGCGATCCCCCAAGCCACTCAGAGAGGCTCCGCGTCTGACAGTTGGTAGAGCTGAAGCAGATTCTCCTTGAGAGCGCCGTATTTGTTAGCGGTTGGTGGGTTCCTCAGCAGACCCATCAGACGGCGGGTTGAAACGGAATTGTTGAGACGCTTATCAAGGACAAGTACACTCACATGCATTCACACACTACATTCCCATACTTTCACACAAAGGCCCTTGTAATTGTAACACATATAGAAACTCCTCAGACTCCCGTCTCCAAGGAAATAAAACTTAGTTGATGCAAAACTGACGTAAGACATCAGATGACCACTGGGTGCGTTCTTAGTATAGTAAACGAATCTTCCCGTTTTGATCAGATGCTGTATAGACTCGGTCACATTCACACCTAGTCTGTAAGGGTAAGCGTCTCCTTTTTTAGCGCTAAAAAAGAATAAAAAAAAGTAAAGTCTGATTGCTTTTTGTTGGCTGATTTTCTGCTCCATGTGTTGGCACATTTTTGATTCATCAGTGTTGAAGTAGTCATATTTTCAACAGAATCCAACGCAGCAACTACATGGAAGTACTTGGTCTCATCTGTGATTATTCCCCGGAGATGGAACTGGGCTTCCACATGCTGGAACCATGGTTCTGGGTTGTGCTGCCAGAACTCTGGAAGCTTGACAACGGCAGCAAAAACAGAAGCGGCGGTTGGAGCAACGGCCGCCTGTCAAGAAACTGGGTCCGAAACCACAGCTGGCGGAGAAGTGGGGGCAGCATCTGGTGAGTTCTTGTTAAAAAACATGTCCAGATGTTCGCAGATGTTCGGGGTCACCAATGTGGAAGTCAGCAGAAAAAGACGAAAAAGTGATTTGAATCTTGTTTTATTCTCAATGTCTTCCAACAAAAACAAAAAATGGAATGAACAATAACCGTTGGTGTCTTCACACCTCACCTTCTCCCCTTCACAATAAAAGCATACATTCTGGTGTGAAATATATACATTCTATCCGCCACAAATTCATGGTTCCTTTTTCCACGTAATGTAACCGGTAATGCTTTTGAATAAAAAAAAAAATAATTATGTGATCGGTATCTGTGATCGGCCATGATTGGCCCTCATGGGTGATCGGAATCGGCAGGAAAAAACCTGATCGGCACATCTCTATTAACATTGATGAACAGATACACTTTCACAGTGTTTAATTAAATAACATATTTACATAATTCCATAATTTATTATACATTTAACGTTTCAATACAAGAAATAAATTGTCTTGTATTTATTTTTTATAAATTTTTGAGAAATGACTGTAGATTTATAAATCAGTCATTGTCAAACATTAAACATTAAACTACATATTTTTCTTACTTTTTTCCAGAGAAAAAATATTTAATACGGTATACATCAACTCTGCTATTGACACCAAAGAGTGAAAATAATTCTAACAGAGTAAATTATTTTTATTTCATTACATAAGCTGCATTAATACACTAATATTTCAGATTGTGATATTTAAAAATACACAAAAAGTGAAAGAATAAAACATTTATTTATTATACTGGGAACACTGGTCACAGGCAGGGCTTCAGTCTGCTGGTCACACTGGGAGAACTCCAATGACTTCTGAGACGTCCTGGTTCTCAGGCTAAAGCCAAGGATAAAAGAGAAATTATCCAAAAGTGTAATAGAAAATACATGCAAGGGTGTAGGAACGAGTCTGTCATTGGGGGAGACGCACATTGGAAACCTGACAGATCAGTAAATAGCTTGAGCAGAAATGTCAAACAATTATGTCATCAACACATCAGTAATGCGTTACTCTAATCTGACCCTTGTTTCAGTAACAAGTATTCTAACACGTTACTATTTACAATCCAATAACCAGATTAAAGTTATGCAGTATAATGACTGTCATTCCAGGATGAACACTCACTTTAGTATTTGCCTCACAACAAGCAAGCTACATACTCTGGTAGTACACACAGGCTAACAGATTCTGATATATTTTATTGGTCAAAAGACATTTGATTATTGGTCAAAATTCAATTATATAAATTGACTTGCAATTGAACAGGTTCTACTTCTTTCTAAAACCAAAGTAGAAAACAGCTCATAAAATAAGACACAACAGTTTTAAACTCGATACAGCAGTTTGACCAACAAAAATAAAATCTAAAAAACAAGTTTTGTTCTTCTTGAACATCTCTCTACATCAGTGGAACAGTTTGATCTGATACTTTTCACATCTGACACCTTAGCTCCTCACTGTTAACTCAGTCTCACTTCCCAGCACTGCATTCAGTAACTTACCAAACATGAGCCATAAAAAACACTGAGGCAAAAAGACTAAATGTTTTTCTTTTCCTGTCATTTTCAGCACAAACATTTAACTAAAATATCTACGGATATGTGTTTCTGTCTCTGCCTCCCTCTGACTCTCTGCAGCCTGATGTCCCTGCATGGATTCATGGATTTACAACAGACACTACAGTAATGTACAGTGTCAGAATGTGAATTAACTAAATATAAAAAAGTATGTTTTTATCATACAGAATTTAAACGACTTAATTTTCAGATGTATACATTATTATACATCTCAACTCTATTTACTGCATAACTCGTTTCTGATAGCAAAAATCTTCACTCATTTATTTTTAAACCTCTCCTCAAGTGCTTTTATTTTCATATCTCCTAACCATTACCCTTATAGTGTGGAAATAATGAACAAAATATTGAAACGTTGAAAGAAATCAACCTGACATCAGTCCTCACCTGTTCTCCTTTCTGGTTTTATTGTAATTAATATAATTTTTATATCTTCACAGTCTGAAACTCCACCTGACTCTCCTATGCCTTCCCTGACCTGCTCCTCTCATAATAAAATAGTTTAGTTTATTTAAAAAAACAGTTAATACATATTTCAATAAACTAAATGAAGACCTCACCAGAGTTTCTTCATTTTTCTTCAGCATCATTCTAGCACTGCTGTTCTCCTAAATATCTAAATAATATAATATAATATAATATAATATAAATACATGTTAAATGGTCAAGTATGATCAGGTGTTGCTCACTTTAAATCACATGTGTCAAACTCAAGGCCCACATTTTATGTGGCCCCCCAGCGTTCTATAGGCCCATGATTGACTTAAAATAGGTTTTGAGCACGAATTGACTACAAACTACATCTTCCATAATGCATTCCGATTGTTACCATCCAACATTTCGGCTTCTCGCCACTAGAGAGCAGCAGAGTCACCTCAAGCTGCTTATTGATTTTCCCAGCAAATAAAACTGAGACATCAACAAGCTAACATCAAAATGTCCAAGAAAAGAAAAATCGATTTACAAGTAAGACTGTGAATGACGATGTGTGTGAGTTGGTGTCAGGGCGGCAGGTCGCGCTAGACTTTTTTTGTCATCCATTATCTTGACCAACAACATAAAAAAAAAAATCGGTCATGTACTATTTTTATCCGTGAAATTACAATCATATTAACATCAGCTAATTCTAATTAGTCGCATTTTATGCGGTTTAGTTAATATTCACCGTGAATCCAGATCCCATCACAAATTAAGCAGATAAATGTATCTACATTTTTCTCTGTAGTGACAAAAACCACTGACTGTGGCCCCAATAACTTATAATAAATTAAATTAAGCGACTTCACTTAAATTACCAGCACTTCACCTGCCGGGGTCTGAACGCACTTCCTCCTGGTCCCCATTTGCAGAAAAATCTGTGCTAATTCATCAGTCAGTTGGATCTGTCTGATCACTCAAGAGAAGCTATATACAAGTTTTTACACAACTCTACACAACATCAATTCATTTATTAATAGATACATATAGATATTAATTACAGGATAGATACACAAAGATTTAATTTCTAACACAACTGTTTGCAGTAATGAGTGTTCATCCAAGAAGTGTGACTTGCAGGAGCAGGGAGGCTCTGTACTGGTTTGTCTCCTTTTAAATCAAGAGGCCCATGATAGTCTGACATTAGGCAGTGGATGTCCTACAGTTGATTCACTGAACCTGCCATGGACAGAGGAACAAGTCCATCCCAGACATGGTAGGTTGTTAGGTCGGCTGCTATTGAGAAAGATGGACAACAAAACAAAAGGAGAAATTATGAATCATGAAAAAGATTATTATGAATGAATTATGAATAGTAAAAGATTATTAAGGCACCTAAAAAGGCATACTTTTTAGGTACTTAAAAAGTATGCCTAAAAATTACATGAAAAGTACTTTATAGGTGCCTAAAAATCATACTTCTGCATATGTATTAGTTAGTTTTATTTTGTAATCAGGTTGCTGCATGTTGCAGACTTCTGCCCAGGTCCCTCTTAAAAATGAGATCTGGATCTCAACGGGGTTCACCCAGTTAAATAAAGAAAGTAAAAAAAAAAAAGGCATACTTTATTAGCCTAAAATTTACACTGAGATGCATTTTAAAACATAGTGAAATTAATAATTTAAAGTAGTGTGAAGTGAATTTTTAAAAAATCTATTTTGATCATATATTTTAAAATATACACAAAATATATTTTAAATATATTTTAAATATACTTGAGCAAGTGTATATTTACACTATATATTTTGTTCACTTAAAATATACTTTTATTTAATATATTAAAAGCGTATTTTGGTACAATTATGTTTAAGTGTTTAAAGTTATAATTTCGAAATTGGTACAAGCATACTTTTAGTATACTTCAGATATATTTATAGGTCGTACACTTAATACTTAGTTTACTTAAAGTGTACTTTCACAAATGTAAGTATGTTTGAAATATACTTAAGTATACTTTTTTTTCACCTGGGAATGTAAAACATTTACAAGGTAACGCAAAAGTTTTGCGAGGGAACGCAAAAGAAAAAAAATGTCCCCTGGAGGGCTCCGTGCCGTACCGTACTTCCCTATCAGGTACAAAGGGGAAAAAAAAGAAAATAAAACTTCATGAAGGGACCAGGTAGAGAGCTGACTGTTCCGCCCGGTGGGGTTCACGGAGGTCTCGCTCGGCTTGGAACGGATTGATGGTTAAAAAGTTGAAATCAAGAAATGAAAAAGGAGAAGATGAAGAGTTAAGAACACCTCGGACTTCTGGAAGTCGGCGTTGGGGAAATATTCAAGACTCTATCGGGAAATCCAGAGGACTAGTGAAAGAACTTTGGATGAAGACTACGGCGGGTAGACTCAGCTGTGCTGTGAATGGACCAGAGTGGGGAAATAGTATAGATAGTGAAAGTGACGGGAGTCCTGAAGCATCGAGTAGTGAAAGGATGAGTCCAAAAAGAGGAAATTCTTCAGCAACTGCAGGTGTAGAAAAGAAGGGAAGAGTAGTGAAAAGCTGGGATGAGTCTGAAGAAGAAATGGAGAGGGAAATAAGAGAGTTCAAAGTGATTGTTATAGTTAACGAGGAGAAGGCGTTGCAAAGAATCAGTCCAGTTAGATTATCCATGATTCTGAAGAATCAAGTGGGAGACATCACTAAGTGCAAAAGTACTAAGAGATGGAAACTTAATGATAAGTTGTAGTACAGAGGAACAAAAAGACAGAGCATGTAGGATGAAAGAAATAGGAAAATATAGAGTGACAAGTGTGAGTCTGGTACAAGACGGAAGTAAATGGAAGAAGGGAGTGATTTGGGGGATCACAATTGAGGTTTCAGATGAGGAAATAAAATCAAATCTCAGAGGAGGAAAAATTAAAAATATAAGAAGGCTTCAGACCTTTAAAAATGGAGTAAAAACCAATAGTAAAAGTATCCTGATAGAGTTTGATGAAGAAAAACTCCCAGAAAGAGTTTATTTAGGTTATGTGTCCTACAATGTAAGAGAGTATGTCCCAAGACCAATTAGATGTTTTAAATGTCAAAGATTTGGCCATACAGCTCAGACATGTAAAGGAAAGAGAAGATGTGCACGATGTGGGGAAGACCATGAGTATGAAGAATGCAACAAGAGCAGGCAGCCAAAATGCAGTAATTGTGGTGGCAACCATAGTGTGGCATATGGGGGCTGTGAAATAATGAAGAGGGAAGTGCAGGTCCAACAAGTTGGAGTAAGAAACAAAATATCCTATGCAGAGGCTGTTAAAGTGGTAAAGCAAAGAACTGAGGTTGGGGTGGAAAACAGGATGAATACAGAATTAAACCAAACAAAAGAAAATAAAATGTATGTGGATCTAAGAAAATTAGTGACAATTTTTGCATGAGTTATAAATGCAATAATGGAAATTAAGTCAAAAACAGAAAGAATTCAAGTGATTGTGAAAGCAGCAGCAAATCATCTTAACATCAATGAAATGACATGGGAGGAAGTGAGGGATGACCTCAGCGCTCAGGCCAGTCAGGAGACAGCTTGGATAGGATAACAACAATATGGTCTTGCTTCTTCAATGGAATGCAAGAAGTTTAATATCAAATGGACAAGAATTGAAGTATTTTATTGATAAATTAGAAGAAACTCCAGATATTATTTGCATACAAGAAACTTGGTTAAAACCCCAATTAGAATTTAAAATACTAAAATATTTTGCTTAGATTTGATAGGGTTGAAGGTGATAGTGGGGGGTGTGCCATATTTATTAGGGAAGGGTTCCCGTTTAGAGTGATTAAGAGAGGAAAAGAAGATGAGTTTGTAATTGTGGAAATTTGGATAAAGGCAGAGCCATTTATTATAATAAATTATTACAATCCATGTAGAAGTTTGGACTTGGATAAATTAAAAGAAATTCAGGGACAAAATAAAAACAAAGTTATTTGGTGTGCAGATTTTAATGCCCATAGCAATTTATGGGGAGGGCAGGGAACAGATACGAATGGAGATATAATAGAACAGCTGTTGGAAGATAATCAATTAGTATGCGTGAATGATGGAAGAGGAACAAGAATAGATGTGCATACAGGAAATTACTCAGCTATAGATTTAACTTTGGTGTCTAGAGATTTAGCGGGATTATGTGAGTGGAAAATAGAACAAGAAACAACAATAGGTAGTCATCATTTTCCAATTTTTTGTAAAATCATTATATCTAAAGAGAAAGGGATAGTAGAAAGGCAGGAAAGGTGGATATTTAGTAAGGCAAAATGGACGATATTTAAATATATATGTGAGAAATATATGGAGGAAGTCAATTTAAATCTAGATATAGAGAGTATAGAGGAAAATATTAGGGAAGTTATATTGAAAGCAGCAAAAATAACAATTCCTGTAAGTGAAGGTAAGAGCAAAAAGAAAGAGGTGCCTTGGTGGACAAAAGAGTGCAGTGAAGCAATAAGGAAAAGAAATAGAGCTTTTAGAATATTGAAGAAAACACACAATTTTAAAAATTTAATTTAATTTAAAAAATATCAAGCGGAAGCAAAGAAAATTATTAAGAAGGCAAAGAGGACAAAATGGAGAGTTTTTTTGTGATTCAATTGGCAGAACAACTCCTATAGCTAATGTTTGGGGAATGATTAAGAAAATGAAGGGAAATAGACAGGACAGGACATACCCAATTCTAAAACATAAAGAAGGAATAGCAGTAACAAATGAAGAGAAAGTAGAAGTAATGGCAGGAACATTTGCAAAAATTCATAGTTCAGATAACTTGACAGAACACGGGAAATTTAGGAGGGAGCAGACAAGAAGGGCAAATAATGTTATTTTAGAAGACAGAACAAACCCAGGAAATGTAATGGATGTTTATTTTTCTATGCAGGAAATGAAGAAAGCAATACTGAGATCAGGACTAACAGCACCAGGAAAAGATCAGATATGCTATATTATGCTAAAACATTTAGGGAGTCAGGCTGAAGAAAAACTTCTAGATTTATATAATAAGATCTGGAAAGAAGGAAGATTACCATCTAATTGGAAGGGAGCAATTATTGTGCCAATTATTAAACCGGGAAAAGATCCAACAAACCCTCTAAGTTATAGACCAATTGCACTTCATGTTTAGGAAAGATTATGGAAAGAATGATAACAGAAAGGATTACATACTACGTAGAAAGTAAAGGACTTCTGTCTTCGTGTCAAAGTAGGTTCAGAAAAGGAAGGAGTTCAATGGATCCAGTTATCTGTTTAGAATCAGATATTAGAAAAGCTCAAATTAATAGGGAAATAGTGGTAGCAATATTCTTTGACATTGAGAAAGCATATGACATGGTAAAGAAGGATGGGTTGCTTATAAAATTATATAAAATGGGGATTACAGGAAGGACCTATAATTGGATTAGAGATTTTTTGTTGAACAGAGTTATACAGGTACAGTTAGGAGTAAAAAGATCCAATAAATATAAAATTGATAATGGTACTCCACAGGGAAGCATTATCAGTCCTTTATTGTTTTCAATCATGATTAATGATGTTTTCGAAGAAGTAGATCAGGATGTTAAGCAGTCATTATTTGCTGATGATGGAGCCTTGTGGAGGAAAGGGAGAAATGTAAGATTAGTGTATGAGAAAATACAAAAAGCTATTAAATCTGTTGAAAATTGGGCTTATAAATGGGGAGTTAAATTCTCAGTAGATAAAACAAAGACTGTTGTATTTGGTAGGAAGAAGATTGAAGAAATGGATTTGAAAATGTATGAGAAAAAATAGAAAAAGTGAGTAAATTTTGTTTTTTAGGAATCATATTTGATTCTAAGCTTTTATGGAGTGATCACGTAAAGTATATTGAAGGGAAATGTAAAAAAGTTATAAATATAATGAGATGTTTAACAGGATTAGATTGGGGTGCAAATAAAATTAATTTAAAAAAGATCTATGTTGCTTTGATCAGATCAGTTTTGGACTATGGATGTGTAGTTTACGGGCAAGCTGCAAAAACAGTTAACAATAAGTTAGAAGTTATTCAGAATCAAGCTTTGAGATTATGTTGTGGAGCTTTGAAGACATCTCCATCTTTGGCAGTGCAGGTAGAAATGGGAGAGATTCCTTTATATTTAAGGCAAAAGCAAATTATGCTGAATTATTGGGTAAGTTTGCAGGGACATAAGGAGGAAAATAATACAGCAGTAGGAACTTTGAGACCTTGCTGGGAGAGTGATAAAGCTAAAATAGACTGTTTTGCCTGGGCAGCAGATAAATGCTCTAGGGAAATAGGTATACAGGGAAAGACGTACTCTGCTGCAGTGCCTTATCCAATTACACCTTATTGGCTATTTCCATATGTGAATGTAGATTTAGAAGTTTACAAAGAAATGCAGATAAATAAAGATAATAATTGGGAAAATTTTGTGAATAACAGAATTAGGAATATATATAAATCCTTTACAGTTATATATACAGATGGCTCAAAAGATTTAGGTTCAAATAAAACAGGATTTGCTTATGTTATTCCTGAACTAGGTATATTTAAGAAGCAAAGAACATCTGATTATTTATCTGTTTATACAGTGGAAATGTTAGCAATCCTGATGGCCTTACAGTGGATAGAACAAAATAGAATTGAAAATGTTCTTATATGTTCAGATTCATTATCATCATTAATGTCCATTTTAAATAGTTCATCTGAAAGTCGTATGGAATTAGTATATGAAATTTATGAAATATTATTTAGAATAACACAAATTCAAATAAAGATTAGGTTTATGTGGGTACCTGCTCATAAAGACATAGAAGGGAATGACATAGCAGATCATTTAGCTAAAGAATCGTTAAAACAAAAGGAAATTATGGAAATAGCGTATTCTAAATCTGAAATAAAATCAGTTATTAAGAGAAAAATTAAGTCCTAATGGCAACAATTATGGGAGGAAGAAAATAAAGGTCGTCATTTATTTAATATACAAAAGAAAGTAGGAAATATGGAAATAATTGGAGAAAACCGAAAAGAACAAGTAGTAATGACAAGATTGAGGATTGGACATACTGGATTAAATAAAACATTACATTTGATAGGGAAACATCCAACAGGTAGTTGTGAGTGTGGTAGGGATATGGAAACAGTAGAACATGTAATAATTCATTGTGAAAAGTATGCATCAAGTAGAGAGAAGCTAAAACGAGAAATTATGAAATATGATATAGAGACATTAAAATTAAATAAGATATTAAATAAACATAAAATAAATAAAGCAGTTATTAATTTTTTGAAGGAAACAGGATTATTTATGAGAATTTAGAATAAAGGGAGATACTCTGGTCCACACTCCAGCATAGTAGATGGCGATAATACATCTTAACGTTAGATGTCACCCGCCAATAAAATCAGAAGAAGAAGAAGTCAAACTTCATGAAGCTTTAGTTGCGCGCAGCCTTGCGCAGTTTGCGCAGCTGAACCCTTGTGAAGGCTTTCCCTTGTGCATTACTTTGGAGTCGTTCCAACACAGACATACCTCTGTTAGTCACCGTGAGCTGTCCAAGGCTATTAGTAATACAATGAGAAATACCTTGGATAATCCGAGTAGTATTTAAGCGACCGTCCAGCATATTAATACAAACACGTAAGTAACTCAGAGGGCTGCTGCTCTGCGCACTGTAGGAGCTACATGAGCTAGCTTAGCATTAGCACCGGGGCTAAAGCTAGCTAAACAAAACAAGCATGACCCTGTCTTGCCTCAGCTACAGTGCCTGTAAGTGTCTAAGCTAGTCTAGTAACGTAACTATTTAAAGCAAAGGTCAGTGTTTGTAATGTTTATAACTGTCCACAAACCTTAACAGGTAATTCCCTTGCTAACTTAACTCGTTAGCTTGCTAGCTGTCTGTAAACGACATAAGTTGTGTTCTCATTTATAACATTCCGCCCATTCATTCCCATTTTATGAATGTCTCGTGCATATTCGTTTTGCCTCGTTAAAGGGTAAGTCCTATTAACACAGTAATAGGACTTACCTATAATGATGTGGCACCTCTCCCGTGTTACTTATTTCCAGATAAAACGATGGTGATCATGTCAGGGACAGCCACTGTGCTGCAGCAGTTTGTCAGCGGGCTGAAGAGCAGAAATGAAGACACCAGAGCAAAATCTGCCAAAGATCTGCAGCACTATGTCACCACGGAGCTCAGAGAGGTACCACACACACACACACACACACACACATTATGTTTACACAGAGACATCTCAGACATGAACAAAATGTTCAGTTCTCAGCGGTGGGTGCCATTCAATATTACATGATGGCATTTGCTTCAAAATAATATAAATTTAAACCAAATGTAACATTGCAGTATCTGTAATACAAACTGCAATATTAGTTGGTAATGAATTATAAATATATTGCCATCACATAGTAGGTGTTTGCGATATTGATATTATAAATGACTTTTTTTTAGTGTTTTATTTGTTGATGGTAATACTCCAAGCAAACAGGTCCAATGTGACATTCTTTGCGAATGTTGAGGAAAATTACCACAAATATTTAAAATAAACATCTAGGGCCCTGTCAAAACGTAGCTGGATATCTGGGAAAAACAATAATTTTTTTGGGCCTTTCATCCACACAAAAGATCTGTTTTATACCACTAAACATTATTATTTATGAAAACTCAGACCAAATTGGAGATTTGAGAAAGCTCTGTAATTGTGTGTGTACAAACGGAGAATTATGGTCCTGTACATTACAGACTGCGACAATGTATCCACATAGTACTTGCTTTGACATGACTTCCAATCAATATCTTGTGTTTTATTATTTTCATATTCTAAAACGCTCTTTAAAAGTAGTCCAGTCTATATATCTGTCCACACAAATGAACCCCCTGGCACCATATTTAGTTCTTAACAGGAAGTCGTGTTTTGTGTTTTGAAGGATTCTGATTGGCTGATGTAGTTTTTAGCTTTGAGTTACACAGTCCTGTTTGGGTTTGGCATGTTTATAACAACGCTTGCTCAGGGGTGGATTTATGGGTCCATGTGGATGAAAACTTACGATATTATTCTTTAAAATGATGTGGGGGAAATGTTTGTTTTTATAAATATCCGGCTATGTGTACAAGGCTTGAAGCATGATCTGATGTTTTTTATTCAAAACAAATGATCAGCATTTATTTCTTCTGATGCTAAAACCTGTTATTGCACTTATACTAATGTAATGTTTATATGTTTAATTCTAATAAAATGCTAAATAACGGAAGTGATTTACCAAACTGAGAAATCTATATGTATGTAGTAACAGTTGACTGACAGTCTTGCTTTAACAAGAGCAATGAGTGATGCTCCTTTAGTTCGACTCTACTTGTTTTGTACGATTTGACCTATTTCCAAACAGCCAAACTGGTAATCCTAAACAGCAAAACACTGTAGTTGTCCTTCTTGGGTCAGCTTACTAAAAATGCGCAGCATGTTCTCCATCAGCTTTTGTCTAATGAGGACATTAGACAAAACATAATGTTTATTTCTTGTTTCATAATTGGTTAGAGTATTATCTTTTTATGGTATAAAGTTCTTTGTTGCTAAAATGTGCTACATATACTTGACCTGTCTTATTACAGGTGGAGTAAATTCACTCTTTGGATGCCAGTAATGTAATCAGCCTGATGCATGGAGTTTCATCGCAATAGATACTCACACTTACTCACAGTAGCCATAAATAAAGTTTATTTCTATTGACAAATCCATAGCTATAAACAGCTTGTTACTATTGTCGTCATAGCAACCAGCTGTGAAATTTAGTCATGAGTTTCTAATCTCCACAGTTCCAGCACTTGTACCACCATGGCAGTGGTGTCTTAAGAGTCCATTTATATGTTGTATGGTTTTTGTGCCACAGTTGAGCCAAGATGAAGCCACAACATTCTACGATGAGTTAAACCACCACATATTTGAGCTGGTATCCAGCTCTGACGTGAATGAGAAGAAAGGCGGCATCCTTGCTATAGGTAAGCTTCCGGCACAAGCTTCTCACTCAGGTGATTATGAACCTGGGCTTTGTTGGAAATCAGCATCTGATGCTGGCCGTTTCTTTCCAGTGAGTCTGATCGGAGTGGAGGGAGGGAATGCCACCAGGATCAGTCGATTTGCCAACTACCTCCGTAACCTGCTCCCTTCCAGTGATCCAGTGGTTATGGAGATGGCCTCTAAAGCCATGGGCCACCTATCGATGGCCGGAGACACGTTTACTGCCGAGTATGTGGAGTTTGAGGTGAAGCGGGCTCTGGAGTGGCTGGGAGCCGACAGGAATGAAGGGAGACGCCATGCAGCGGTAAGTCACTGTCCGTCAACACTTGACTGTGTTTGTTGTTCAAATACCTGGACCTGTTTGAGGGGATGTGAGGGCAGATCACACCATATAAATTATGGCTGCCATTGCTCTCTTGAGTTTTAATAATGTGTTTAGTGTTGAAGTCGTTTATTCTCCTTGCTCTGTTTTCTATATTGTTGACCTATATTATGCCTTTTTCATAGTTTATAGAAATGTTTTTAAACAACCATCTGAATGGTCCTAACCTGGATGTACATCCCATTGTTTTCAAAGCCTCTGTAGTCAAAACGGTCATGTCACAATCATCCAACTTTTCCTTCATTGATGTGAGATGTGCGTCATAATTCTGCAAAAGAAGAAGCCAGACATTAACTTTGAAGTTCCTGAAGTCTGTGTACTTTTTAGATTCATATTTTGCTGCCTTGAAAAGCTTGACCCTTCTTCAACATTGCTATAGTGTTTTTTGTGACAGCTGTGTGTCAGTTTCTAAACTGGAAAGCAGTGACGGATCGAGCGGCTTTGCATCTCCTCCAGGTGTTGGTGTTGAGGGAGCTGGCTGTGAGCGCGCCAACCTTCTTCTTTCAGCAAGTGCAGCCTTTCTTCGACAACATCTTCTACGCGGTGTGGGATCCGAAGCAGGCCATTCGAGAGGGAGCGGTGTCTGCTCTGCGGGCCTGTCTCATCCTCACCACGCAGAGAGAGACCAAGGAAATGCAGAAGCCTCAGTGGTACAAAGTAAGGCTTTGACTTGAGCTGAAAAAATCTCTGAAATATTGGGGTGGAAGGTTTTTCTGCTAAGCAGTAGGAGTTAAAGCTGCAAAATGTAGTTTTTATTTTATATTTGTTGATGCTATGGGAGATAATTTGTGAAAAAAATTTAGCTTCTCTGTTAACGCTAACTAGAAACAACCAATCAGAGTCTTAGTGCTGGCAATCATCCTCATGTACAGTCTGCTTTCTCGACTACACTACAGCTTCTCCCTGTCAGCAGAGCCTGTTGTGAATGCTAAGGCTAGTTAGCATAGCCACCAGTGACGGTAGATAAACACTTCTCCTGGAACAGTAAGTTGTTTCATTAGCACATTGGGCAGCGCTTACACATGATTGATTGACAGTGCTTAAATCTCAATCCTGACTGTGATTGGTTGTTTTTGATTTGGAGCGCTGTATTTCTTCAGACAACAATAGTAGCTCAGGGAAGAGGTGGACAAACTCAGTTTTTTCAAAGATTACCTGTCTCATATTACACTGTCACAACATGTTGACAGTTTTAATAAAAATGTAAAATGCCTGTTTTTGATGGTAGTTAGACAGTGCAGCTGTAAGTGTTTGTGTTTTGTGGGACAGCAAACCTTTGAGGAGGCAGAAAGAGGCTTTGATGAGACTCTGGCCAAGGAGAAGGGGATGAATCGTGACGATAGAGTTCATGGTGCGCTGCTGATCCTTAACGAGTTGGTCCGGATCAGCAGCATGGAGGGAGAGGTGAGTTGGCATTTCCCTCTAGATGCTCGGTTTGTGTCAACAAGCTAAGTTTTTCCCCCTTCTGCAGCGAATGCGCGAAGAGATGGAGGAGATAACCCAGCAGCAGCTGGTTCACGATAAATACTGCAAGGAGCTGATGGGATTTGGAACAAAGCCTCGCCACATCACGCCCTTCACCAGCTTCCAGTCAGTGCAGCCACAGCAGTCCAACGCCCTGCTGGGGTTGCTAGGCTACAGCACGCCGCAAAGTTTCCTGGGCTTCGGCGCCACGCCGGTACCTGCCAAGAGCTCCCTGGTGGAGAGCCGGTACTGCCGAGAGCTGATGGAGGAAAGATTCGACCAGGTGGGAGTCACACCAGACAGAGCAATATCAACACAGTTCTACTGGTTTCAACATGTGAAACATAGAGACGCAGCGGTCCACCTGTTTCATTTGCCATATTGATACCTGAGGTTTCAATCGGCTGATACCGATCTGATATGGAAAATCAACTGAACTGATTAAAGGTAAAAGTACAGGTAATTTTATTTATACAACACATTTTCAGAAACAAGGCAATACAAAGTGCTTTACATGAATATAAACAAAATAACAAACCAAAGGAAAGAGGAAAAGAAGAAAAATAATCTAATGTTGACCTAAAGTATGTAACCTAGTTGCTCCTGTTCATAGTTGCTAAGTATCCTCTGGTCTAATTCTATTTCTGGGTTGGAAGAACAGGAGTCTAAAAGTTAGTCTAATAATGTTGATCAAAGTATATAAACTAGATACTCCTATTCAGGCTTGGTAGATAAGTATAAGTAAGTATCCTCTGGTCTAATTCCATTTCTGGGTTGGAGTCTAAAATGTAGACGCTAAGGTAGTTTTTCTGGATTCTAAGTTTGTTCTAATCCCTGTTCAGGGTTGCTAAGTAAGTTTAAGTAAGTATAAATATCTCCTGGACTTCTGCGTTGCTGGATAAGTATAAGTAAGGATTATCTGGACTTTCTATGTATGCTCTAAATTTGTAAAAGTAATGAGTACTCCACAGTTTCTAAGTAATAATAAAAACTAAATGTTCCTGTTCTGGAAGATTATTTTCTGGATTCTAAGTTTGTTCTAATTCCTTTTCTGGGTTGCAGTAATAGGAGTCTTTCTGCATAATAACCTAAACATTAATCTAAGAAGTATAATATTGGTTTAAATAGTGAGTACTCTACATTTTCTAAAAAAATTAAGCTAAAGAGTGACTATTTCCTTTTCTGGGTTAAAAGTGAATACTCCACAGTTTCTAAATAGTAAAAGGGAAATTAAATAAAAAGAGGAAAGGACACATTAGGGCACATAGCAACATTCAGACAAAACAAAACAATGGACAAAACAAAGACATGAGTGAAGGCGGTGACATCACAGGGCCATAAAAACACGTTGCTCAGCCTCCTGGCAGAAGTCCGATAAGATGTTGTTATCAAGGCATGTCCTTGGGAGTGCTCAGCTCCACAGCTGCATTATGTTTACATATCTTCAAGGAGATTGGAAATATGCAGCCCTTCCAAGGCAACATGGGAAAGCCAATTCAGATACAAAATGTATAGGTCGGGTAGATTATAAATTTTAATCTCCCATAAAGTCTCTCCGATACATGTCAGTTCCCAATTATCCAAATTAGTGTGGCCGTTCCACTGAACTGAAACTAGCAACTTCTCCGAGATCAATTCCATTCCGTTTGTGAGTTTTGGAGTCCTCAGCTTGGCTGCGAGTCTCCGCAAGACTCGCATCCAACTTGGTCTGTCCACACCAACAGACTGAGTGTTCGCTAGTTCGGCCCTAAGCACTTTGAATTGCCTTGATGCTGAAAATGTGCTATATAAATAAAATTACCTTACCTTACCTTTGGCCAAGTCAGTCACAAATTTGTCAATAAGCCAGGAATCCACAAGCTCCAAACAGCAGAAATCCTGTTATCATGAATAAATCCAGGCCGGGTGTAACCCTGCAGGACAAGAGGGCTCTCCTGTGCCCAGTCTTCTCGTGGAGAAAATTTTATCAATTGCCAAGGGTGCAACTACATACTTTCTGCGGTGTATGGGAACATGTCATCTGCACCCTCCTCCTTCACCCCCTTTAAAGACGCGGGCTGCTATCAACCCGTGTCTTTAAAAAGATGTGGGTTGATAGCAGCTCACCGCGGCTGCGTAGTCCATCCATCCATTCATTTTCTTCCGCTTATCCGGGGTCGGTTCGCGGGGGTAGCAGCTGGTCCAGTGTTCCATGGTCAGGACGAAAACCACACTGCTCTTCCTGAATCTGAGGTTCGACTATCCACCGGACCCTCCTCTCCAGGACCCCTGAATAGACCTTGCCAGGGAGGCTTAAGAGTGTGACCCCTCTGTAATTGGAGCACATCCTTCGGTCCCCCTTTTTAAACAGGGGGACCACCACCCCAGTCTGCCAATCCAGAGGAACTGCTCCCGATGTCCATGCAATATTGCAGAGTCGCATCAGCCAACACAACCCTACAACATCCAGAGCCTTAAGGAACTCCGGGCGAATCTCATCCACCCCCGGGGCCCTGCCACTGAGGAGCTTTTTAACTTCCTTGGCGACCTCGTCCCCAGAGATTGGAGAGCCCAACCCAGAGACCCCAGGCTCAGCTTCCTCAATGGAAGGCATGTTGGTGGGATTGAGGAGGTCTTCGAAGTATTCTGGCCACCGGCCCACAATGTCCCGAGTCGAGGTCAGCAGCACGCCATCCCCACTATAAACAGTGTTGGTGCTGCACCGCTTCCCCCTCCCGAGACGCCGGATGATGGACCAGAATCGCCTTGAAGCCATGTGGAAGTCTTTTTCCATGGCCTCTCCAAACTCCTCCCACATCCGGGTTTTTGCCTCAGCAACCACCTGAACCGCATGCCGCTTCACCTGCCGGTACCCATCAGCTGCTTCTGGAGTCCCACAGGCCAAAAAGTCCCGATAGGAGTCCTTCTTTAGCCTGACAGCATCCCTCACCAATGGGTTCGAGGGTTGCCGCCATGACAGGCACCGACAACCTTGTGGCCACAGCAATGATATGTTGCCTCGACAATGGAGGCACGGAACATGGTCCACTCAGACTCAATGTCCTCCACATCCCCCGGAATGTGTTCAAAGTTATGCCGGAGATGGGAGTTAAAGCTTCGTCTCACAGGGACTGCCAGACGTTCCCAGCAGACCCTCACAACTCGTTTGGGCCCGCCAGGTCTGTCCGGCATCCTCCCCAACCACCGGAGCCAACTCACCACCAGAGACCATTCAGCTGGCCTCTCCCAGCCTCACCAACATCCCTGAGGCCAGCAAGGCAGTCCACCAGGTAGTGGTCAGTGGACAGCTCTGCACCCTCTTCACCCGAGTGTCCAAGACATACGACCGCAGATCCGATGAAACGATGACAAAGTCGATCATCGAACTGTGGCCAAAGGTGTCCTGGTGCCAAGTGCACATATGGACATCCTTATCCCTGAACATGGTGTTCATTATGGACAGTTCGTGACGAGCACAGAAGTCCAACAACAGAACACCGCTCGAGTTCAGATTGGGGGGCCGTTCCTCCCAACCACGCCCCTCCAGGTCTCACTGTCATTGCCCTCATGAGCGTTGAAGTCCCCCAGCAGAACAAGGGAGTCCCCAGGAGGGGCACTCTCTAGTACCCTCTCCAAGGACTCCAAGAAGGGTGGGTAATCTGAACTGTTGTTCGGCCCGTAAGCACAAACAACCGTCAGGACCCGTCCCCCCCACCCATAGGCGGAGGGAGGCTACCCTCTTGTTCACCAGGGTAAACCCCAACTTACAGGTGTCAAGATGGGGGGCAACAAGTATGCCCACTCCTGCCCGATGCCTCTCACCGTGGGCAGCTCCAGAGAGGAAGTATGTCCGGCCCCTCTCAAGGAGACTGGTTCCAGAACCAGAGCCATGCTTTGAGGCGAGACCGACTATTTCTAGCCGGAACCTCTCAGCCTCTTCCCAAGAGCCAGCTTCTGTAGCTCAGGATCGGACCGCCAGGGTCCCCTCCCTCGGCCACCACCCATCACACATTGCACCCGACCCCTCTGGCCCCTCCTACAGGTGGTGAGCCCATTGGAAGGGGGACCCATGTTTCCTCTTTGGGCTGAGCCTGGCCGGGCTCCATGGGTAAAAGCCTGGCCACCAGGCGCTTGCCAACATGCCCCACCTCCAGGCCTGACTCCAGAGTGGGGCCCCGGTGACCCACGTCCGGGCGAGTTTTTTCGTCTTCTGTTATTGATCATTTCATACACAAACAGCTGTTAAGTACATAAAATGCTGACTAGAGAAAAAAATTCCCCACATCGTATGCGTTGCATACAGTGCATTCCCACTTTTTGCGCCACTGTCAATTTCATTGAGAGACCGGTTGACCAGATCCATAATTTGTAGATTTGGAGGGTGTGCAAAGGAAGGCTCCAAAAATAGAGAAAAAGACAGCACAAAAACAGAGCAAGCAGGGCATGCAAGGGCAGGAAGGGAGCGGAGGAAAAAAGCATCCGCCTTCACTGAGAGCAGGAGGAAAAGACTAAGAATAAAATGTTTCTTTTTTAAACGCAGACATAAATATACTGAATTACTAGTTTATTTGATAACCAGTACAGCTCACTGATCCACACCAACAGCTTCACAAGCTATCATGGAAAACACCTTTAATTTGATCAGTCAGCCCAGTTAGCAGAATAACAGCCAATGGAAAATACATAATAAAGAAACTGAAACTGACTAAAAACAAAAGTTAGACCGTCTTGGTCAAACACGTAAAAATAAACTACAACCTCAAACCTATAACAAAACTACAACTACAAGCCTTCTTTCAAATGGTTCAGAAAATGCTAAATATGATGTAAGATAATTAATAAATTATGACCGCTCAGAGCACAAAGCATAGAGCTAGACTAAATAGATCTACCCTTATGTATTGATCACATTGCCACAGATACCTGATCTAGAGTTTTTTCAGTATCAAGACTGATGACAGATATTTGTGCGTCTGTAATGAAATGTGCTTTGCCTCAATCAGGTGTGTCGTTGGGTTCTGAAGTATAAAACCAGTAAGAACCCTCTGATTCAGATGACCATCCTTAACCTGCTGCCACGTCTGGCTGCCTTCCAGCCACATACCTTCACAGGTGGGACATTCAGGGTCAAATCCCTTGTTTTTCTGTGTTTGGTTTGTAATGATGTGCTTTCTAATTGGCAGATCAGTACCTGTCTGACACCATGGGCTACCTGCTGGGCTGCCTGAAGAAGGAGAAGGAGAGGACGGCGGCTTTCCAGGCTCTGGGGCTGCTGGTGGTGGCTGTCAGGACGGAAATCCAGCCGTACCTCATGAAGATTCTGGAGATCATCAAGGCTGCTCTGCCTCCCAAGGACTTTGCTCACAAGTCAGTCATTGGAAACAATTTCTTCTGTCTTTTTTTTTTTTTTTTTTTAACTAGACATGCAAATATCCAAATATTGTGACAAATTTTTAAACTCCAGTTTTTATAAAGCCTGCAGATACAGATTTTATCCAACACCTGTTTCGATTTAAAAGTGATTATATTTAGGGGTGTCCCAATATAAATCTATCTCTAAATATGTACGTTTTCTCAATTATTCCCCAAAAGTCACCTTAGTATTTAAAAGAAGAAAAACTGACCATTTTGTATTTGGGTAGGTTGATGGAAAAATAATGAATGACAATGTTGCTTTTTGACCTTTGACCTATGCAGAAGGCAGAAGACCATTCAGGTGGATGCCACTGTGTTCACCTGCATTAGCATGCTGTCCAGAGCCATGGGCCCCAGCATCCAGCCAGACATCAAGGAGCTCCTAGAGCCCATGTTAGCCGTGGGGCTCAGGTACCAAACGTAGGACACACATGGGGTTTATGTTTGGGTTTCAACACAATCTCACAGATTTTAGTTTTTCTCTTTAGCCCGGCACTCACAGCAGTGCTGTACGACCTGAGCCGTCAAATCCCCCAGCTGAAAAAAGACATCCAGGACGGCTTGCTGAAGATGCTTTCCCTGGTGCTGATGCACAAGCCCCTGCGACACCCGGGCATGCCCAAAGGCCTGGCTCACCAGCTGGCCTCTCCCAGCCTCACCAACATCCCTGAGGCCAGTGACGTCGGCAGCATCACTTTAGCCCTGCGCACTCTGGGAAGCTTTGAATTCGAAGGTAACAATCTCTGACACCAAAATAATTTCCTCCGATTCTTTTTGCACCTTTGAAGTCATTCAGGACTTCCTTCATTGTCTTGGAAAAAGTCCCTTAAGGTGTGGAATTTGATTTAAGTATCATAGTATTTTTTAGTATCCATCCGACTTTCAGTTATCTCATTTGTCCACTCGTCCATTAGTCCATTTGTCTTTCTGTCCCAATGGTTTGCGGATTTTTGCTGGTTTCATATTTAAAGTTTGGTCATATGTTCTGTAAATTCATATAGTAAATGCTTATATTTGATAAAAAAAAAGGGACTAGGGCTACAACAGTGATGATCTATGATCTATCGATTATTGAAATAATTGTCAACTGTAATTGGTCAGCTGTTATCTGGAGTATACGAACTATCACCCATGAGGCCGATCTTTGCCGATCACCGATATCTGCCGCTCGCCTGGATTGGCTGTTAATTTTTCGCTTTAGGTATAAGTGGTGCAATATGATCTCACAAAATGAAAAAATTATCTGGCAATAACTTCACCTAATTTAGACATAAACAGGCACTATACAGCAGCTATTCAGTCAAAAGGACAACTGAAAAACCTGCAGTCAGTAAAATAATATTTAATAGTAAGGCTCTCAACAGCTTAAATTTTACATGAGTAACACTGCCTATCTCAAATAATGTCATGAAAAAATAAATGTTCATTTAAAGTCAAATGCAGGTTGCATCAAAATAAACAATTCCGAGTTACTGAATCAAAACTTCCTGAGAGAACAGCAAGCTGATTAATGCTGGTTCTGATTGGTTGTTTCTGACTGAGTGGAGTAATTCTGCAGAATGCTAGGAGGAGGCAGATCGATTTTTTTCCCCCAGAGATTATCTTATGTTATTACATAGCAAAAGTTTTAATACATATGTAAAATCTTTTTTTTTTGTTTGTATTTGTTTAAGTTACCTGCTGCAGCTTTAAGCAGACGAGTTCATTGCGGGTGGAGCAGATGTGAAGCTCTGTCTTTGAAATATTACTACCAGTAGTGTTTGGGGCGGTCCAACAGCAGGAGCAGAGCCCTCCCTGAAATTTACTATAAAGTTGTTAAAATAAACAACCTAAAAATAAATACATTTTATAAATAATGCATCACATTTTGTTGAATTTTCAACAAACCTGGTGTCAAACCACCAGGGGAAAATCCCTAGGTCTTTCTGAAGGGCTAACATCTGACAGTGCCATTCAGTGTTACTGTCTGTCATGGCTCAGAATGATTAACAGGCGTCTAGCCACGCCCTCTCGGTTTGCGGCTAATTGGGGCTCATTTTGGTTAGCCCAGGGCCAGCCCGCTGCCACAGGTTTCATCCAATCAGGATGGACTTTCCTTGGGCTCGAGTGTGTGTGGGCGTAGTTTGGCGTAGACTGAGAAGGAGCGATGGTGAGCAATATTGGCATAAACGAGGTGGATTATTTAGTCTATTTAGTCAGAAAAGTCGTTGGAGTGAGTTTCTCTTTAAATAAGGTAGGCCTCATTTAAAATTTTGTTAAAAAAAATAATATCCCTATATTTCAAACTTTTTACTATTCAATAGAACTCAATATCCCTACATTGTGTTGAAATTAAGTCAATTTACATTGTTACAGCAGTACAGAGGACAGAGCAGAACCAATATAAAAATCTATATATACAAAAAAATACAAGTGAATATAGAAATACTGAAATATAATATAAATAAATTCCAGGTTTATTGCTTGTAGTGGAGAGTAGTGAACTACTGAGAGCAGCGGGTGTTGTGCAGTCTGACGGCGGCCGGAAGGACAGACCTGCGGTATCTTTCCTTCACGCATTTAGGGTGCCACAGCCGGGCACTAAAGGAGCTGCTGCTCAGTGCTGTCAGAGAGTGGTGCATGGGGTGGGACAGGTACTCCAGCATGCGCTGAAGCTTAGTCCTCATTCTCCTGTCTGCCACCACCTCCACTGGGTCAACATGACACCCCAGGACAGAGCTGGATTTCCTGAGGATCTTGTTCAGTCTCTTCCCGTCAGCAGTGGAGATGCTGCTGCCCCAACAGACCACTCCGTAAAAGACGGCTGATGCCACCACAGCATCAAAGAAGGTCCTGAGAAGAGCCCCCCGCACACTGAAGGACCCGAGTCTCCTCAGGAGATGTAGTCTGCTGTTTATGCTTTTTTCTTAAACTTATTGATACTGGAAGTTATCACTTTCTTTACAAATTTGGATCAGTGATGGAAAAGCAATATTTTCAAGGATTTGTCCATAGAATCAATAGTTACCTTATAAAATCATTACTAATTAGTAATCATTAGTAATTGTTGCAGTAATCGATTCTGTTCTTTGGGTCCAGGTCACTCCCTGACTCAGTTTGTGCGCCACTGTGCCGATCACTTCTTGAACAGCGAACATAAGGAAATCCGAATGGAGGCGGCCCGAACTTGCTCTCGACTTCTTACGCCGTCCATCCATCTCATCAGCGGCCACGTCGTCAGCCAGACTGCTGTGCAGGTGGTCGCAGATGTGCTCAGCAAGCTGCTGGTGGTTGGCATCACTGATCCAGGTGTGACGATTGACTTGTAAAACGCATAAACCTTCATTTCTGATGAGCAACCTTCTGTTTGGAAACGTGACACTACGGTAAAAACCCAGAACTACTTTCTGTTCTGATTCTCCTGCAGATCCAGACATTCGATACTGTGTTCTTGCGTCTCTTGATGAGCGTTTTGATGCGCACCTGGCCCAGGCTGAGAATCTGCAGGCTCTGTTTGTGGCTCTGAACGACGAAGTGTTTGAAATCAGAGAGCTGGCCATCTGCACTATAGGACGGCTGAGCAGCATGAACCCTGCCTTCGTCATGCCCTTCCTCCGGAAGATGTTGATCCAGGTAAGAGGCGCCCACAGATGGCTTCATGTCAGCCATTCACCTCTTTATCAGGAGTTGGCATCTTTGGAGGACCGTTAGCAGAAAACATTTCAGCAGCTTTTATACTCTGGGTTCATTTGGATTTTTTGTTTCTCCTCACAAATTGGAAAGCCAGAAGGAGAAAATTGTACTTAATAAACTGCAAATTACACTCAGGACTCTTTAATGTAAAATTACATATTAGATTTTTTTTATTGGGACTTTTACAGCTGCATTGAAAGACATCCAGGTTTTTAACTGATCCTGTTTGCCACATTTTATTTTTCGGTTTAAATGAGTTTTTTCAGTGTTTGTTTTAACTCTTGCAATTTAAAAATATGATTTTTTGTGTTTTTTTTTTGTTTTGTTTTGCTGTTTTTTAGGGATGCAGCAAAAACATACAGACTAGGAAAAGCAGTTGTTTCTAGAAAGACTGATTTTCCAACTGTAAACTGTTGCTTATATGTAAAAGTTACACTTTCCTGCTAACCAGCTTTTAGACTGACTTGGTCTAAAAACTAAAGAAGTGCAGACCAGATGTCAACAAGTTATTAATCAGAACTTTATCTATCCTTGAAACCAAAGCTTTTTATTCTCAAGTGGAAGTGGTAACATTGTTTTTACAAAGTGGAAAAATGTTTCACATCAAATCATTTCAAACACTTAACCCCTATAGAAAATAATAAAAATATTTTGAAAATGGCAAAATGTGAATAATTAGAGGGCACCATTTGTAATGGAAAATCTAAAAATAAAATGAGAAAACTTTGTTCAAATTGCATGTGAATGATTTCCAGAAGGCTTCCTAATGTGATTATTCTTTTATATTTTATAGGGGGGGAGTACATATTTACAAGTATGATTATAAATAATCATATATTTTTTACTTTAAAAAAGGCTATGTAGCTTTTCCAATCAAATATAATTCTGCTGCATTTTGTCTCACGGACACCTTTAGAGGGGAGCAAAGCCCATAATATTGCATGTAAAGCAATCAAATTTCCTTTTGTTGAACAGCTGAAGTTTGTTGTTTTACTTCATACCATAACATTTACTTAGAGAGCATAATAATTTATGAGAAGTGTGGATATTTTTTAGATTTTAACCGAACTGGAACACAGTGGTGTTGGCAGGAACAAAGAGCAGAGCGCTCGTATGCTTGGCCACCTGGTCTCCAACGCACCCCGCCTCATACGACCCTATATGGAACCCATTCTCAAGGTAATATTCTGCAAATTTTCAATGTCATTTATGAGTGTAAGGCACATTTTTATATCAGTTTTTCTACACTGTACACTTCCTCTAAATAAGTAAAGGCAAACATGTTTCAGATGTTTGTGATAAATCTTTCTGGTTTTGAATTTGCTTAAATTTTTTTTTTGCAGGCTCTAATTCTGAAGCTTAAAGATCCAGATCCCAACCCTGGAGTGGTGATCAGTGTCCTCGCTACAATTGGCGAGCTGGCCCAGGTAACGGTATCGGTTCAGTTTCATGCTAAAATCTTTTAGGAGGAGTATTAAACACACACACAATCATACATGATGAATACGTCTGCATAGAGTCTGCCTGTATGGAGATGGATAAGGTAAAAAAATAAGAAGTAGTGTCCTTCTTACCCCCATCTGTCTAGGTGTCTAAAAGGCTCCCCCAGATGAGTCGGGATAGAATTGTTAGAGGCCAGCTTGTTTTGAAGTGCAGGAGACGTTCATATACAGAGTGTTCGCAACTGGCTCTCCTGTTGATGAATCAACAAGCCAGAAATACCAGGCAGAAAACAGGGGAAATACAAAGTAACAAAGGCCTGGATGACTGGTTTAAAATCATTTCAGGCTCTAAATAAAGAAACAGGAACTTTTCCCACTTGGTTTTGTCATTTCATGCAGTTAGATTGCTAAAAAGTCATAAGTTTGTTTAATATTTTATAGGATTCTGCTGAGAAAACAGGGATATTTGTAAGATATCTGTGATGTGATGTTCTTGTGATTGTGTAGGTGAGCGGACTGGAAATGAGGAAGTGGATGGATGAGCTGTTCCCAATCATCATGGACATGCTGCAGGACTCGTCCTCATTGGCTAAACGCCAAGTATGGAGAACCAGTGAATGCACAAACCTTTTGTTGCATTTTAATAATTAACTAAAATTGCTTTTAGATGATGTTCCTCTTCTCCAAATCAAATTAGACCTGCAATGTTTCACCTGTGTTATTCTCCTGAATTGGCTGTGTTCAGCAGCATCAGCTGTCTGTTTCTGGCTTTCCTCCAGGTGGCGCTGTGGACTCTGGGTCAGCAGGTAGCGAGTACAGGCTACGTGGTGGAACCGTACCGCAAATACCCTTCCCTTCTAGAAGTGCTGCTCAACTTCCTAAAAACGGAGCAAAACCAGGGGATCAGGAGAGAGGTATGCACAGTTGCCTGCAGGGGGCAGTTTGCTCTGTTTGCCTTTCCTTGGGAGTCTTACAGGGTCAGCATGATGTGAGTAGATTCAGGAGTATTCTCTGTCAGCGTGTTATGATAGGTTTTCCCCAGAAAACTTGCTATGCCCAGTGGTTGGGCTCTAGGGCAGTCATTCATCTAGCGGCCCGTCGTGTTTTTGAGCTAATAAATGTTTAAAGTTGACAGTAAATGTGAAAATATCACTGCTATTTATAAAGTGGCCCCATTAATTAATTTCACTCATTTGTATTAACAGGCATAGACCGTCCCTCTGTTTTTCCACACTCCATATGTACGTGTGCGTAATTGCAGCACAACTAATCAAATTAACAGGATTTAAAAATAATGGGGGGAAAAAACGAGAGACGAAAAACTCTCAAAGCAGATATGCTCCAGTGAGTAATTTCTTTTGGGTACATCAATCATGAAATATCCAACTAAAAATAGAGTGAAACATGCAAAACCTGCAAGACCAGGATCTCAGATGAGATAAAACTTACAACTGTTCGGCATTTGAAGTTGCACAAAGAGGTAAGCGGTACTTTTCTTTTACTATGAGACAACTGACTAGTTAACGTCGTATTAGCAACTCTAGGTTACGTTGGTGATGCCGCTTATATTTCACTTGTATGCTATGTTTAGTGATGCTGTATAAAACCTGTGATTCAAACGTATCCACAAATAATGTGCACTGTGTTAGCCCAGGAAGCCGGTGGATAATAAGCGGGGTCCGGGTCAGAAAGCAGGTTCTGTACCTGAACTCAGGGAAGAGAGTTTCTCTGTCCCATCATAATGATGAACCGGGTCCACTTCCATCACAGGATGGATGGTGTATTCATAAGGGAAACTACGGTTTCTTACACCCCTTTCCCATCCTGCCCCTTCATTTCTATTTTCCCATAAATATCCCCTCCTCCCCCCACGGCTCTTATGTTAGTTTTACTCCCCCCTCCTCTGACAGTAGCACCGGACAGAGACATTTCCCATATACTCAGACCCAAAATTTGACAGGTATGGGTGTATTTGAAGAAATCTATGTTGGGAAATTATATTGACAATAAATAGATTGTTTACTGCAGTCAGTGTATTAAGTCTACTGTTTTTTCAGTTATAACTCTTCAAATGGTGGCATGATGGTCGTTGAAATGCCATCTCCAAGTAGTGTAATTTTGCTAGAAAAACAAATCAAAATCCAGTAATTTTGCTATCCTTCAGAAATCTCTGTAAAAGTAAAAACTTGTACAATTGTAAGGATCCTGAACGTAATGCTGTGGGGTAGTTCTGAGTGTTTCTGGATGGTAATGCAGCATATTATTTTGTGTCTTGGTTAGTGATTTTGGCCAGCTTGATTCACGCAACATGTTTTTATCAATACTGAGATGTGAAATTACCTTGTTCGTTTGCGAGCAGTGGCGCGTTATAGGGGGGAAAAATGATGACAATTCTAGGGGCCCTGACCAACAGGGGGCCCTCCACAATTTAATTATTTATTTTTTGTTCATAGAAAAAAAATGGAGCCCTGTCAATTACAGAATTAATCATATTGTATTTTCAAAGATTGTTTTGAGCAGTAAAAATTTAATGTTCCCACTCCCAGATCAAAAAACACACATCCATATTTGCCCTGAACACTGCGTTAAATGGTTCGTTCGTGCTTGGAGCGCTTGAGAGTGACGCTGTTCACCAGCAGACAGTAGGAAACAAGAACGACTGTGGCAGTTACTGCTAAGAAAAGTTATAAAATCAGGTTTTCAAAAAAAGAGAGAGGGGTAGGAAGAGAAAAAGGCAAGAGTGTCAATTTATAACCCAGTTTTTCTCCAAGAGAGGTGGGTAGACTATGTGAGATTATCAACCATTTAGCATAATTAGCTTAGCTACAAACTACTGTTTGCCTCCTTTTCGCTAGCATTTAATGAATTAAGGAAAAAATTTACCAACATTTTCATAATTTAACTCACTTAACAGATGAGTCAGTCAGCAGCAGCTCTAACCCACCTCCTGACCTGTTCTCTAAGTGAAATTAAAACTGCAGTATGTCACTTTTATATAAATATTTTTTTCACAGATTTTTTAAAACTATCATTATGTTGTGACAGTATGGTATGAGAGGTAATCTGTGAAAAATGTATTTCCTCTGCTTTCTCCCAGTGCTAGAAACAACCAGTCAGTGGCAGGAGAGTTTTAGTGCTGTCAATCACAATCTCATGTGGTGCTGCTCATCCTTCCTCCCCCTTGATTTCTGCCGTGTCGCAGCTAGCATAGCACAGAGCTACGCAGATTCAAACTGTGAATGCTCAGTTTAGTTAGCATAGCTACCAATGACGGCAGATAAATGGTTTCTTGTAATAAGTTGTTTCTCCACCGTTAACACATTTAGTAGTGAGTGAATGAGGCTAATTGACAGCGCTAAGAGCGTCCTACTAGTTCTGATTGGCTGTTTTGGTCAGAACGGTTCATTACTTTAACCAGTAATAGTAATTCAGGAAGGAGATGGAGGAGATTGATTGTTTTCACAGATTATCTGTCTCATAACAAACTGCTACGACATGGTTACAGCTTTAACAAATATGGAGAAAACATATTTTTTATTAAAGTTATGTACTGCAGCTTGAATAAAATGCAACTACATAGCATTTTTGAGAAGTCTGGATTGTCTTATGTGTAGTTGCACATTGCTTTTGACTGTTGCTCATGGGGAGAGACATTTCAGTATCTAAAACTAATAGAAAAAATGTAAGCAACCTACTTGCATACTGGATGTGGACTGTTGGATGTTACATTCATGAGCAGTAAATATTGTGCTAATTATCAGTACTGAACCAAAGAAAGCAAGGCAGATGCAGGCCTTTAAAATTGTGATGCTTTTTATGGGTCAAATAGACTCAAAAAATTGTAACAGCAGCTGCACAGGGGGGGCCCAAACAAATTTTTTGTCAGGGGGCCCACGATTCCTGGCGGCACCCCTGTTTGTGAGTATATGTCATTCACAACAAACATCAAATACAGTGAATATGTTTCATTAAGTATTTAACAAAGAAATGGCTTCTATCTTGATAATTATGTGTAATTAAATTAATTGTCTAATATTTTAAAAATAGTTTGGTATTTTCTGCCATCTTACTTTGAGCTCAGAGTCTGAGAGGCTTTTCCTTTATCAAACATGCTATTTATTTTCGTCTCTTATTTAGTGGAAATATTGATGTTGAGATTTTCTCTAAAATGATAACTTTTTTCAACCTTTATAGGTCCACTGTTGAAAATAAGGAGCATTCACAAATGACAGTGAAATAAAATCCAGTCCCACATCTGGTTTGAGGTGATTCCTCTGGAACCTGTTGGAGGAAAAATATCCCAACTTCAGAAGAAGTGCTTTTAACTTAACAGTGCTCTTTGGTTCCTCTTATCAGTATGAGAGTCAGGGTGAGGAGGCGCCATTTTAGGAAGACAAAGTGGAAGTTCCAGGATCTTCAGGACAAGCAGGCCTACTGCGACTAGAACTACTGATTATACCTCTGTCTGGACACAGGAAAGAGGGATAATCTCTCTCTCTCTCTCTCTCTCTCTCTCTCTCTCTCTCTCTCTCTCTCTCTCTCTCTCTCTCTCTCTCTCTCTCTCTCTCTCTCTCTCTCTCTCTCTCTCTCTCTCTCTCTCTCTCTCTCTCTCTCTCTCTCTCTCTCTCTCTCTCTCTCTCTCTCTCTCTCTCTCTCTCTCTCTCTCTCTCTATATATATATATATAGGCCTGATGTAACAAATTTTTCTGAGCGATTAATTGTCTAAAAAATTATTGCGATAAACGATAATATTGTTTCAAGACCTCTTGACACTGATTTAATGGAAATTACTAATAATGCATGCGATTTCCTGCCATAGATAGATGTACTTTATTTTCAAAAGAACACATAACATTGGAACTAATAAACTAAATAAACAAAACTACCAAAAATAAAATGGATTCTCCATGAACAAAAAAACGTACTTGAATAAAAACTAAACATAAAGCCAAAGTGGAAATAAATACTGCATTCAACCAAAAGAGTACAGATTATAAAGTCTGTATCAGTGTTGTGTTCAAGACCACCTAACCCGAGACCAAGACAAGACCAAGACCAGAGTGTATCGAGACCGAGACAAGACCAAGACTTTTAGGGTCCGAGACCAAGTCAAGACCAAGACTGATGAAAGTCGAGACCGAGTCAAGACCAAGACCAGCGGTCCACGCTACATGATACAATAAAATGTAAAATATGATCGAAATTGCTTCTCAAAATAATCTGAAAGATCCATATTCCCATAAAAAACACCTAGATATTAAATACTTAATACATGTTACCAATATTAAATATTCCATTTCTGTGCTAAAATGTGTGATGGTCTCGTGCCATCCCTAAAAACATAACACCCTGGGCATTTGCCCATATTGCTCATGTAAGAAACCACCACTGTCTGCACCATTAAACATAGCAATTGAGGCAATGCCCTGACGGTAAATAACGCTCAACTACCAACACTGACCAAGGAGCAACAAGCAAGAATTAACCAAACAGAAGGCGCTCATCGTGACTGTTTTCACTCTCTATCCCAGTACATGAAGCCAGGTAGTCTGACACCATGGCAGACATTACAGTTGCCACTTTGAACAAAAACAATCAAAGAGTGCATGCCCTTTCTTTCTTGTGTTTTAGTTATTTGTTAATTTAAATATCAACGTACATAATTAAATAAAATAATGATGCAGTGCACACAGAGCATTACAAGAACAAAGAACAGGTGTTCTGTCAGGTCAGATCGTCATACGCTTAGCACAAACTCACGGTGTTCTGTCAGATCAGCATACGTTGTCAGATAGTCGTACGTTTAGCTCAGACATGCATACGCTGTCATTACCATATGATTTTATTTAATCAGCAACATAGAATCATGACGTAGATCATTATTAACAGTTATTAACAGTTGTATGGCATCCAACTGCAGCCAGACCTGCTTTAAATACACTTTGAAACCATGACAACGCATGTATATCTATCTAGTTATCATATTATGTCATATTATAAACAATTTAATGACTTATTTTCGTCATAACTTGTTGCGTATGCTGAACTGACAACTCCACTGACGGTCGAACTTCTTAAGGCGCATGTGTTGGCATGGTACTCACTGCATGTATGCTAGCCAGTGTTGTGGTACTCGAGATCGGTCTTGGTCTCGAGTCCGGTCTTAAGACCGTTTTCTGATGGTCTCGGTCTCGTCTCGGACTCGACCGCATTTGGTCTCGGTCTTGTCTCGGTCTCGGGCTCTGAGGACTCGGCATTTTATTTCAAGACCAGTCAAGACCGCAACTGTGAAAATATCACTAAACGTACAGCATACTGTCCAGTTTATTTAACATCTTTGTTTTCAGTGGATGCAAAACGCACCGATTAAAATCCAAGCAACTACGTGTTTCTCCCCCTCCCCACCTTTCACTCGCGCGCGGCGCTACTCCCTCCTCCCCCTCCACCCTCCCCACCTTTCACTCGCACGCGGCGCTCCAGGACATGCGCAGTGGTTTTCTCTCAGCGGCAGAAAATGTTTGTCTAATCGTCAGTAATATAATAGCGCTGCATAAATAGTAAGAAATCCGATGGCCAGAGCTAACTCAGCAGCGCTTCGCTTTCAGAGACGATGGGGACAACGTCTAACTATTTTCGTCACTTAGAAAAGTAGCTCAAAGAAGGTAAGCCCGTTAACGTGATGTTAGCAAAGCTAGCTGTACAGAGACACATAAGAATTTGTGATGAAAAAAAGTCACTCACTGCCTGAATTATTGTGCGGAGATGTTGACTGACTTGTCGCATATATAGGACAACGCTATGTCCAAAAGTCTGCAATATATTGATGTGACATTCAGAAACAGTCGATTCTTCTCCACGGCTCTTTATTTATTAGATAGGACTGGAGTGTCACTCACTGAGAGCCGTTGTTCTATCAGATTACCATACACTGTCAGAATAGCATACGTGCAGTGAGTACCATGCCTGCGCATGCGCATTAAGAAGTCCGACCGTCAGAGGAGTTGTCAGTTCACCATATGCAACAAGTTATGACGAAAATAAGTCATTAAATTGTTTTCAATGATAACTATATAGATATACATTTGTTGTCATGGTTGCAAAGTGTATTTAAAGCAGGTCTGGCTGGAGTCAGCTACAACACACGCCCGTGTAAAACTCACTTAACCGCTAAGTCAGGATGCCATACAACTGTTAATAACAGATCTACGTCATGATTCTATGTTCCTAGCATACATGCAGTGAGTACCATGCCAGCGCATTCGCCTTAAGAAGTCCAACCGTCAGTGGAGTTGTCAGTTCAGCATATGCAACAAGTTATGACGAAAATAAGTCATTAAATTGTTTATAATATGACATAATATGATAACTAGATAGATATACATGCGTTGTCGTGGTTTCAAAGTGTATTTAAAGTAGGTCTGGCTGCAGCTGGATGCCATACAACTGTTAATAACCAAGTGTATGATGATCTACGTCATGATTCTATGTTGCTGATTAAATAAAATCATATGGTAATGACAGCGTATGCATGTCTGAGCTAAGCGTACGACTATCTGACAACGTATGCTGATCTGACAGAACACCGTGAGTTCGTGTTAAGAGTATGACGATCTGACCTGACAGAACACCCGTTCTTTGTTCTAGTAATGCTCTGTGTACACTGCATCATTATTTAATTATGTACGTTGATATTTAAATTAACAAATAACTAAAACACAAGAACGAAAGAGCACGCAGAGCATGCACATTGCTCTTTGTTTTTGTTCAAAGTGGCAGCTGTAATGTCTGCCATGGTGTCAGACTACCTGGTTTCATGTACTGGGAGAGAGAGTGAAAACAGTCCCGATGAGCGCCTTCTGTTTGGTTACTTCTTGCTTGTTGCTCCTTGGTCAGTGTTCATGGTTGAGCGTTATTTACCGTCAGGGCATTGCCTCAATTGCTATGTTTAATGGTGCAACAGTGGTGGATTCTTATATGAGCAATATGGGCAAATTCCCAGGGTGTTATGTTTTTAGGGATGGCACGAGACCATCACACATTGTAACACAGAAATGGAATATTTAATATTGGTAACATGTATTAAGTATTTAATATCTAGGTGTTTTTATGGGAATATGGATCTTTCAGATTATTCTGAGAAGCAATTTTGATCATATTTTACATTTTATTGTGTCATGTAGCTGTAGCTGGTCTTGGTCTTGACTCGGTCTCGACTTTCCTCGGTCTTGGTCTTGACTTGGTCTCGGACCCTAAAAGTCTTGGTCTTGTCTCGGTCTCGATACACTCTGGTCTTGGTCTTGTCTTGGTCTCGGGTTAGGTGGTCTTGAACACAACACTGATGCTAGCAACATAGAATCATGACGTAGATCGTCATACACTTTGATATTAACAGTTGTATGGCGTCCTGACTTAGCGGTTAAGTGAGTTTTACACGGGCGTGTGTTGTAGCTGACTCCAGCTGCAGCCAGACCTGCTTTAAATACACTTTGAAACCATGACAACACATGTATATCTATATAGTTATCATTGAAAACAATTTAATGACTTATTTTCGTCATAACTTGTTGCATGTGGTGAACTGACAACTCCTCTGACGGTCGGACTTCTTAATGCACATGCGCAGGCATGGTACTCACTGCATGTATGCTATTCTGACAGCGTATGGCTATCTGATAGAACAACGGCTCTCAGTGAGTGACACTCCAGTCCTATCTATAAGTAAAGTGCCGTGGAGAAGAATCGACTGTTTCTGAATGTCACATCACTATATTGCAGACTTTTGGACATAGCGTTGTCCCATATATGCGACAAGACAGTCAACATCTCCGCACAATAACTCAGACAGTGAGTGACTTTTTTTCATTACAATGCTTATGTGTCTCTGCAGCTAGCTTTGCTAACATCACGTTAACGGAGCTTACCTTCTTTGAGCTACTTTTCTAAGTGACGAAAATAGTTAGACGTTGTCCCCATCGTCTCTGAAAGCGAAGCGCTGCTGAGTTAGCTCTGGCCATCGGATTTCTTACTATTTATGCAGTGCTATTATATTACTGACGATTAGACAAACATTTTCTGCCGCTGAGAGAAAACCACTGCGCATGTCCTGGAGCGCCGCGTGCGAGTGAAAGGTGGGAAGGGGGAGGAGGGAGGAGGGAGTAGCGCCGCGCGCGAGTGAAAGGTGGGGAGGGGAGCAGGAGGGAGGAGTAACAGAAACAGGTAGTTGCTTGGATTTTAATCGGTGCGTTTTGCATCTGCTGAAAACAAAGATGTTAACAAATAAACTGGACAGTATGCTGCACGTTTAGTGATATTTTCACAGTTGCGGTCTCGACTGGTCTTGAAATAAAATGCCGAGTCCTCAGCGCCCGAGACCGAGACAAGACCGAGACCAAATGCGGTCGAGTCCGAGACGAGACCGAGACCATCAGAAAACGGTCTTAAGACCGGACTCGAGACCAAGACCGATCTCGAGTACCACAACACTGGTCTGTATACTATATTGCCCTTCAGTAATTACTAGATTTAAATAGAGAAGATGGGCATATCCAACTACCTGATGCAGTAATTCACACTACACGATTTTTTGTCCATATTTTCCCCTTACGACAATCTTAGAACGTTGGCCGATCTAAGATTGTCGCTGGTGATTTCGTAAGCGATCATCCTGTGGTGTGATTTAGATCATCATGGCCGCTCCGATCTAAATCAGGGATTTTCCCCAACCAGGAGCGTTAACGCTGAATGTCACAGATAGCCAATCAGAAAGCGCGGATTCTCCCCCTGCTTTCTGAGGGGAAAATACGGAGGGGAATCCCAAATAGCTGACATGGCGCGACACGATGTCCAGCGGACATTGTAGATGATATGTGGAAACAACATTAATGTTTATTCAACATTTCGTGCAAAGAATGTAGAAATGACAAGGGGAGGAGTTGGAGCCAAATTGTTACCGCAGTTGATAAACCCAGTAAGTTTTCAGCCGTTCTTTGTTAACGTGACATAAATAGGTTATAATGATTTTCAGTCAGTCAGGACTTTACGCTGTCTCTAGCCACATGTATCACAGGTATATTCTAGTAAAGCATTGATTAATGCCTGATTTTAAAATTAGTTAACTGGACTTGTAGCCATTATTTTGTGCCCATGTGGCTGGACATCACACGGCTGAACCCGATTGAACCATTGTACCTAGGATCTCTGTCGGCTAATGTGTCTCTCAGGTTTTGAAAATGGGCCGACAATCGGCCGACAACTCATGTAGTGTGCGCTGGACATTACACTAAAGAAATGAGGAAGGGAGAGCACCGGAGTTGAGCCTTTTTTCATTCAGTGTCAACAGAAAGAAAAAAAAGAAAAAAAGGCAGGAAGAGACAATAAAGCCGATAATTAAAATGAGGTTGATAGGTTTAATTTATCGTACGATTAATTAATTTGTTTATCGCGACAGGCCTATATGTATAATATAAAAAATTCCCTTCTCACCCTCCGCGGGTGGTTTCACTCACTCACTCACTCACTCACTCACTCACTCACTCACTCACTCACTCACTCACGCACACACGCACGCACACACACACACACAAATCCTCTGAGCTTGGGTCCTCTACCAGAGACCTGGGAGCTTGAGGGTTCTGCACAGTATTTTGGCTGTGCCTAGAACTGTACATTTCTGGACTGAGATGTCTGATGTTGTTCCTGGGATCTGTTTTAGCCATTGCTCCAGTTTGGGGGTGACTGCCCCAATGGCCTCGATGACCACAAGCACCACTGTGGTCTTCACCTTCCAGGTCTTTTCCAGTTCCTCTCTGAGGCCCTGGTATTTCTACATTTTCTCGTTTTCCTTTATCCTGACGTTGTAATCACTTGGTATTGCTACATCCACCACAACTGCTTTCCTCTGTTGTTTATCCACCACCACAATGTCTGGTTGGTTCGCCATTACGATTTTCTATCTATCTATCCATCTATCTGTCTATCCGTCCATACATATATACGTATATGTATATCCATATCCCCAAGCAGTCTCCTTCCCCCAGGAGACCTGGATTCGATTCCAGGTCTCCTGGCAAATATACAATAATCAAATTGAGCTATCCAGTCTGGGTCCTTAGGCAAGACTCTTTGCACTACTGCCTACCTCATACCATGAGAGACATTGATATGCACAATATGCCGGCTCAGACGTCGCCTGGCCAAACAAGGTCTGCGTCAGGTGCTGACGAATGAAAAATGGGCTACTGGAACAAGACGGAAGGAAGTGGGCGAGAGGTGAAAACATAGATCTGTTGGATTGCTACTACTCAAGTCACCCTAGTCAGAGAGGTTGCATGCAAAGAATGTGGGAGGAATGGTTACTTCGACATCCCCAGTCAACACTAACTGCCGAACAACTAGTAGCTCAGTGTTCCAACATCCGCAAATGCCAACCGCTATCACAACTTGAGATTGACGAGGGGAATTAACTCCAACTCCCCATCCAGAGATTGGGTATGCAGGCACAATAATGAACGAACCATCAAAACTGAACAAGGCAGCAACTGACCTGAAAGATAGAATGAACACCAGGCAACCCCGACGCCAATTACAACAGCTGAGTGAAATACCATCAGAAAGTCTCATTGAAGATGTGAATGCAGCATTGA
Organism: Poecilia mexicana; assembly: GCF_051168715.1. Classification (NCBI taxonomy): domain Eukaryota; kingdom Metazoa; phylum Chordata; class Actinopteri; order Cyprinodontiformes; family Poeciliidae; genus Poecilia; species Poecilia mexicana. Next base: position 1,052,634 of record NW_028263376.1, on the reverse strand, counting down.
GAACGATCCCTACCAACACCATAATGGAAACCAATGAGCTAATATACAACTCAGCATCAGTAATCCTGGAGATGCTTGGCTATAAGAGCAACCATGAGATTCAATACCCACCATGGAAAAGACGGTTAGAGGCTAAAATCAAGGTAACGAGGGAAGTGAACCAACGGTCAGAACTCCAAAGAGGTGCGATGAAAAGACCAGTACCCAGCTTGAAGCACTCAAAACTGCCACAAAATAGGCTCCAAGCCTTGGCCAGCCGCCCAAAGAGATGTACGAGAAAGAATGAATAACCTGTCTCTCTACAACATGAAAGCTCATGTCAGGCATCATAGTGGCTAAGATAAGCTGGCAAGGATAAATACATGAGCACGGCACAGAAGGGCATCGGCATAAATAGCAGAGGAGCCAATCACCAACTCCTTGTAGACCACACAGTCGGCCGAGACTGCAAAACCCGACACACCAACCTGTGCATGGCTTGGATTGATTATAAGAAAGCCTATGACTCGATGCCACACACTTGGATCATTGAATGCTTAACAACATCAATAGGACTCTTAATAGCCTTCATTGCAAACTCGATGGGGTTGTGGAAAACCACCCTTGAAGCCAACTGCAAACCACTTGCACAAGTGTCCATCAAATGTGGCATATACCAAGGAGATGCTCTGTCCCCACTGCTGTTCTGCATAGGCCTGAACCCCCTCAGCCAAATCATCAACAAGACTGGCTACGGATACCGACTCAAGAATGGGGCCACCATCAGTCTCCTCGTCTACATGGATGACATCATGCTGTATGCCAAGAACGAGCGAGACATCAACTCACTGATCCACACCACCAGGATCTACAGCACTGACATTGGGATGTCATTCGGACTAGAGAAGTGTGGTCGGATGGTCACAAAGAGAGGGAAGGTCATCCACACAGAAGGGGTCTCACTCCCAGAAGGAACAATAGCAGACATTGAGGACAGTTACAAGTACCTGGGAATACCACAAGCAAATGGCAACCTCGATGAGGTCACAAGGAAAGGTGCCACAGCCAAATACCTCCAATGAATAAGGCAAGTCCTGAGAAGCCAGCTCAATAGCAAGAACAAGATCTGTGCAATGAACAGCTATGCTTTTCCAGTAATCAGATGCCCTGCAGGAATAATTAGCTGGCACAAAGGAGGAGATAAAGACCACGGATGTTAAGACTCGGAAACTACTAACCATGCATGGAGGGTTCCACCCCAAATCCAGCACCCTGAGACTGTACACGAGTCGCAAGGAAGGAGGCAGAGGACTAGTGAGTGTGAGAGCCACTGTCCAGGATGAAACATCCAAGATCCATAAATACATCAAGGACAAAGCCTCAACAGACGATGTGCTCAGCGAATGTCTCAGACAATGGGGGACAGAGGATGAGGTGCTGGAGGTACCATCATGGGAGGACAAGCCCCTACATGGGATGTACCACCGAGAAATGACTGAAGTGGCTGATGTAAGGAAATCCTACCAATGGCTGGAAAAAGCTGGACTCAAGGACAGCACAGAGGCCCTCATCCTGGCTGCACAGGAACAGGCCCTAAACACCAGAGCAATAGGGACTCAGATCCCTATTGAGGATCTGAGTCCTCAATAGGGACTCGGATCCCTATTGGTTGTGCACCAAGGTGTAGGTGCACAACCCCCAAACTGGAGCAGTGGCTAAAACAGATCCCAGGAACAGTATCAGACGTCTCAGTCCAGAAATGTGCAGTTCTAGGCACAGCCAAGATACTGGAGGAATCTTCAAGCTCACAGGCCTCTGGTAGAGGACCCGAGCTCAGAGGATGAAAGAGACCACCCGCGGATACACTGTAGACTTTTGTATTCAGTGTATCAAAAATGAGTACACATTTTCCAGATATTTAAGTATATCTTTTCATGGGAGATCAATGATAAAATGACACTTTGTCACAATGAAAAGTAGTCTGTGTGCAGCTTATATAACAGTGTAAATTTATTCTTCTCCCAAAATAACTATATACAGCTTTAAATGTCTAAACCGCCAGCAACAAAAGTGAATGCACCCCTAAGAGACTACACTTTTTTTTTTTTTTTTTTTACCGTCAAGCTTATACCCTTGGTATAAGCTTTTCAGACGAGTTAATATTGATAATTGTAATTACATCCAGAATTATTGATTTTTTTTTTGTCTTAATAATCTAATATCCTATCAAACTGATGGCCTTTCCTGTTTTATCCACAGTTTTCAGTCCATGCTGTGTTTATTTCTAAGCAGTTTTGAATGAAAACTTGAAACTGCTTTTGTGGGAGTTACTCAGCAGGTTGTTACTAGGCAACCAGAGAGCGAGTGAGTTGGTGCTAACTTAGCTAGTTTTGACGGGTTGAACCTAAAGCTCAGCCTTTTTGCTTGACTTATTAATACAGTTTACAGCTGATGTGTTTATTTTTTGGACTAACCAGTTAATAATTTATAGCAGAAGTTTCTTAGTAGGATATTTTTTTAACTGAATTTAAACTGCATGAAGCTAAACCTGTGACACTTGATATATTTTGTGTAGAATATATTTACAAAGTTGTTTTTTTTTTATATATCTCAAGTGCAAGGTTCAAGGTTAATGTTCAGAAACATGCTGTTCTGGTATTCTGGCACAGAAGTGGGCAGTGTGATTCACCAGAAGGTTGCTATGCGTCCCTACAGGCCATCCGAGTCCTGGGTCTGCTCGGCGCTCTGGATCCCTACAAGCACAAAGTGAACATCGGCATGATCGATCAGTCACGGGATGCCTCTGCAGTCAGCCTCTCCGAATCCAAGTCTAACCAGGACTCGGGTAGGTCCCATCCACGTTACCCACACGTGTTTTTCTCACAAAGAGCCACATTGTGGGTGATATTATCTTTTCATTAGCCTTTCTTGAAATTTACAGCAGTATCAGATTTTCATTTCAAAGCTGAAAACGGTTCTTTTTTTTTTCTATTAAAAAAAACAACAACAAAAAAAAACAACCTCAAATCAAGCCACTGTCTGACACATGAATATATGTTTTGCTATGTCTCCAGTCTGGTGAATATTTTTTAACCACCTGAGAAAACTTAGTACTTCTTGGACTGCTTTTAGTTGTTGTGCCACAGCGAGTGGTTGACAGAAAAAGAACAAGAAAAGTGATTTATGATTTAAATAGATACGTTTTTGTTACACTTGGAAATATTGTTTGAATTAAACCAGTTCAGTTACTGAAAATGGGATTTATGTAGTAACAGCTACATAAAGCTGTCACAATTATGAGCTTCTAATTAAATAGTAATAACATCCATCCATCCATTCATTTTCTTCCGCTTCATCCGGGGTTGGGTCATGGGGGCAGCAGCTTCAGAAGGGAGGCCCAGACTTCCCTCTCCCCAGTCACTTGTTCCAGCTCCTCCGGGGGAACCCCAAGGCGTTCCTAGGCCCACCGAGAAACATAGTCCCTCCAGCGTGTCCTGGGTCTTCCCCGGGGCCTCCTCCCTGTGGGACGTGCCTGGAACACCTCACCAGGGAGGCGTCCAGGAGGCATCCTGACCAGTAATGATACAATATAATAATTATAATAATATAATTATAGTAATAACATTTTAAGCAAAATAATAAAAATTTCCTTCTTTCAAGCTTTGTAAATTAAATCTGCACAAGGTGATTATGTTACAATGCTGTGAAAAAGTATTTGCCCCCTTACACATTTCTTCAGTTCTCTTTTTTTAATTTTTACATATTTGTTAAAAGTTTCAAATTATCAAAGTAATTTAAATACAAGACAATCAGTTTTTAAGTTACAGTTTCTAATTTTATAATTTATCGGGACTAAGATCGGTATCGGCCGATACTAATTATGTTTTAAGATATTGGTATTGGTCCGATAAATAAAACTGGGACAATTTTAATAACCGGTAATTATTTAATGTGGGTGTTTGTTTCAGAGAGGTATAAAGGAGGCTGGTCATGTGCCATTTATTTGGTCATATGATAGCGCTGCATAGTGGGAAGTTTAACTGAAGCAGTGGTGAAGTCATGTTTTTTTCAAGGTGTCGAAATGGTAGTGAATTTTATACATATCTCGGTGCATCCCTTATAATTTCATTTATTACGGGGGAAGAAACTATCCAGACCAACTTGTGTGAAGAAGCAGTTTTCACTTTGGTAAATTACGTATTTGTGATCAAACACATTTGTTTAAAAGATGGATTAAATCCACATCTTAAACCTGATTACTTCCAGGCTGGTAGAATCACTTGAATAAAATTCTTCTGACAACATGAAGTAGAAAGAAAGTCAGTTTCATCTATCATCGTGGAAAGGGTTAAGAAGCCATTTTTAAAGCTTTGGCACTTCAGAGAACCTCGGTTATCCACAAATGCAGAAGACATGCAGCAGTGGTGAAACCTCTTGGGAGTGGCAGGCGTGTCCAAATTTCACAGCGACGACTCATCCAGCAAGTCACAAAACATCTTCATCATTGCAGGCCTCACTTGCCTCAGTTGAGGTCAGTGTTCATAGTTGAGCAATGAGATGGAAAAACTGGACAAAAACTGCATCCATGTGATTTTTACAAGTCTAACATCACTGTTGACTGAAAAGAATAGAAAGGCCCCCTTTATATTCTTTTGAGTTCATCACCATAGTTTTGGAAAGACAAACAAACAAACAGACTTGCATGTTTTCAGTTCAGCAAAACCCTGTTAATCAGCCATCAAATCATTATGTGGTGAATAAGGGAAATGCCTAAAACTTGCAGGGTAGTATGCCTGGCAGACCAGTGTTGAAAAACACTGGATTATACATTGGCATTTCAATCATTAGAATTCGACCACAAAACAACATTGATTCAATGACATTTTTTCTACATTAGTTAATTGGCTATTATTGGATGATTGTTTGATGGTTTATCCACCATCAGTCGTCAAAATTAACCATAAATTCAACTTTTGTGATCATAATTCAACATTGAATTAACATATTTTGCAAACAAGCCAACAGCGAAGTGGCTGTATGTTTGGAACAACCCACTCATGTAAATAGTGGGGGTGAACTGCTCCACTCCTTGTAGTAAGTTGTAGATATTTTTGTGTCAATTTATCACGCACAGTCAGTAAGAATTTTTATGGACAAATAACAAAATGTACAACGTACCAAGAGTACAACCCATTATCCTCAACAGTGCTTAATTTAAAACGTGATTAACCCCCACTCAGTAATAAAATGCTTTCACGCCTGTCGCGATAAACAATAAATCATTTAAATCACACGATAAATTGAACCTATCGACCTCATTTTAATTATCGGCTTTATCGTCTCTTCCTGCCTTTTTTCTTTCTGTTGATGACACTGAATGAAAAAAGGCTCAACTCCGGTGCTCTCCACTGACCCTCCCTTCCTCATTTGTGTAATGTCCAGTGCGCAATACACGAGTTGTCGGCCGATTGTCGGCCCATTTTCAAAACCTGAGAGCCCATTTTCAAAACCTGAGAGACCACACATTAGCCGACAGAAATCCTAGGTATAACGGTTCGATCAGGTTCGATCGTGTGGTCTCCAGCCACATGGGCACAAAATAGTGGCAACAAGTCCAGTTAACTAATTTTAAAATCAGGCATTAATCAATGCTTTACTAGAATCTACCTGCAATGCATGTGGCTAGTGTCAGCTTAAACTCCTGACTGAATGAAAATCATTATAACCTATTTATGTCACGTTAACGAAGAACAGTTGAAAACTTACCGGGTTTATCAACTGCGGTAGCAATTTAGCTCCAACTCCTCTCCTTTTCATTTCTATATTCTTTGTTTCCACATATCATCTCTGATGTTGCTGGACTTCGGTTTGCGCTGTGTCAGCTATTTGGGATTCCCCTCGTAATTTCCCCTCAGAAAGCACGGAGAGGAATCCGTGCTTTCTGATTGGCTACCTGATGCTCCCAGTCAGGGAAAACCCCTGATTTAGATCGGAGCGGCCATGACTATCCACTGTAACATACCACACATTGCAGGATAAACGGTTACGAAATCGCAAGTGGCAACCTTAGATCGGCCAACGTTCTAAGATTGTCTTAAGGGAAAAATAGGGGCACAAAATGGTGTAATGCGAACTATTGTATCAGGTAGTCGGATGTGCCCATCTTCTCTATTTAAATCTAGTGATTACTGAAGGGCAATATAGTATACAGACTTTATAATCTGTACTCTTTTGGTTGAATGCAGTATTTATTTCCACTTTGGCTTTATGTTTAGTTTTTATGTTATGTGTTCTTTTGAAAATAAAGTACATCTATCTATGGCAGGAAATCGCATGCATTATTAGTAATTTCCATTAAATCAGTGTCAAAAGGTCTTGAAACAATATTATCGTTTATCGCAATAATTTTTTAGACAATTAATTACTCAGCAAAATTTGTTATTGTGACAGGTCTACTCACCCAGAGCTCCGATGAGGAGGGCAAGAGGGGAAGGGGTGCGAGGAACATTGATCAGACTTTGATCAGACATTGGCATTTAATTCATTAGATTTCAACCACAAAACAACAATGACACATTTTAAACTTCTGTTCCTTAGCTAGAATTGGATGATTGTTTCATGGTTGATCCACTGTCAGTGGTCGACCTCAATCATTCTGACTATAATTCAGCATTGAATTACCATCGTGTACTATCTAAGGGTGCGTTCACACTGCAGCCTGAAGTGCCTCAATTACGATTTTTTTTGACATAATGCGACCTGTATCCGATCTTTTCATGGCAGTGTGAACAGCACAGGTCGGATTCTTTTTCGAATCTGACCCATATCCGATACGTATCCGATTCAAATGCGACCCAACGTCCAGGTCGCATTCATCCGAACTGAACGTCACTGTTTCTCAATAAATCTCACTATTCTGCGTCCTGATACACGCAAGTGGGAAGAAAAACAACAACCATGACGGAATATATGAGGATTAAGTTGTTAATATGTTGCTCCGGCCGGATAACAACTTCAAATATGTAAGCTAAGCTCCACCGTAAGCCTCCATGTTTACTTCCGCAAACACTGAGCACTTCTTCTTTTTATGGCGGTTGGCAGAACACTTAGAATGCTGACGCTATTGCGCCCTCTACTGCGCATGCGGGACACTTTCAGGTCGTTTGCCCGTTTACACTGCAGAACGCATACAGGTCGCATTTACTGGCAGTGTGAACGGCCCTGGCAAAAAAATTGGAATTGCCAAAAAAATTGGAATTGAGTCACTTCAGGCTGCAGTGTGAACACACCCTAATACAACTATGAGGTATATATATAAACCTCATAGTTGTGTTAGATAGCACACGATTCCTTGGTATATGCCACATTTGATGGACACTTGTGCAAGTGGTTTGCAGTTGGCTTCAAGGGTGGTTTTCCACAGCCCCATCGAGTTAGCAATGAAAGCTCTTAGAGTCCTATTGATGTTGTTAAGCATTCAATGATCCAAGTGTGTGGCATCAAGTCATAGGCTTTCTTATAATCAATCCAAGCCATGCACAGGTTGGTGTGTCGGGTTTTGCAGTCTCGGCCGACTGTGTGGTCTACAAGGAGTTGGTGTTTGGCTCCTCTGCTATTTATGCCGATGCCCTTCTGTGCCGTGCTCATGTATTTATCCATGTGCCCACTTAGCCGCTATGATGCCTGACATGAGCTTCCATGTTGTAGAGAGACAGGTTATTGGCTGGTAGTTGGATGGGACTGACCCCTTTGAGGGATCCTTCTGGATCAAGATTGTGCGTCCTTCAGTTAACCATTCAGGGTGAGTCCCATTTTGTAGAAGCTGGTTAATTTGAGCTGCCAGTCGCTCGTGGAGGGCAGTGAGTTTCTTCAGCCAGTAGGCATGGATCATGTCAAGTCTTGGTGCTGTCCAGTTTTTCATACCTGAGACTCTTTCTTCAATGCCTGCCATTGTGATAGTTACCGGGGCTTGCTCAGGGAGGTTGCTGTGGTCTTCTCGTAAAGAGATTAGCCATTGTGCATTGCTGTTGTGGGACGCCTCCCTTTCCCATATGCCTTTCCAGTATTTTTTGGTCTCCAGCCTTTGTGGGTCTGCTCTGTTGTTGTTACCCTGCCATTGAGAGTACACTTTAGCTGGTTGGGTGGAGAAGAACCGGTTAATCCTCCTGGCTTCATTCTCTCTCGTGTATCTCTTTAGCTGGCTGGCTGAGGCTTGGAGTCTTTGTTTGGCAGTTTCGAGGGCTTCAGACATGGGCATCTGGCTGTACTTCTTGGGTACTGATCTTTTCATCGCACCTCTTTGGAGCTCTGACAGTTGGCTCACTTCCCTCCTTGTTACCTTGATTTTAGCCTCTAATCGTCTTTTCCATGGTGGGTATTGGATCTCATGGTTGCTCTTATAGCCAAGCATCTCCAGGATCACTGATGCTGAGTTGTATGGTGTTGGTAGGGATCGTTCTCAATGCTGCATTCACATCTTCAGTGAGACTTTCTGATGGTACTACACTCAGCCGTTGTAATTGGCGTCGGTGTTGTCTGGTGTTCATTCTATCTCTCAGGTCAGTTGCTGCCTTGTTCAGTTTTGATGGTTCGTTCATTATTGTGCCTGCATACCCAATCTCCGGATGGGGAGTTGGAGTTAACTCCCCTCTAACCTGGCATCCTGGCTCCCCCTTGCCATAGCATTGTGTTTGTATTTCGTCAATGTATATATTTTGTTCAAGTTGTGATAGCAGTTGCCGTTTGTGGATGTTGGAACACTGAGCTACTAGTTGTTTGGCATTTAGTGTTGACTGCGAATGTTGATCTAACCATTCCTTCTGCATTCTTTGCATGTAGCCTCTCTGAATAGGGTTACTTGAGTAGTTGCATTCCAACAGATCCATGTTTTCACCTCTCGCCCATTTCCATCTTGTTCCAGTAGGCCATTTTTCATCAAGGTGCTCTGTTTCCCTCGCACCTGACGCAGACCTTGTTTGACTGGGCGATGTCTGAGCCGGCATATGGTGCATATATATGTGTGTGTGTGTGTGTGTCTGTGTATATATATTTTTTTAAAAATCCCCTTCTAACCCTCTGCGGGTGGTCTCTTTTATCCTCTTTATCCTCTGAGCTTGGGTCCTCTACCAGAGGCTTGGAGCTTGAGGGTTCTGCGCAGTATCTTGGCTGTGCCTAGAACTGCACATTTCTGGACTGAAATGTCTGATGTTGTTCCTGGGATCTGTTTTAGCCACTGCTACAGTTTGGGGGTGACTGCCCCGAGGGCCCCGATGACCACAGGCACTACTATGGTCTTCACCTTCCAGGTCTTTTCCAGTTCCGCCCTGGTATTTCTCCAGTTTCTCGTGCTCCTTTTTCCTGATGTTGTAATCACTTGATATTGCTACATCCACCACAACGGCCTCTATTGTGGTGGATGTAGCTATATATATATATATATATATATATATATATATATATATATATATATACACACACACACACACACACACACACACTAGGTTGGTTAAATTATAGTTTTATTAAATAAAACTACATTTATATTTGTGCTAAGGTTGTCTTGTAGATACAGTTTTTTTTATTAATGATCTGAGACCCACTCATCTTTCACCACATATAAGTGTGTTTACAAGCTTTGTTCCTCTTGAATAGCGTTGGATTCTGATGGGATTCCAGCAATATTGGGTTACTTCACCTCAGGTGAATTTAAACCCAGCCATTTAATTCAAGGATTTTCAAGACATTTCTGCTTGTTTATGATCTGTGGTGTAAAATCACTACAGAAGTATTTGATTAGATTGTGACATCACAATAAAATAAAGTATCCTGTAAAAAAAACATTAACCACAGAGAATAAAACATAGATTAATAAAATGCAAATAATTTTTTTGTATTGGTATATTCACAAGGATGTCTTGTATTTTGTTTGTAAAAGTCCACGGAGTAAAAAATATCTGGGTCACAACTTTTACCCGAACTTATAAAAAAAAAAGAGACACACGGGTTTGACAGAGGTGGGTGTGGCAGCACGGTGTGAGAAGACGCCGAATGTCGGACCGGTGGAGCTCCAGAGATTAGCCTGGAGAAACATACTTCCTGGATTGTTAGAGGAAAAGCTAAGCTTGATCCACTGCCGAAGGAATTAAAAAGACTTCTGGATGCAAGATAAAAGCCACACGGGGCAAGGACCGGACCCGATACCTGGAGAGACTTGGGCGAAGGACGCTCCAAGCCTGACGAAGGAGACCGCCCGGGTATACAATCGCCGACCCGGTGAGACGTTTCCATATTTTTCTTTATTGCTTTTTTTGAACAAAGACTGTTGGGCCCCAACGTCGATTTTTTTTTTTTTTTTTTTTTTTGTATGCACACGGATCCTTATTTTTGAATGCCTAATTGTGGACTTTTCGTTGGACAATTATTGAAATATCCCCTTTGTTTTGATTCAGAGACTGTGCTGTAGATTTTATGTGTGGTTGTTAAATTGTAAAAAAATGAAAGAGTGACAGAACTAATGCAGTGATTCCAGTGGAACAGCTGATTTTTGGTTATTAAATGTAGCATGCCACTCCCAGCTGCATCCTTAGGCTGACATGTCAGATGGTTTTCTTTTATTTCATTCAAATCGTTCTTTCTAGTTTTGATTATGAAAGGCAACAGTCATACTTATTTCTAAATTTTCATAAAAATAATTCAAAGAACACTCTTGAGCGCGTACAATCTTTCGTTTAGACGGGGATTTGTTACAAGATGATGTCATTAAAAGATAATTTGTCAGGTTTGACTTATGGAAAATATCGCAGAGCAGGACTCAAAATTAAAGTCCTGAGTAAAACGAAGTTTTTTCTCATTTTCCTCCAGCTGGTTTTTTAAAGACGAAACAATTTCTGTAGGACTGAACCGCAGAGATGATTGATTAGGCCCTACGACGATGTATGTTTGCAATAAAGCAGTTATTCATTAGTCAGGCCAGACCTACTGCAGTCCAATGTTAAACCTGGAGGGGACTGCTTATGGTTTTAGTCATGTGAATTGCTTAATGTATCTTATATAAACCATTAGAATCTTATCTGTCCAAACACACTTGCTTGCAGATATCCCATGACTCATCTTATAAATCTGCACGTCATTAGAAATAACACTGAGGGGATGTTTATCTTCACGGTCAAGACAGGAAACCGTTATTGGACACTCATAATCCTGACTCTGAAAGGCTAAAAGATTTGTAATTTGTTTAAATCTTTATTGATTTAAATTCAATCCCATTCCTACTTTATCTCCCCCAGTTTAACAGTGAAAGTCTCTTGCTTCCCCTGAGTGAACAAGTTCGAAAAGAGTTAATCTTTTTATCAGTCAGTGACAATAACTTCTATCTTTCACTGTCCTGTCAGACAAAAATGGCTCAGCCTGAACACCAGCAGGTCATTAACAGTTTATTTTGGTGATCCAACATGCTGATCGGCAGTGTTGTAGTACTCGAGATCGGTCATCAGTCATTTTTTGATGGTCTCGGTCTCGGGCGCTGAGGACTCGGCATTTTATTTCAAGACCAGTTGAGACCGCAACTGTGAAAATATCACTAAACGTACAGCGTACTATCCACTTTATTTGTTGACATCTTTGTTTTCACTGGATGCAAAACGCACCGATTAAAATCCAACCAATAACGTGTTTCTGTTACTCCCCTCCCCTCCCTTCACTCGCACGCGGCGCTCTGAGACATGCGCAGTTGTTTTCTCTGAGCGGCAGACGATGTCTGTCTAATCGTCAGTAATGGAATAGCGCTGCATAAATGATAAGAAATCCGATGGCCACAGCTAAGTCAGCAGGCTTCACTTTCACAGACGGTGGGGACAACGTCTAACTTTTTTCGTCATTTAGAAAAGTAGCTCAAAGAAAGGTAAGCTCCGTTGACGTGATGTTAGCAAAGCTAGCTGAACCTACTGCTAGCTTTGAGACACGTTATTTGTTATGTAAAAAAGTTGTCACTCACTGTGCTGAATTATTGTGCGGAGGTGTTGACTGACTTGTCGCATATATGGGACAATGCTGTGTCCAAAAGTCTGTAATATAGTGATGCGACATTCAGGAACAGTACAATTAATCTGCTCGTCTCTTTACTTATTAGATAGGACTGGAGTGTCGCTGAGAGCCGTTGTTCTATCAGATGGCCATACGCTGTCAGGATAGCATACATGCAGTGAGTACCATGCCCGCGCATGCGCATTAAGAAGTCCGACCGTCAGTGGAGTTGTCAGTTCAGCAGAGGCAACAAGTTATGACGAAAATAAGTCATTAAATTTTTTATAATATGATATATGATAACTAGATAGATATACATGCGTTGTCGTGGTTTCAAAGTGTATTTAAAGCAGAGTCTAGCTGCAGCTGCAGTCAACTACAACACATGCCCATGTAAAACTCATTAACCTACCTGACCGCTAAGTTAGTATGACATACACATGTTAATAACAAAGTGTATGATGGTCATGATTCTATGTTGCTGATTAAATAAAATGGTAATGACAGCGTATACATGTCTGAGCTAAGCTATGACTATCTGACAATGTATGCTGATCTGACAGAACACCATTGTTCTATCAGATTACCGTATGCTGTCAGAATAGCATACATGCAGTGAGTACCATGCCTGCGTGTGCGCATTAAGAAGTCCGACAGTCAGAGGAGTTGTCAGTTCACCATACGCAACAGGTTATGATGAAAATAAGTCATTAAATTGTTTTCAATGATAACTATATAGATAATACATGCGTTGTCGTGGTTTCAAAGTGTATGTAAAGCAAGGTGCAGCTTCAGTCAACTATAATACACGCCCGTGTAAAACTCATTAACCTACTTAACAACTAAGTCAGGATGCCATACAAGTGTTAATAAGGTGTATGATGATCTACGTCATGATTATATGTTGCTAATTAAGTAAAATGATATGGTAATGACGTGTCTGACAGATATAGCCGTGAGTACGTTCGAAGCGTATGACGATCTGACAGCGTATGCTGACCTGATAGAACACTCTTTTCAAGAACAAATTCTTGTAATGCTCTGCATACACTGCAGTAGCTATCATTATTTAATTATGTACATTGATATTTTTTTAATTAACAAATAAATAAAACACAAGAATGAAAGAGCATGCAGAGCATGCACATTGCTCTTTGATTGTTTTTATTCAAAGTGGCAGCTGTAATGTGTGCCATGGTGTCAGACTGCCTGGCTTCATGTAGTGGGAGAGAGGGTGAGAACAGTCACGATGAGCGCCTTGTGCATGGTTACTTCTTGCTTGTGCTCCTTGGTCAGTGTTCATAGTTGAGCATTATTTACCGTCAGGGCATTGCCTTAATTGCTATGTTTAATGGTACAGAGAGTGGTGGTTTATGACATGAGCAAAATAGGTAAAGGCCCAGGGCGTTATCTTTTTAGGGATAGCATCAGACCACCGCGGATTGTAGCACAGAGATGGAAGCAAAGCAGAACAAATAGTTTGTTCTGCTTTTAATATTGGTAAAATTTATCAAGTATTTAATATCTAGGTCTTTTATGGGAATACGGATCTTTCAGATCAGTTTGAGAAGCAATTTTGATCATATTTCACATTTTATTGTGTCATATAGCGCGGGGTGTTGGTCTTGGTCTTGACTCGGTCTCGACTTTCCTCAGTCTTGGTCTTGACTTGGTCTCGGACCCTAAAAGTCTTGGTCTTGTCTCGGTCTCGATACACTCTGGTCTTGGTCTTGTCTTGGTCTCGGGTTAGGTGGTCTTGACCACAACACTGCTGATTGGTACCGTAGGATTTGTTCTTAACGTGCTTTGCAAAAGTATTCACACCCCTTAAATCAGAGGTGTCCAAACTTTTTCGCCACAGAATTCAATTAATTAAAATGAGGGAAAAAAATGTCCATTGTGATTTTTTCCCCCTCAGTTTTCCTACTCAATATAAACATTTCTATAAAATCTGTATATAATTAATGATCCAAAACATAAAAATGACTTAAGACTGTTGTCTTGTTAAAACGAAAACAGATAAACATTTTTTGGGTCATAAATTGTTTTCTTTACTGTTGGTGAAATCTTTACCACTCTTGCCTTGTGGATCAGGGGCCCAACAAAAATAATTTCAAGGGGACAAATGGCCCCCGCGCCACACTTTGGACACCTCTGTCTTAAACGTTCCCACATTATGACATTCAACAACCTATTTTATTTACTTATTTTGTGATAGGACACCACTAAATAGTTTTTCCTGTATAATTATAAAGCAGATTATATTTTTTACATGTTTAAAAAAATCCTTGTACTTTTGTAAAAAAAAGAAAAAAGTCAAAAAATCTACATAGCCCCCTTAACTCAAGTACTGCGAAACAACATTAAGTATTTTCTTTAGCACAGCGATTAATAATTCAATCTGTGTGTAATTTAATCCCAATATCAATCTAGCCGTTCTGTGAAGTCTTGAGTGTTTTGTTAGAGAACATTAAAGCAGTGGTCCCCAACCTTTTTATTACCACGGACCGGTCAAGACTTGGAAAATTTTGCTGCGGCCCGGGGGTGCGGGGTGGAACCGTCAGATAAGGCTTCTGCATGTTGGTGTTCCCGCTAAATCCTGAATACTGAATATACCTAACTTAGGTTGTCTTGGCCTTTTTATCGCAGCCTGTGGGGTTTACCCTGACTAGGAACAAGAATACAACCTGCTGAAGTGACAGGTAGCCAATCAGAAAGCGCGGTGATGTAAGAACAGAGGGGAATCCCAAACAGCTCACATATCGCGCAACAATGAGTCTGGTGGATATCGGAGATGATATGTAGAAATGTTTATTATTTCCACATATCATAAAGGTCGTTATTATATATGTTTGTTTATTCAGTTAAAAATGTTAACTATGAAAAAACATAGTCACCTCCAAATCATAGTGCAGCAAATAGAGCCCTGCTCCCGTCGTCTTTTATCCACCGCCTTTTCTTTTTGTTTCGTCTTTTATCTCTTAAAGTGACTCCACAAACTGTCACTATTGCTTCTACATCGTCATCCGTGCTTGGTTATTCTAAATTCCCGTATGCTCTGTTGGGGGTTTTGTGGATTTTCTTCTGGAATCACGATGTTTTTGACTGGAATCGGTTTGTGTGGTGTGTATATCCTGCTTTGGACACACGAACCGATCGATCCTGTTGTACTTTTATCAGCTCTGTGATCACAGAGGTTTGGAGAATCGGCCGACAATCCTTAAATGTTGCCGTCTAAACCAGACTTAAGACTCACAAGCTCTACTCATCTCCTCTCGACCACTGCCCAAATGCTCTCTGACTCTGGTCGCTATGGTAACGTTTACATATCCCTTCAAAATAAGATACAGATGCGCCACAAAAACGAGCATTTTACTTTTGTGATAATTTTAACTCACGATAATGACTAACGGGAGCCCTGAGCTTGTTTCTCTGCAACGAAACGGTCCCATCTGGGAGTGATGGGAGACAATGACACCCGAAGTGTTGCTTATATCCACAGCTTGCTTGGTCTCTACGTGGCGAAGCAGTTTGAAGCTTCATTGCCTCATTGGCAGCCGGTCGCCTCATGTTATGCAGAGCGGACTTGTAATGTGGGACTCACCTACCGGTCCGGGATAAATCCATCCTCCTGTCTCTTCTCTGGGCCTTTTCCCCTTTGCAAAGAAACTTTCCAAAGACATCTGATCCGTTTCTTACTCATTTTGCTGCTTGTGGGCTCAGTGTTGGCGCGCAAGTAACTGAGAGAATCTGGTTAAAGGATTTTCAAAATAAAAGATCCTCCAGATTCAAATAAATCATAAAATGGAAATATTTAATCATTTCTTGCGCGGCCCTGTACCAATTGGTCCCACTTTTTGCGCCACTGGGACCGGGGGTTGGGGACCACTGCATTAAAGCACAAACAGTATCATGAATGCCAAGAAAGGTCAGTGGGAAAGTTATAGAGATGTTTAGTGGGTTGGAAAGCAACATAAAAACCTTTAAATGTGTCATGGAGGACTGTTTCATCAATTATTAAAAAATGTCAACTGCATGGTACAACTGCAATCAGCTAAATCAGACATTTAATCTGATTTAGCTTCTGGTGTCAACTTTTTAGGAGATTTTGAAAGTCATCCATCATCAGGTCATGAAAGATTTAAATAAAATCCAATGAAGTTTGTGGTTGTGATAAAACAGTGTGAAAAACGGAGTATAGATAGATTTGCAGGGTAATGTGCTGTTATTGTTTGATGGTGTAACTAAGCAAGCATGGCCTCCAACAGGCTTTACTACTCTTTACATCAATCTGTGTGGAATAAATATCTAACTGCAGAAACTGGTTAGACTGGTTTAGCTTGTAAATAACAGCCAAACTTCTCATGGTTCTTCCAGAGGATTTGACTGGAAATTTTCTGCTTTCACGAAAAGCCCATCATGTATGATATCTTGAAAATTCACGGTATCAACGGTAAAAACGTCCCATCTGTCTTTTTGCCATTCGAAACCATACCAGGCCTCCTCTTCTCTCATCCACTCCAAGTATGACCTTGGACTGCACAGTAATGGTTTTCCCAGTTTGTTCTTGAACTAAATGGACTGAGACCAGAACTGGAGGTTGTATATCTCTTGGCGGGCTTGTCAGGGTCACCGTCTGGGGCATGATAGCTCACTTCTGAATGCGAGAAGAGCCTGGATATATTCGTTGCATCACCTGACTTCAAATTACACTTTTCACATCAAAACGGGACACAACAATCATAAAAGCAATGAAATGCTGCCTTCTTGCTGGGTCACAGGGCTGTTTTATGTGCGTTATTATGGCGCTGGAACAATTCATTTTTCCTATCTAGATGAAAGCTAAATTATTACAACCATGTTCCCTTTCTAGGGTGGTCTGTGTCTTCTTAGTGAGCTGAGATATTTAAGCATCTTTACACATCTGTTTGTTTTTATTGGCTTAAGTTTGGAATAATAAAATGGTGAATAGAAAAGCTACTTTATTTTGACTGAAAGTGTCCAGAGACAGAGATGTACTGTTGAATATAACTCTAAGAAGTCTTGTAAAACTCTGATGGTCTGAAGATATTTCTGAACAATGATGATCTGTTTTTATGATCCCAAAAAAAATGGATACATTCAGTTATCTCAAGAAATATGACATCACTGAATGATGGAAGCACAAAGAGATCATTGGTGGAATTTATCATTTGGTAATATTTTGGGATATGTCTATTAATTGTAGAGTTTAAATCGGGCGTAAAAACACATCCTGACCAGAGCCCATAGGCATTGTGTCTTAACCTGATCCAACTCAGTTGATTAACTGTAATTAAAGCCATGAGCCCAAAGTAAATCAAATATACTATTTCAATTAAGAATTTACCGCTTTCATCCCATTTCTATTTTAACATCATCTAGCTCCATTTTGTTGCTTGTTGTAACCGCAGGATGAGAAAAGGTCAAATCATCTGGGATGTGTGATTAGTGGGATCTGATCTCTGCTGCAGGTGCAGCGGGTCAGGGCGGAGCCGCCTGCGCTGTGTTGGTACTGTCTGATTCACTTCTGCACCCTGCTTACTTACTTTATTTTCTGAACAGGTTGAACTATCTAGCCCTCTTTTTAGACTATAAAAAAGAGGGCTAGTTATCTAGCTAGATACCTTAACTCCTGTTAAGTTAACTTCTGTTAAGGACTACCTTAACTTCTGTTTGGTTTTCTCTGTGCTGGATGGATTGCAGGCTTATTAAACAAGCCACAGAAGCATGAGCTCCAACCTGACCCTAAATTCTGGCCAGAATTATTTACTTGAGGCTCGGGCCATAAATCTAAGCTCTTGATTAGTTGCCGGAGCCTGAGTCTCTCGATTGCTCTGTTCCTCCAGCGGACTACAGCACCAGTGAAATGCTGGTGAACATGGGCAACCTGCCCCTGGACGAGTTCTACCCGGCGGTGGCCATCGTCACTTTGATGCGGATCCTCAGAGACCCCTCGCTGTCCAACCACCACACCATGGTCGTTCAGGCAGTCACCTTCATCTTCAAGTCGCTGGGCCTCAAGTGCGTCCAGTTCCTGCCACAGGTCATGCCCACGTTCCTCAACGTCATCCGCGTTTGCGACGCCAGCATCCGAGAGGTAAGCGGAAGATCGGATAGTTAAAAACACTTTTTTTTTCTCTTTCTATCTGATCAGGTGTAATGTTTTACTCTCTTCTCCTGCAGTTCCTCTTCCAGCAGATGGGAATGGTTGTGTCCTTTGTGAAGATTCACATCCGGCCATACATGGACGACATCTTCACCCTGATCAGAGTGAGTAGCTCTGTCAGCTTTCTTCATCTTCCTTCTCCGTTATGTAATCCTTGTTTTTCCAGTGAGTCAGGCAAACAGCTGTAAGCTATTAACTGCATTCATTATTCATTCATTAAAAGGATTTCAGCACATTGGGTGATGAAAACCAGCATTGAAGAATCTGAGCTTTTGCATTTAGTTTCATACTCAGTCCACCTTAGTGTTCAGATAGAAATGTTTTAGCACTAATTCTGTCTCCAAAGTTTGCCTCCCTCCTTTGGACCCAATCTTACTTAAGCTGTAACCGCAGATAGTTTGTGGCTTTCAGCCCATCATGTGATGCAGAGTGACTGTTAAAGCCTATGTCCCCCCCACGCCCCACACTTTACAAATACACTTGTATTCACATAATCATATGGAAAGAAAAAGACTTCTCCTGATTCTGATACAATGGCCTTGTATCAGAATCAGGAGAAGTCTTTTTCTTTCTTGATTCTGATACAAGGCCATTGTATCAGAATCAGGATACAATCTGATTCTGATTCAGGGTTCACTAACCCAGGTTCGCTTATAGGGTTATCAAACCCAGGAGGTTCGCTAACCCTGTAAACGAACCTCCTGGGTGGTGGTAACTCCTTGTGATGAAGAGTAATGGAGAGAAGTACACTGCTTTATCAACCAGTTAATAAAGGGCAAGTGAAACAAAGGATCTATTCATTATTGCTGCAGTTCTGCTTCTGCATCCAGATGAGGGGGCTGCTCTAGCTATTCAATATGTACTGCCATGGGCAGGCAGGGCAGGAAAGGGGGCTGTTTAACTTCACCACAGATGAAGCCCACCGAATGACTGATTTTGTGACTTCAAGCCTTCCACTTTAACAGTTGGTCTTTTTATTTATTTATTTTTTATTTTAATCATACTGCACGGCCGTGCCTTTGTTTTCCAACACAGTATCACAGACAGACAAGAGACACAATATCGGTTCCACCTGACAGGAAACTGTCTCCTTTTTTCTGCCATCTCATCTTCCTCTTTGCCTCTGACATCTGGAAATTCAGGGTTTCCAGAGAAAATATAGTCCATATATTTCTCTCACATTCAGATTATAGATGGAAACACATCCTGACCCATTTCTGTACTTTCTTAAATGGAGTGTACTCAGTGATTTAATGCATATGTCTTCATAAAGTCAAAATAACATCAGTTCACGAATAATAAATGAAGAAAAAATGATTGCATCACATTTTATTTTAAACATATGAGCAATAGATTTTCAGAGATTAGAACTGCACATATTGATTATTCTGATAATTAATCAGTTCCCTTTCAGTTGATTCACTTGGTACTACACATAGAGTATGGGATATCACGCCCCCGCGTGGCCTAACTGAAGACACCTTTAATTACGCCTTTAGGCAAATGACATGTGATGACGGGTGGCAGACCCTGCCTGCATATAAATACGCCCCCATCACAGTCATTATTCAGTTCTTACGCTCTTCACCTCGCTGAGAACAACTAATTTCCAACCGGTGCTTTCTAGCTGCTGCTAGCTAGCATTGCTCTTATTTTTCCAAAACTAGCTTAACTGCTCCTGTTGGTATTAGCTACTGCTGCCTGCTGGTTAGTGTGTCTGGCCGCTGAGAGCTAGTTGTATTTTCTCATTTGTCTATTTTTATTCTCTTTGGTTTTGTGGTTCAAGATGAGCATGAAGCAAAAAATGGCGAAGCGGAAATCTTCCATTCGCCGCTGTCCTCAGGAGTGCGGCTTCACGAAAAAGACCAGCACGAAGCATGCCCCGTCTGCCTTGGAATTGTCCAAGCAAGAAGAGCATTGTCGTAGCCGGACGCTTGTGCTTTTTGTAGCCAGCTTCGGCAATCCACACTTGAACGGCGGGTCAAGTTTGTGCAGAAAGTGCTGGGAGAGGCTACCGTTTCACAAGACCCCATGCTCTCCAAGTCTAGAAATCCGTTTTCGTCCAAGTCTGATGAGGTCGACGGGGCCAAAGCTTCCACTTCCAGCTGGGTAGCCCCCGCTTCCAGCTGGTCAGACCATATGGAGTATGTGGAGGGGTTAACCAAAACGGTGGTAGACATCGGCCTGGTAGGTCAAAGTCTTTTGTAAGATGATGACGACGACTTTTCCACGGTCCAGTGTCTGTCTGCTGCCGCCGCCTCTCCGGTGGGTCAGGACGACATATCATCTTATCCCTTTGCCGGCGTGCAGCTAATAAGTTAGACGTCGAGTGGCCCACCTCTCCTCCTGCTCCTCAAAAGGTGTCCCAGTTCACTGGATTCTACCTTCTGACAGAGCCGGCTGCGGTTAAAAACCACCTGCCCGTGTACCCAGATTTTGTCTCGGAGCTAACATCGTCCTGGAACAAACCGTTGTCCACACGTGTTACAGTGCCTGGCTACGGGCAGTACGTGGACCTGGAGGGTGCCGACAAAACGGGTCTGGTTAATTTACCACTAGTGGAGGCGTCCTTGGCAGCTTACCTGGCGCCATCATACAACCAGGGTGTGGGCGGCTCTGCCACCCTGCCCTCAAAACAATGCAGGTTTTTCGCAACCCAGTTGGAGAAGACCTATCGCACTCAAGCAACCACTGCTCGTGCCCTGAGCTCGGCCACCATGCTTCGAACTTATCAAGCTATGTGCTTGTCCAAGCTAGGAACTCAGATGCCTCCTAATAGCCACCTGAATTTGGAGGCGGATCTGCTGTCCAGGGGAGGCACACTGGTGAGGGAGTGGGCATCCATCTGTGGTTGTGTAGATTTGGCAACAGTTCAGCAAAGCTTCAGTGGAACTCTGCCACCAAAGCTAACACCCACTGTCCCCTATTCTTTTGCATAATGGATCACAGAGCTCCACTGGGAGTGGATGCCCTAGCTCACCCATGGTCCAAATTGCTTCTGTATGCATTTCCCCCAGTGGAAATGATTCTGCCAGTGCTGGAGAGACTATGGGGCGTGTCCTTGATTCTGGTGGCCAGAATCGATGGCCAGCAAAGTCATGGTATATGGAAATAATCAGCTTGCTGGTAGCGAAGCCTTGAAACCCCCCCCCCCCCCACCTGCTGGGATCTCCTCTCACAGGAAGTGGGGGAAGTATTTCATCCACACCCAGAATTGTGGATGTTGTATGCCTACCTGCTGAGAGATCCAGCTTGTTAGCTAGAGGCTTTCCTTTAGATGTGGTTGCAACCATTCAGAGTTCCAAAGCAGCTTCCTCTTGGGGTTTATAGGCCTATATAGGCGTGTTTTTGAACAGTGGTGTCACAGCAAAAACATTTCCCCCTTCCAGTGCTCCGTTGTGGATGTTTTGACATTCCTACAGGAGTTGGTGGATAAAGGTCTGTCTTTCTCCACAATTAAAGTTTATTTGGCTTCCATCTTTGCTTGTCATATTGGCCTTGATGAAGGGACATCAGGTGCTCATACCCTAGCTGTGTGTTTCTTAAAAGGGGTCTGTAGACTGAGACCAGGGATAAAATCTAATGTTCCTTCCTGGGATCTCGTTGTAGTCTTGAATGCTCTTTGTAGCACTCCACTTGAGCACCTTGAGTTGGTTGATTTGAAATTTCTATCATACAAGACAGCTCTGTTTCTTGCTTTGGCGACTACATAACGGGTTGGGGACCTGCATGCACTTTCGGTGCACCCTTCTTGTGTTCAGTTTTCAGCTGATGGTTTAAAGGTCACCTTAAGACCAAATGCTGCGTAACTCCCTAAGGTGATTCCTTTGGATTACAGCACAATGACCATTGAACTTTCTAGTTTTATCCCCCTCCTTTTGCTTCTGAAGAGCAAGGAAGGCTGCATTTGCTGTGCCCAGTATGTGCACTGCGTCTTTACATCAATCGCACTCAGAATGTGCGACTGTGTGATCAGTTGTTTGTGTGTTTTGCCAGTCCAGCTAGAGGCAAGGCTCTGTCCCGACAGAGACTCTCTCATTGGGTCGTGGAGGCTATTTCTCTTGCTTACAACAGCAAGGGCCTCCCCTTACCTCATGGTGTGAAAGCACATTCAAAAAGGGGTGTAGCGGCATCCTGGGGCCTTTTCAGAGGGGTCCCTGTGCTGCAGCCAGCTGGTCTTCACCACACACTTTTGTTTGGTTTTATCGTCTGGATGTGACAGTCCCTTTTGTGGCTCACTCTGTTCTTTCTACTGGGTTGGATTGGAGGTTTCAAACTAACTCAGTGTATTTGTCTCAGGTTTGATGGCTGCTCCATGGGGCGTGTGTATATGTCCCATACTCTGTGTTGTACCGAGTGAATCGACTGAAAGGGAACGTTTATGCATATAACTACTGTTTCCTGAAGGAGAGGAACGAGTTACAACACCTTTTACAGCCCCGCTGTTCAGCTTGGCTCGGTGAAGAGCGGCCATCGAACTGAATAATGACTGTGATGGGGGTGTATTTATATGCAGGAGGGACCTGCCACCTGTCATCACAAGTCATTTGCCTAAAGGCGTGATTAACGGTGTCTTTAATTTAAGCCTTTTTTATGCAATGTTAGAAATGCATCAAAATATGCAAAGAAACAAATTCCATTTTTAAAACAGAATTTGAAGCAGGTGAAGTTAAACTATGCCACTAGAAGAGTTTTTGGTAAAGCATATTTACAAAGTTTTATTTCTTATCATAAATGTTTGTTTTTGTATCATTTTGGCTGAATTACTACTCTTACTGTGTTGTTTCATCAAATGGCCTTTTTGAGTCTGTATTGTAGAGTTAATTAATTGATTACTAAATTAATTGACAATTATTTAAATAATCACTTAATCAAGGTTAAGCCTATTAGTAGTTTTGGCCCTAATAGAGATGAAGATAAAATATTTAAAAAAGGTGAAACTTCCCCTGTTTCCTGCCCATATTCTATTTATTAAACACTATTGTGTTCAAAATCATATCAGTCTAGTCACTGTTTTGATGAGAAACAGTTTTCTGCATGGCAAATAATTTCCAAGTGTATTAGATTAATAGAAAACAAACAGACCCACCATGTTCAAATGAAGAGCCACAGCCAAAGGTAAATCTATTTAAAGACAAAGGCAGCACATGTTTCATTGACCACAATCCTTGTTCTGGTTCTTTGTTGTGTACTTTTAAAAAAAAACCCAGAGATGTGCATATGATTGACTTCTAATTAACACTGTTATGCTGTATTTTGGTTTTGCTCTGCAGGAGTACTGGACACCAAACAACCCCATGCAGAACACCATCATCCTCCTCATCGAGCAAATTGTGGTGGCGCTGGGCGGAGAGTTCAAGCTCTACCTGCCTCAGCTCATCCCACACATGCTGCGTGTCTTCATGCACGATAACAGCACCGGCCGTAGCGTCACCATCAAGGTAGAAGACGCAGAATACTGCTGCATTTTGCCTCACGTTCATAACTTCCTATAGCATCTCTTTAAACATCTGAATGTGTTTGAGTTAATCAGCTAATTTACTCTGAATAGATTTCAATTTACAAGAATCGGGACATATTTCCCCCCTAAAATGAGAAACAGCAGATCACTCAGCTGTCTTCTGAATATAAAAGAAATGAACTCATTTAAAGTTAATTCATTCTTTTGACTCTCCAAGGCAATGTTGTCATGAAAGAAGCTTTTGTTTGTTTACTCATTAATGTGGAGTGGTGGCCGTCTTTGTTCTCCTTTTATGCAATTAACCAGAGGTTTAATCAAATCATGTCTCTAGCTCTGCCGTCTGATTTAAACATAATGAAATGATCCATCCTATACATAAACATAGGATTAGTTTTCATGCTTTTTTTAATCACTCTGACTCTGGTGGTATTTACCAATTCTTTCTCAATTATATTCATTATTTTATTATTATTTACCATTTAGTTGGACTCCTCAAAGTGCTACATGCATTTTGCATTTAATTTAAGTCTTTCTGGCAATACATCTGTTAATGCAGCGAAACACAAATATTGACCTAAAAATTGAACTATGAAACATTACTTCATATGCCTATTACATTAATCAGTACAACACACAGTAAGTACATTCAGGCATATTTTCAAATGTATTAGCATTTGTTGATTCTGCATTAGAAGCAGCAACAGTAATTCAGAGCGTGCTGTCAATTTTTAATGTTAGCAAACACCGTTATCAGAGTTTATTATTATTGCTTTTCCACTGATGATGATAAATCATTTGCTACACCATGATGAAACAATCCCATTTAATCCAGGTTTGTTCTTTCAAATCTACTTTATCCCATGCAATTTGAACTCAGTCTGATCCAATCAGATTCAGTAGATCATAAATTATAATCTCCGTTTTTCCAATGAAACGCTCAGCATAGAGTTGGATCTTGAATTTCCGTATTTCCTGGACTATAAGTCGCCCCCATTTTCCACAGCTTGCTTGGTCAAAAACAACTTATATATGTTTCTTTTCCTTTTCTTAATGCATTTTGATGTATGCGACTTATAAACCAGAGCAATCTATAGTCCAGAAAATATGGTAGCTGCAATTCCACATCCTGAGAAAGCATGGGGGGGACAGTGGAGAGGAACAACTCTGGTTTAACAGAAAGAAACAACGGAATAGTGTGTGTGAGCGTCTTGGGTTTAGAATGAGACCCAAAACACAGAACCACTCACCCTGGAATACTTTCTATGAAAAGAAGCACTGGAAGCACATAAAGTTAATTAAAGCAATAGTTTCTGATTTTCAATATAATCCTAGCCACTCTGTGTTGTTTTATAAAACTACTTGTCTTAAATATTTACAGGGAGTCTGCCTTTTTATGTGAGACTGGGGGAATAATAAACATTAAAAATGCTCTCTATATATCAACCCTTGAAAATAAACAGTAGTGGTATTTGAGAAGACGTAAAGTTCAAGACCCTTTATTAGTATTGGTACATGAAGCTAAGTGCAGACAGCAGTGTTTTAACTAATGAGTTAGAAGTTGGGCATGCTGTTTATCATAAATCACACTCTTTAAGCCGCAGTGCTGGGCTCACATGTCACATTTTATCCATTATATTTATTTTCGTCATTATGCCAGGAGGGTTTTTGTTCAATACTACCGCTGCTACTTTACACCCAGAACGCAACCAGCAGCTGACATTATTAGGTCGCTGTTTTATGTTTGCCGTTGCCTTCAGTACCCATTGAGAACTTTCAGGTTCAGGCTTTTCACTTCTAATATGTCAGTTCAAAGACAACATAAATCTGGAGGTAACACACTCTTCGGTTTCAGCAGTCGCTTCCAGCAGTTGTCAGGGTTTCCCTCCGATGCTAAATCATGACTTTGGGCAGAGAGCATAAACACAGAGCCATAAGTAGCGTAGTCATTCACTTTGCTTTCCTTTGAGGCCTTACTGTCTTGGTGTGTACAGTATTAGAAAATAGAATCTGTAACTTGGTTGCTAGTATGAAGCTCAATCTGGTGAATAAGATCCTGACAGACAGGAATTGGGAGTTATGCTACCTTCTGGAGCAAATAGAGAGAAAAAGAAAAACATCTGCCCATCCCCCCACCACATACAGACACTCACACACATAAATACTGTGACTTCCTGCCGTCTCGCCATGTGAACTTTAGACATGGAGAGGTGGTCATGGTGCGTGTTGGGACTGCTTATCCAGAACACTTCGTCTTGTCCAAGCCTCCTCACTCCCAATAAGTCTGTATTCTTCACACAGCATCGCCTCTACAGTTAACTAGACAATCCTCAGCTTTTACTAAATACAAGTAAAGCACTTTGAATTGCCTTGTTGCTGAAAATGTGCTATATAAATAAAATTACCTTACCTTACTGTTTTCTGAATTTGGCGAATATGAACTGCCGATCTATGGCTATAGATTACTTTGCCATACTATTCATAAAATCTGAGTTAAATTGCAAAACATCTTTTTGTTTTGTTTTTTTGTCATGTTTTACAGCTAAAAACATGAGTATTTTATGTGGTAGACCACTACAAAGAAGCGAGTGATTTTGTTAGGAATATATGTATATATATATATATATATTTTTTTTTTTTTCAAAATAAAAACGGCTCATGTTCAGATTTACTGATGAGGTTTTAGGAACATCTGTATTCAAATTTTGATTTAGGGCTAAAGTGGACTTTGACTAAACCATTTTAACACATGAATATGATTTGATATAAACTATTACAGTGTAGCTCAGCTTCAGTCCAGCTCTGCATTTCCTGTGGGATGGTGGGTTTAGAACAGGGGTGGGCAACTCCAAGCCTCGAGGGCCGGACTTCTGCAACTTTTAGATGTGTCTCAACTTCAACACACCTGAGTCAAATAATGAGGTCGTTAGCAGGACTCTGGAGAATCTGACTGCACTTAAGGGGTGATTCAGCTGTTGGATTCAAGTGTGTCGGACCAGGGAGACGTCTAATGCCCCTTTTCCACCGGCTCTACTTCAACAACCCGGCTCGGCTCGGCTCTGTTTCGGAGTGACCGCGTTTCCACCGGCCCACTTGGCTCTGTTGCAGGGTACCGCCTCCTGGTGGCGGGGGGATATAGCGCCCCACCTCCAGGAGCTACGTGCTGTGCTTCGTTACATGCGACCTAACGCGAGTTGTTCTTTTTCTGATCCAAAAGAAGAAGAGAGAGCTGAGCTATTTTTTTTATAGCCTGATTGCGATATTTCTGAGATTTAAAGAAAATGTGACAGTGGGAGGAAAGCTGCGATGTGGTGAGGAGGAGCTGATCTCCACCTTGCAGCGGCAGGAAAGCAGGTGGCTCAGACGGTTCAGGTAAGCTAACGATGATTTTTGTATTAAACTACGATAAAACTTGTAATAGTGCCGAATATACATGAGCTAATGTCAGTCAGGGTGTTGCAAATAACTTACAAATATCAGAATTAATTCATAATATATTTCAATGTGTTTTCATGTTGGTAAACTGCCGCCGCAGACCATTGTGGTTCTTCGTGCAGCCTTTGGGTTGTAGGATCTCATCAGTGTCTTCATGACTGCTGGTCGGTGTTTACCTTCAGGATGTCCAGAGACCTTCAACTTTCTGGAGCAGGAATCACATGAGCTCAATATGCTGATGAAACATTTCTGATAAAAAAATGTGTCTGTTGTTTTTAACTTCTCAATACGTTTAATTGTGATTCACCTGATGTCCAAGTTATAGCTGAGAACAAATAAAACCATATTCCTTCCAATCTGACTGGTTCTAGTTCCATGTTTTCACATTTTGAACACTAAGAATTTAAAGTTTAAACTCAGTCTTATTTATCACTAATTAAGGTTACAGGTTTTGGACACATTTTCTCCCTTTCTTACATTGAAGATTCTGCAGTAAGACAGATAAACAGTGAGTGGATAGAATGATGATGTATAAACTAGAAACTAACATGATTTGTATTTAGGGTTCTTGTTAATAGCAACCCTGATAATGTCAAAATGTTTGGTTTGCTGAATAACGTATTCAGTTTCGGATGGCTTCATTGGTAATCTACAATGTTAAGTTCAATGAAATATTTATGTAATATAATGTTATTTTCACTCTGGCTAAAGCTCCTCACATTTTGGGAGGATTGTATTAGGAGTTTGATGCCATATAAACTACAGTATATACAATAATGTGTGGAGTGAGCAGAAATAGAGACTTTGTTCACTGAGACACAACAACTTTTATTTTTCTTTTGTTTGTCTCAATTCTTCATGGAGCTCTGCCATCTCTGCTGGTAGCTGCTTCCTCCTGAAGGAGATCCTGTTGTTCTGATGGTTCTCATCGTTCTCCATCATGTCAGCCATGTTGCTCTCCTTCTGCTCCCTGGGAAAAGTAATTAGATGTTATAGCTTATAGCACATAAATGTAGATAAATAACAGTTACTAATGTGGAAGTTACAGACACATAAGGAACTATTTAAAACAGACATGTTACTTTATATATACATGCAAACACTTTTTTTTACCATCCAACCATACAGAATTATAAATAACTGTAATAGTGTAAATTAAAGACAAAATGTAATTACTTGTAAGTTTTAGACCTATGCATGCTACAGCCATGGATAAAATACCACCATCGTTTTCTTCAGGTTTATTGCTCATTCTACAATTACTAATTCATAATTTGATTAGAGAACTGATATCTAGCCATTTTACAATAATAGGATGTCATATAAAATGTTTTATTATCTCGCAACGGGGGAAACTCAGATGCAACAGCAAAATGAGAAACAATCGAAGCACGTAGATTCACGCAAAGATAAGAAACAAGCGAAGGTAAAATGCTGTACAATATTGAGTTATTTATAACTGTAATGTGCAACCGAGTGTCTTCAGAAAATGCGCATGTTGTGTTTGAGCAATAAAAATACAGCAGACTTTGTGTTTTAAATGTCTTCCATGACTGTATGTATGCAACCTTAAATGTAGTACAAACCAGACAGATATATCTACAAACATCTCACCTGGCTGGAGAGCAGCAGCGGCGTCAGCTGCGTCTGCATCGTGTTCACCGTGGGGCTCCGTCGGCTCCGAAGCGGCTAACGAGGCTTTACATTCGCTCCACTACTGACAAAAACGACTCATTCCTCACAGCTCCATCGAGCTGCCGCTGAATATTGAAATCCGAAGCAAAGAAAAAAGCCGGCATCTTTTTTTAGTTAACGGCTTGTTTGTATCTTCCATCACTTCCGTGTTGCAGCGAGTTTCAAACGTTGCGCCTTTATTTTTCTTCTCTCTCCGCTGCTCCGTCTTGTCCACGCCCTCAGCCAATCAGTGAACAGCAGCGAAGCTTGCGTCACCTACCAAACCAGGGCCGGCCCGGCTGGCCCTGCTCTGAAGCAGGACCCTAAAAAGCAGGGCCAGCCCCGTTGAAAAGGGCTGGTGGAAACGCATTTAAAGCGAGCCGGCCGAGCCGAGCCGGTGGAAAAGGGGCATAAGAGTTGCAAGACACCGCCCCTCAAGGACCAGGATTGCTCACCCCTGGTTTAGAATCATATTTCATGCTTTTTCCATCCAGTAGCCAGTAGGTCTGCAGCCTGAAGCTTTTTGGACCTTCCACAATGCCTTTTAAATACCTTTAACTAAAAATGATAAAGAATCAACCAACGTTGTTAAATATGGATATCATAATAAATGCAGTTTTCAATATAAATTCCTCTTTTGTCATGGAATAATTGCACTGAATTTACACAACAGAAGATGATTTTTAGATTTTTTTTTTTTGCTTTTAGATTGGAAGCACTAAATATATATACCCTATATTCACAAAGTTTCACATTTTTCTTTCTTCCAAAATCTAGACATAGAAATGAAACAGTGGTTCTTTAAAAATGACAGCTGAATTCCTCTAGTAGATATTTATCTTCTTTACAAAAGGTTACGTAATATTTGTGATAGAATAAAACAAATTAGCATTTCTTTCCCTAAACCTACAGAAAGCTGAAAGTCCTTATGTTAACGTATTTTTATTCCTCCAGCTGCTGAACGCCATCCAGCTGTTTGGTGCCAATCTGGATGACTACCTCCACTTATTGCTGCCTCCTATTGTCAAGCTATTTGATGCCCCTGATGTGCCCCTCCAGGCTCGCAAGTCAGTATTGCAAATGGCGGTTCTCATTTAGTTTTATTGAATGGCTTATTGTAATAAATGAAGATATTACAACATGATTACACTGTAGATGTTATGTGGTATGTGTATGTTAGCCCTTTGAGGGTTGTTTGTTGTAAAGGCACATCTAAAGGTTGCAAGACTCCAGCTGCGTTTCCATTGACCATAATTTTGACCAAATTGGAATTAAGAAACACTGCAATTTAGAAAAACTCCTCACTTTTTTTTGATAAAAGTTTTTGCTCTAGCATGTCATGGTTTTTCAGCCATATGGAAATTTATGTATTTCATAGAGCTGCAGTGGAGACACTTTTTTTTCACAAGTCACGCCATGTGAACTTTATCAGCAGCAGTGCCCTGATTTTAGGCATTTGCCTCTTTGAACAGTGCACAGCTGGCTCCATGCATCTCAGCTCATCAAAAGTTCAGTTAGTAATTTGAAAGTGTTGAATCCATAGCTCTTCTGTAAAATTACAGACTATCATATAAATATATACGTAGGTACTCATATGGTGCTTGTCACACCAAAGCCTGAGTAAGATTTCCTGAACACACTGAAACATGAATCTCTTGTGAGGATCGACGTTTGTTGCCCCCATCCTTTTTAATGACTCATCACGTGAACAAACGTATTCACATTTGATTTTAATTTAATTTCTTATTTAATGAGAACAACGCGATTGCGAAATATTTTTTTGACGTCAGCTAAATGTGGACATTTAGTGCATACTTGTAATAGAAACGCAGTAACTCTTAGACTGGTGTGTGACACCTCTATTTTTACATGTGTTATACTTTCTTTCAGTTGCTTCTCTATTTGTCTTTGCATCTTTCAACATCTTGCCAACATATTTCCTCGTTTTTCTCTGGGTCAGGGTTGCCCTGGAGACGCTCGACCGACTAACGGAGTCCTTGGACTTCACAGACTATGCTTCCCGCATTATCCACCCGATTGTTCGGACGCTGGACAGCACGCCGGAGCTGCGCTCCACCGCCATGGACACCCTGTCCTCGCTGGTGTTCCAGCTGGGGAAGAAGGTAGTCGTGTTAGCCTCAAAAGCGCCCTCTCCTCTCCCCACAAGCCCTCTAGTTTACTCCCAAAAACACTTGCATTGTTTTGAGGTGTGACCTTTGTGCCGCCAGCGCTGTTTTTAGCTCTGTAGGCTTCAGGGAAATCCTTTTGTCTGCGTTTATCTTGTGGTTGAAGTTGCAGACCAAACCACAGAAAATCCACAGATATTTTTATTTACTCTTTCTTGTTTCCAGTACCAGATTTTCATCCCTATGGTGAACAAAGTGATGCTGAAGCACCGGATCAATCACCAGCGCTACGACATTCTGATATGTCGCATTGTGAAAGTGAGTAGCTTCCGACATATTCACATTATTCATCGTTAAGCGCTCTCATGCTCCCATCTGGTTTGAATATTTACTTTCTCTGTGACACCAAATGCCTCCACATGACTTAAACATGAATGACAGTATCATAAAATAAATATGTTGCGTCCAAACTTTTGTTTATAAACAGCCTCGATGGGAGGAAATATCCTTCTGCACTCATTCATAAAACATGTTTTGTAGCTTTGATCAACGGTTTGAATGTGTGTGGGCTGTTTGCGTGTGGCCTCTGTGTGTGTTGTTTATGATAGGGTTACACTCTGGCAGAGGAGGAAGAGGACCCTTTAATCTTTCAACACCGGCAGATTCGGGGCAACCAAGGCGACGCTCTGGTCAGCGGCCCTGTAGAGCCAGGCCCCATGAAGAAACTCCATGTTAGCACGACTGCACTCCAGAAGGTGGGCGCTTAGCAGTTTCCTTCCTTCAAAAGCGACACATTCCTATAATGAAAGATTGCAGCGCTTAGAGCCCAGTGTTGTTTACTGGACTCTCTGCTGGTGTTGATGTCACACCTAGTAAACAGCTCTGACTGAAAGGCCTCAGTTTATTTCTTCTCAAGAAATATGAATCAACAAATTGGCGACGAGTTGAAATGAAAAACCTCATCAAAACGAGCAGCAGAGCTGAATGGCTTGCAGGTGCTTACTTTTGGAGCGCACAGGGGTCACGGCACAGTTCGAATGTGAGGTCTGGAAAAACTGATGCTCCCACACAGTTCCCAGTCAGCTTTAAATCCTTGCTTTTTTCTTTTCTAAGGCCTGGGGTGCCGCTCGGAAAGTGTCCAAAGATGACTGGCTGGAGTGGCTGAGGCGTCTGAGCGTTGTCCTGCTCAAAGAGTCGTCCTCCCCGGCTCTGCGATCGTGCTGGTCTCTGGCACAGACGTACATCCCTCTTGCCAGGTACAGCGTGACTGACACGTCTACTTTTCAACCTCTACTTCCTCCACAAAGTAATGCTCCTCTTTCTTTTCTGTGTGTCTGGTTTTTCTTTTTTTAAACTTTTAACGACTGTAATAAACCACATGGAGTAAAAACATATCCATAGTGTTTTTTAGGGAAAAGACACAAGTAAGTTTGAACTTCTGCCTGCAGTACATCTGCAAAACCTTGTCACATCTGGCTGTACAATGATCCTATAGATATACAGCTGTGTGTCTGCACTTGTTTATAAGTTTGAATGTATGTACTTTGTGTTATCTGCTATATGGGTCTTCGGATGGAAATTAGCATTAAGCTAAATCTGGTATATTTACGACAATATTGGACGTTCATTAGTATGCACACTCTCATGTTAAATAAATTAATCAACCTTAAAAAGTCTTAAATTTGTGTGTCTAAAATTAAGGCCTTAAGTCTTAATTATCTGCAGAAAATATAAGTTGAGCATAAATATGTTAACTGTGGATCTTCCATTTTGTCATAGCAAAACTATTTTATATTCGTTTTTTTTATTTTTTTTATTTTTTATTTTTTATTGTGGGACATTTCTGTCAGTCAAAAGTATTGAATCGCATCAAACATCTTCATTGAATTCTGTGGCTCCAGGCTAACATCAGCTAGCTGCTAATATTCCCCTGCTAGCTAGATGGCTTTTCTTTCATGGACACAAAGGGTTCAGTTGTTGGTTTGTTTGTCATGCAGTGAGATCCCCCATCTACTCCCCATATTTACATTTACTGTAAATATGGGGAGTAGGTGGGGGATCCTGCCACAACAGGAAATAGACAGGAAATAGTCCTGTTGTGGCAGGACTGTTTGCCACAATGGTTCGATCAGATGTTTGTGACCGAACTATTTCATGAGTTTGGTCACAAACATCTTCATTGAATTATGTGACTCTAGGCTGCTAATGTACCCTTGACGGCTAACCTTTTCTGCCTCTATCATGGACACTAAGCCTGGTTCACAGTTTCTGCTATACTTGATCTTGATTGTAATGCAGCAACATCCCTTAAATTTACAGTTTTAACACTAGTTAGCCTTCTTACTAGTTCCTGCTTCTGCAAAATACTTACATTTTCATGTTTACTCAGATTTTCTTTTCTTTAAACTAAATCCAGCTGTCTTTTCTGTACTTCAGAGACCTGTTCAACGCTGCTTTTCTGTCTTGTTGGTCGGAGCTGAGTGAAGACCAGCAGGATGAGCTTATCCGCAGCATTGAGTTAGCTCTCACCTCTCAAGATATAGCAGAGGTGACGCAAACGCTGCTTAACTTGGCAGAATTCATGGAGCACAGTGATAAGGTAAGCATAAAATCATACAATCCCTTTTCATATCTTCATTCTTGAATCATGCGCTTTATACTCTGGACATATAGTCCGGAAAATACGGTATTATGAGAGTAAAGGCTACATTATTGTATTCCTGTATTTTCCCTTACACTGAAGAAGAGTCACATTGTTTTTACACCAGATAGTTTGGTGAACTTGATTCAATTGGGAACCAAAGCTACAATATTTGTTACATTTTCAGCTGCTGTGATTCTTTCAAAGGATCCAAAGGATCCAAACCCTTTAAAAAACCCGTTCCTGTGGTTGTATGACTTCTCTTGTCTTTGATGAAAGACCGCAAGCTATTTTTCCCACTAGCGCTAGACATAAGTGTTTGTTTTGGTTGTATTTGCCCAGAATGCCCTGCACTGCAGTCCGCTTCCTGCTTTTGGGGCAGTCTTCTTTAGTTATTAAAAGGTATACTATAAACAAAGTTTGGTTTGCATCCTTGTCGGTTTGTGCAATCAATCACGCAGTAACCATTGACTCATTTTCCAGTGAAATCAGCTAAATAAAAGTGATTTTAGGCTACCAACTGTTTGTTTAGATTGTTTGACAGCTTCCATCTTACCGTCTGATTATTTTACTGGAAGAGGAATCGGAGACAGCTGGTGAAGACTTGATGACAGACCACACAACCTGGGCCGTTTAGCAACAATAGCGTCACTCTGAGAACTGAGACTCTCATGGTTTGGTCGTTACTTCAAAAAAAAGAGAGAAAGGAGACTCCTGGTTGGACTGCTACTCAAGCCCACTGAAAATAAAAACTTCAGCTGCTAATTGCCACGTGGAGGTTAAATTAAAAATGACTTATGTATTTTTCCTCGGTTGTGTTTTCATTTGGGGGGAAAAAGAAAGGTTTGGTTATTTTATACGGCTCTGTTTCCTTTTCCAGGGCCCTCTGCCCCTCAGAGACGATAATGGCATCGTTCTGCTTGGAGAGAGAGCCGCCAAATGTCGTGCCTACGCCAAGGCACTGCATTACAAGGAGCTGGAGTTCCAGAAAGGCCCATCTCCTCTCATCTTGGAGTCTCTAATCAGGTTGGAGTGCTGAAAATTCATGAATTACTCGACCAAGAAGCAAGCATATTGAACTAATTCAGCCATTAGAAACACAATCTCTAAGTGAAAGAGACCAGCTTTCATTTTACGTTTTTGTTCACTTCATTTATTTGATTGTAGAATTTATAAGGTGATCAGAAGTGCTAAGAATCTCTCTATAATGTGTTGTTCGTCTGAAATTCAAAGTCCCATCTAAAAAAATTGGCAAATAAATTATATAGTACTTCTCATGTCTCTCTGTGCTTCAAGGTTTTGATATCTTTTGTCAATTTTTCCGTGCAGTTTTCTTGTCTTTTTCCTTTCTGTACTGTTGGCATGGCACAGAGAAATCTGTTTTCCAGCCATCTAATTGGACGCTGGCCTCCTTTTCATCTGTGTGAAAAGTGTCTGGACTTGTGTTTCTTCGGGGCCTGTTTTCAATTTCTTGGGACTCGTGATGATGATGAATGATAGGAGCCGGCACTCTGGTGTTAGCCCCATCTGGTTCTCACCTCTCTAGGATTTCCCATAAAAGACTTTGCCTCGGCTTTGCAAAAGTACAATGAAAGTCTTGTTTTTATTCAGAGCACTGTTAGGAAAAATACTTTAATTTCTGGAGGTATTGTTGATATTTGTTGGAGACTTTTTAGTTGTGTTTGGGGCTACTCTTGCAGTTTTTGAAACATTATTTAATTTATAACCATGACTTTTAGAAAATCTGAACTGATAGTTTAATTCTGTTACTCTTAATTCATTGATTGCAGTTTTATGGTAAATTTCAAATGTTTTATTTTTGTGAAGTTTTGATCTGTGTAAAAATAACTTAGTTGATTCCAGTTTCTCTATAAATAACTACTTTATAAAAGAATGAACAGCTTTTTAATATAACTGCCTACCATAAAGTGCCTTAGGAAAGTATTTACCCCCCTTGAACTTTTCAAAGAATGTTGAAAAGTTGAAACGTTCAAGGGGGCAGAATACTTTCGCACTGTAGCTTCTCTGAGAAGTCATTTTTATATGAGACATATTGGAGGTAGAGGGGATGTCACACTGTGTGTAAGAGAAAAGTTGGTGTAGATCTTTTTTTTTCAATTACTTTAAAATAATGACAAAATGATAATAGAGTTTACATTTTAAATAATCTTTAGAATCTAATATTAGGATGAATAACAGTCAAATTTGCACTGCATTCTATATTTCCTACAGATGTAGACATCTACCTTAATGCCAAAAATGCAGACATAACAGACCAGAGCAGAGAAGACAAAGGACAGTGAAACTTTGCTCTAATCCCTTTAGCCTTCCTGTTATCTGCTGAATCTTTCTCTCGTTCTCTCTCTCCCACAGCCTTGCTAACTACAGACATGCCTTAGCATAAAATAGTTTCTTTTTTTAGTGACTTCCCACATCTCTGTGCTTTCTCTGACTTCATTTCCACCTCACTTATTACTGAAACAATCAAACTTTTAGTTTTTTCTTTTTTCTTCAGTAACAACTTCCAGACCCAAGAATGTTGTTTCTGCCACATTCTTGCATGTTGACTTATCGGAAAAAAAGTTTTTTTTTTTTTTTTTTTTTCCTTCCTTTTTTTGTACGTTTCAGTTACAAGTCATTGGTTGATTGCCAGCTGATTGTGTCTTGTTACTGTTATTCTGCTCTGTACCTTGAAACACAGCTGAAGTTTCTGGAACTTGCTACTGTGTTATTCTTTAATGTTCTTGTAATGTCCATAACCATTACAAATCTTTTAACAACATGACTAAATATGACAGAATCTACATCAAAACTCTAATAAGTTACATCTGTTCTCAGATGCAACTTCATCAGATTTTAATTTTTTCTAGAAGCCTATAATACTTACCATAACACTGATGTAAAAGCCTCTTTGGAGAGCATCATTAATGTTTAAAGTCCACAGAAAAACTGGAGCCACCAATTTACAGCAACCCAAACCTGAATATTCCTTGTCATTGCTCCCTTTATGGCAATAAAGTTTATCACCGCGGTAACTGCCTCCTGTATTTGCTCCCTGCACTACTTCTGAATTACAGATTTTGCTAAAGGGGGCTCACATATTTAGAAAACCCCTTAAAATCCAGTCATTTTTGTCACTTTTAGAATATTTTGTCACAGCTCTAGTATTCTTCTGTGTTCATTTTTGCTTATGGCATAAAAGTTGTGCTTTAATTAGGATTTCATTGAATGTGTTGCTTAAAACTGATTTCTGGTGTTATAAAGGAAGCACTTGCTATAAGAAATTCCCTCTAGGTCGTAAACAATAAAATGGTGTTTTGCTCTTCAAGTAGGAAACCTCAGCGGTATTTAACTAGACGGTACAACATGTGTGGTCTCTTTTTCCTTTATTTGGGTCATGTGTTTTAGGATCTTTGGGCAGGATGTCAGCTTCTGACCCTGGCAGAGCGCAAATCACTTCTGGGTTAATCACAGGGTAAAATGTTTCACATGTAAATGAGACCTTGTGTCATGTTTCTTTTAAAAAATATCTTTATTTTTCCATCACATTAAACGGCATCATTAAAAACCTGTACACATTTTACAAATTACATATTTCCATCATGACATTTCATCAGACACTACTTATTGGAAATACCGTAGT
Source organism: Poecilia mexicana (assembly GCF_051168715.1). NCBI lineage: Eukaryota > Metazoa > Chordata > Actinopteri > Cyprinodontiformes > Poeciliidae > Poecilia > Poecilia mexicana. Next base: position 1,015,470 of record NW_028263376.1, on the reverse strand, counting down.
GCTTTCATGAAAATGAGAGAACTGATTAAAATCCAGTCGCCCGTAAGGGACAGTGGTTTAAAATGACACATTTCAGTGCTTAAAACAACTAAAATGTTACTAATGAATGCAAACCCTGCCCCCCCAACAAGTTACAAACACAAAATTGTTTGACTGTATAAACAGGCCATCAAAAACTTCTTACTCTTTGCTCTTAAGTTGAAAACACAATTTGGTCGCAAAGGTGTTAAGAGAGATTTATGATCTTGATCCGGTAGACACAGCTGAGGTTTAGGGTTGGAAACCCGCTGGCCGGACCTTCATCTCCACTCTCTTCAGGGAGTAGTTGGGGCCATGCCAGGCGTACCAAGTGATCCCATCGGTGCCCTTTGTGTGCTCACCGTAGCGATAAAGAATGCCGTTCAGGTTGGAGTCGGTGCAGCAGTTGTACCAGTAACCACCTAGGAGCAGCGGAAGGAAAAGAATCAGGATCTGCCTATGTTTTATCCACCTGTAATTACCTTTCTGGAAGCTTTGGCTACATCACTGTCAGTAGATCACCTTTGCGCAGGGCAGCGCAGTCATCCACGCATTTGTCGTTGTCCTTGTTCATAGTGCTGAAGTTGGTGGTGTTGTGGTAGCGTAGGGAGTCTCCGGCGTTCCCGCTGTAGTTGGCGATGAAGAGCTTGTAGCTGTTGAGTTCATTGCCCACAGTGAAAAAGCCGTACTCAGCATAGCGTGTCTGTCCCTCCCAGTCCTGTGTTGAAGCACATATACAGTGATTTAGTCAGGAAGGGTTGTAAAAACGGATCTTATTGGCTCTCCATCTCTGCAATTAGTAAGATTTATTACTAATTTTTATACTTAAACAGACGCAATATGATTCTGTCTGCTTGCTTTTGGCTATGAAATGGTTCATGCCCGACAAAAGTTCCAACACTTGCCTCCAGCTCGATCCGCAGTGTGCTGGGCTGCCTCGTTAGGCGGAAGATGTGGTCGTTGCCCAGCCAGAAGTCTCCGCGAATGGATCCAAAGCCGTTTTTGTACTGCTTCCAGTCTCGGTTGAAGGAAGTCAGGCCAATTTTGCGCCGCTGAATCAGAGTCCAACCCCCTCCGTTTGTCTCCATATCGCAGAAGACCTGAAACAGAAGAGCGTTTGTTTTCCTGCATCGCTACTGAATGCTAAGTGGAAAAGGAACCACTCTGAACTCAAACCGAGGACTTACGCTGAGCTCAGGTGCACCCAGAAACTCGTCTTTAGGGAGCTTGTACTCGCCAGAGATCTTGTAGCTTTTTCCATAAAGGGATGCACAGTCATATGTGGCATCTGGAAAAGAAGAACATTAAGTTATGTTAAAAGCATATGCAGTTTCATGAGCAGATTTCAGAGAAGGGCTTCCTATAAATTCAGCTTTATGGTTGTCTGAGTGACTTTACAGATGCAAAAATGGCTTTTTAGCTCTCATCAAAAGCAAAACAATGGAATGAATCTGGAATATGTTCTACATGTTTTTGTAGGCTCCTCTATCATGGTATGGTGATGTAATTAAAAGCTTTACGAGGTCGATATGAGCTTTATAGCTGTTGAGATTTGAGGAACCCCATCAACATTTTCTAATCTGTGCATCACTTCCTGTCCTGCCCTCCAATCCCAGATTGACTCGAGCTTTAGAAAGGCCTCTCTGTTCTCTCCTGAATCATACGTGTGGCTCCATTAGACCACACAGCAAACGTACCAGAAACAACAGAAGGCCCAATTACTGTTTTGATTGGTTAGGTTGAGTCTCTGAGTGCATATGGCTGTGTGGGAGCTATGCATGCAGACAGGACTCTGTATTTTCCAAATTAATGCTTTATCCTGCTGCTGTGCAGCTTGCTGTGTGCACTGTAATTAACCTCACTGCTGATTCACAGCGGCTCATGGGGCCCACAAAGCACAGATGATTACAGTACTTTGCAGCTGTAGTAAATGCATTCCATTGGGGAGATGGATATCTTTCAAAAAAAATGTGCTACTTACTAGTAAATAAAAACTCAACAGGATAACTCGAGTAGAGAGTAACCAATCATCCTTTAGAAATGAGCGTGGTTGATTTTTCCTTGATTTGCTCTAATTGATGTTCAAGATCTTAAATACTGCAAAATCAGACTTTACTTCCCCTACTCACTTAAGAAGCAACACTAAGAACTCCTCTAGTTTAGTCTATCAACATCAACATATGACACCCTCTTTTCCTAGAAGCTCACCTGAGGAAGTCTGGGTTGCCGACTGCAGAGTCTGGAGCTGCATGATCTCCACACGGTTGTTGATCTCTGAGTACTTGCTCTCCGCCTCAGTGACCCGGCCCTCCAGCTGGTGGTCTTGCTTGTCCAGCTCCATGATTTGCCTCACAACATTCATCATGTCCGTCTTCTGCTTGCGGCCCAACTCCTCGAGCAGGCTAGTCAGGTTGGCCACCTGGACCTTGAGCGAGCGCACCTCATCGCAGCACTGAACCTTAGGGGGCTTGGAGGGAGCTGGCCTCTTCTTGGGGTTCTGGGCCCCGGTCCCTAGCAGGAGCAGTGTGACGCCTAAAGCTAGGATGCTCAGATTGATTTTAGTCATGTCTGGATATGTTAATCCTTTTAGACTTGATGCTTTTTAAAAATGTTTTTTAAAGAGCTTCTGTTTCTAAAAGAAGTCAAAAGGCAACGTTTTAGTGCTGCTAACTCAGGCTCTGTCCTGTTTTCCTCAAGTCCTGCTCTGGATCAGCATCTTAAATATTCTGCCTGTAGGTCCTCCCCCTCCTTACTGGTGTGCACCAGTCCTCATGCTGACCCTTTCCAACCAAGTGGGTGGAGGACCTTTTTTGTTTTTTTATAAATTATTTTTTCAACCTCTTCTCTCCTCTACGTCACTTCCCACCCCCCCAAACTTTCACCCATGCTGTACGGGAATTGCCCACACATCCGTTCTCTTTGTTCAGTGTGAGCTTTCTGGGTAGTAATGATTATTTTCGCAGTGTTGCTGGGATATTATAATAGTTTACTGTCTGAACTTGCAGCATTTTTTTTCTCAGTGCTTTGAAACGTTTAACCTTACAGAGAATTATTAAAAAAAACTCAAATGTGACTTGGACATCATGAATGGTTGGTTTGTAGAGAGGAGCAGCTGCAGGTAATTTCCCTGCCTGTTGTCACACTTAACCCATCATTTAATGACATATTTGATGTAAGCCTGAGGGCTAACCATTTTTCCTATAAATCTGGTCTTCATTGCTAAAAAACCGTGTGAAGTTTCTAAGTGCTCTTAATTATTGGGTTTGGTGAGGGTCGTGTTTTCAAGCAGATGTTTGTGACCACAAGTTATTTCACTAAACCTTGTGTCATTATTTTATTTAGGTAATTTATTTGTTTATTTAATTCATTTGCAGTTTAAAATCAGTATTTCACATTGATATAAAGTTTTGAAATGGAATAGAAAAGTAATCTACCCACTTTCTCAAAAGTCAGTTTACTATACCATAAGTAACTAAGCATCAATCAAACATCCATCTTTAAACAGAAAACAGGTAATGTATAAAAAAAAATATTATACATATATATTATCTTTTGGTAACCAAGAAATCATTACTGTTTAAACTTTACCTTTAATAACATAAAGTTATCTAATTTTTAAAGTGCAATCAGTAATACTTTTATAACAAATTTATATCAGTAATGATTTCTTGGTTAATGTCAAGTTGACATAACAAAGACATTTTGAATAATGTCAACTTTGTATTAAAAGTGTCATAATTTACCGAATGACACTTTATGACAACAGTCATAAATATTCATGAAGGCTTATTTATGTGCATGACAGATGTTATGTCATGTTTATGACGGTGTCATGTCAGTCTTATTCACCCCCCTTCAAATAAAGTGTTACCTATCTTTTCAATGATACTGGACTCTACTGAGTCACTATGCTTCTTCATTGTGCCATGATAAAATATAATATTTTATTATTTTCTTAAAAGTAAAAATTGAGCTTCTCTCTTTAGTTTGTTTAGACAGATTATTTCATAAACAGAAACACAATGTTCCATTTACTTAGTTTTGACTTTGGGTTTTTATTATTAAACTTCTAGAAAACAATCATTTAATTTGTTGGAATGTCTTCAAAGGAAGGTGAAGCGAGGTAATCTTCCTTTAGTTGTTAAAATTCACCATTTTGCCTTTTTGTATGAGGTTTGGCGTGTTACCCACATTATGTTATGACAATTTGGAAAGAAAAAATTAAAACCTCTTTAATTTTCCTTCACATCTTTTACTCCATTTGAATGAGGAAGTAAAGATTTGGGGGATGGCAAGTAGACCTTCCCACCTGTGAATCATCAGATTAGCTATGAAAACATAAACATATTAAAAGACTGTAATGTCTTTAGGATTTAAAATGTATTAAAATTTAGATGCTTATAGATGATAGTCAGTGTTGATGTGTTGAAGCTGGACTTTCAAATAAATAAAATAAATAAATACAAATAATTACAAATTCTACAATTTGTATTTAAATTCCTTCAGATCTAAGAAAAGCTCTTCAGACAGTGTGATATATTTAATATATGCATTAATTTGCAGATACTGTTTGCATTTTATTAAGATGTGAAGTAATGTAATTATTTGACCTGCTGGGATTGGCCATTATTAGCTTTAAATAAAAATGCTTTGTAGAAGGTCTTCCCAGCAGTGGAGGAAGCATAATGGAAGCGCTGTGTTTAAAAAAAAATTGCTCACTTGATTAAACACGATTTTTCAATTGCCAGTAGGAGTTATATTTTCTAACACTTGTGTTTGGTCAAAATACAAAGCAGCGCTGAAAGCAGAGCATGTCGTTTCTGCTGTTTCAACCTCCACATCCCCAGCTTACCTTGTTATTTAAGTCTAATAACAATGTTTGTAAAATTACTACCTCTTGCGTTTTTTTCTCTTAAAAAGTCTCTACTGTGCCTTTCACTGAGTGTTGGAAGAAAAAACACATTCATGCTTTCTTAAGTTTTCTTTTCTTCTCATCCCACCTTCTTCAACATGCCCAAAGCTATTCTCTTTGATGGTGCAGTTAAAATTAATTCATAGCTATTTATTCATAACAACAGGGGGGTTATTAATGTATTTTGGCAGAAAATGCATCTTTATCTTATACTTGCTTTTTCTACCATTAAACTTACATTTTCTGTTTTGTCATTTAGTAGATTCTGAATATGATCCTTAAATGTTAGGCTTCAGATGTGGTCCGTTAAATAAACTGTCAAAAGCTACAACATCTTGAGAGAATGAGGGGTAAAAATAGTGCTTCATAACATGAAAGGGACATCTGGTTGATACCAGGTTGTCATTTGTTGCCCAAATGTTTTATGAAATATTACATAAGCAGAAACCTCATGTTTCTAAAATCAGAATGCTTTGTGTCTCTGTCTTCTAACACTTTGATAGAAACAAACAATGATTATACACCAAACATCCATAATGCATCATCTTTGTATCATGGAAACTACTTCAAGAGCACAAAATAATGACTCTTCATTTTCCTAAGGATTACAAAATAAGTGTGCTTCCATTGTGTTGACGTGCCACAGAATTGGCAGTAAATATTTGGATGTGGTCTCCTTCTTTTTCCAAGACTGTGTTCCCTAAATATTGCTGGCCACTTTTTTACAAAGTCACTGGTGTTTCATTTCCTCCTTTTTTCCTTACTTTTTTTTCCACTTTTATAAACTTAAGTGCATTAGTTTCTCGTTTACTTATAAAGATGCATGTATTAGTTCATTTTCTGTAGCCAGTAATTTCAAGTTAGATGCTAAACTTTACAGATTTCTACCCAAAAACACTATAATGTGTTCTCTGTGCCAGCAGGTGGCAACAATGTATACTATTAGCAAAATTCAAAAGAAAGTCCTGAGCATGGTTCAAGCAGTCCTTGGCAAAAAAATCTACCAAAACAACTCTTTTTTCAGTCTTTAGCTTCTTTTATTCAGCATTAGAAGTTTATTGTAAAGAGAAACAGAGTGAATGGAGACAGATGAGAGAAAACACACATGCAGAAAAATGCCTCCATTTTTGATGTGGCTTCTTGGACAAAAGCAGTCATGGACATGAACAAAGCTGGACTCTACGTCATCGTTTGTGATCATCTCCAGATATCCAGGCCACATGCGTACAACACGTTTGGAATTTTTGAACTCTCTATATTGTAAAGGTTTAAAACAATATGCACATTTGTTTCTATAAAGACTCACACACGTATACATATATACACAATGTGTGTGTATATATATATATATATATATATATATATATATATATATACACACACACAAACATCCATACGTCATGACAATCAGAAACTTCTGAAGTGCATCTTGCATTGCAGCATCACTGTTGCCAACTCCTCAGTTGGCAACTGAAATGGCAGTAATTTATTCAGTGATACCATGATCTAATTTGCATATTCATGATTTGTACGCAGTTGTAAACCTCAATGTATAAAAGATGACTAACAACGAAGGAAAAATAAGTGAGCATAAAACATGCCAAATTAAAGAATAACATTGAACTTTCAGTTCAAACATATTTAAATTTGTTTTTAGGTCTTTAGCTAGTTTTTAAGGCTGTGATCTGCTCAAAGACCTGTAATAAGGTATAGTGTAAAGCCTAAAACTATTTTAAAAATATTTTGCATAAAATGTTTTTACATTTACAATAAGTGTAATAATTTGTGTTTATGAAGTGATTTATTTTAGACAAACATCAGACAGTGACTCTTTGGGGTTCAGACTTCATGCTTCTACAATTAATTTTTCTGATGCTTTTGACGTGGAGGACGGGAGACTGGGAAGAAACTGAAGTGTAAGGACTGGGCAGCTTCTGAGTGCTTTGCTAGTTGTAAGAAAAGAAGTTGCAAGAGAGATCTGAAAACTATTTACAATATGCAACAATTTGCTTGTTGGTAAACCATTGCCTGTAGGTGGAAAAAACAGTGTGGGCATTTTGAGCAGGTTCTTCTGGAACCGTCCTGCTTTTTGTTTTCTTTTATGTGATCATGTAAAATGGTGACAGAACAGAAAGATAGATAAAACTTAAAAAAAAGCTTCTATTTTATTGACACCTAGCCAATAAATAAAATGGCTGATATGCATCAAGCTTTTTCACAGCAATTCACTAAATTAGAATATTATTGGAAAAACTCATTTATTTCAGAAACTTTAGATCTAACGTAAACAAAATATAGATTCCTTACACAGATACATTTTTGAAAATATTTGTTTCTGGGAATTATGATGATTTTCCACTTAGTGGTCATGAAAACACAACATTTGAAATTAAAATATTACATAAGACCAACAAAAAACATGTAATGCTGAAATATGGTTTTAATGAAAATTATGTTTAGTACCAGCTTGAGGGGTGTTATTTTCAAAAGGTATCTTTAATCTGAGAAACAGAAAATAGGAGGCCTCTGCCTCATATTTAAATTCTGCCTCATATTTGAATTTAGTTAAAATGACTATCCATTAATTTCAAGGTATTCCTATAATTCTTAACCTTAAGGCCTGGGGTCTCAAACTCAATTTACCCAGGGGGCACTGGAGGAAGAGTCTGGGTGAGGCCCGCATAAAGGATTCCACAAAAACTTTGTCCTTATTTAACCCTTTTCTGGGTTAAATAAGGATTACTCCACCGTTTCTAAAACAAAAAAGAGGAAAGGACACATTAGGGCAAATGGCAACATTCAGACAAAACAATGGGAAAAACAGAGACATGAGTGAAGGCGGTGATGTCACAGGGCCATGAAACCAGGAGGGTGAGGCTCCTGGCAAATCCGATAGAGGTGTTGTTTTTCGAGGAATGTCCTTGGGAGCGCTCAGCTCCACAGCTCCATGGATACAGGAGGGGGTGAGGTGGGAAGGAGGGTTATGTTTACATATCTTCAAGGAGATTGGAAATATGCAGCCCTTCCAAGGCCACACGGGGGAAGCCAATTCAGAAACAGAATGTCTTAGGTTGGGAAGATTATAAATTTCAATCTTCCCTAAAGTCTCTCCGATACATCTCAGTTCCCAATTATCCAAATTAGTTTGGTTGTTCCACTGAGCTGCAGTGGAATGACAGTTAGCAAGTTCTCCAAGATCGATTCCATCCCGTTAGTGAGTTTTGGAGTCCTCGTCTCTGTCCACACCAGCAGTCTGAGTGTTCACTAGTTCGGCCAAGTCCATCACAAATTTGTCGATAAGCCAGGTATCCGCAAGCTCCAAACAGCAGAAATCCTGTTATCATTAATAGATCCAGGGTGAATCCCGCCAGGTGTGTCCCCGCAGGACAAGAGGGCTCTTCTGTGCCCAGACTTCTAGTCGAAAATTTGATCAATTGCATGAGAGATCGATTGACCAGATCCATAATTTGTAAATTTGGATGATGTGCAAAGAAAGGCTCCAAAAATATAGAAAAAGATAGGACAAAAACAGAGCGAGCAGGGCAGGCATGGGCAATGAGGAAGCAGAGGAAAAAAGCATCCGCCTTCATCGAGAGAAAGTTGAGAGCAAGAGAGAAAGTCAAACGCACCATTAGCGGGTTAAACGGTTGTCCAAGCGGGTGACCCGTCAGGTCTTCAGTTTGCCAAACCACACACAAAAAAGAAAGCTCATAAATCGGCGACCTGCCAGAACCGCACACCCTGTAAAAGGCTCAGGTGGGATCCAAACGACCGCTCTTAGATCTATGGGAGGGATCAAACTCCGCTCATTAATTTTTAGCTCACAGAAAAAGTGTCAAGCCACTAAATAAACAAAAGTAAATTGACCAATAACATTTAGTCTTATGCGTGCCCACCCCCACAAACTCACACAGATGTGCGCTATGTACAAGAAGTTTGACACAAAAGATCTTTTTTTGATGAGATTGGATAATAAAGTAATCCAAAAAATTATTTTCTTTTTTTACGTGCCTACAGCTGTACAACTTTGGGTGCCCCTGTGCTCAGCTAAATACGCACGATGCAATTATGCCGAGGATGGATAGATATGACAAAATCACAACTGGTCAAATATTTTGAACATTTAAACAAAACGATAATAAAATAGATGTCAAATATCCTCCAGGAATGCCAATTCAGAGCAGCAGGACAACCTAATGGTTCCAGCGCTTCATCACGTTACGGCGCAACAGCGATCTGGATGCTGTTGGTCTGAAGCCAAAAGGCAGCACAGATTATATTTGCAGCATGTTCCACAAAATTTGAGGGAAAGAGATTTCTGAGTGGGACAGATAACCAGCCAGACTAACAATATTTTTGCATTGAAAACAAAATGAAATACTCCACGATTAAACTTTAATGTGCTTGTTATTTTACAAACAAAAATGAATTTCAACAACCATAGAACTGAAAGCTGTCAGTAGCCATCGATACTAATGGCTGATTGGTTTTTGGAGGGGGAAAAAAAACATATTCATGCAATTATTTTTCAACTCGAGGAAAAATGATCTGCACTGGCAACGTGTGGGTGAGCATTTGGTCCGGACCGATAACGGACATGGCCCCGATGTCTTTTTTTTTCCCATCCCAACGCCATTAGAAAGAAAACGTCGCCACAGTTCTATAAATACAGCATTTGGGTCAGATTTGGCACAAATACAGAATTTTCATTAAATTTTTAGGCAGACACGGACCGTATCAGAGCCAGAGCCTTTTTTTCAGATGTCAGACTGGTTCATGATCCCAACCCGACCCAGAGCTGCCGCATGTGTGTAAACCTTTGGGTAATTGTTATGATCTGGAGCCTTAGATTTGGTCCAGATCTCAGTGCTGTAGATTTTATCTGTGCTTTTGTCGTATATAAACACAGAGAAATAAATGTCAGTCACAAATTGTCAGAGTTGCGTGCAAATGTCTGGTGGGACCAGCTGACGGGCAGAGCAGGGCCGTAAAGTGGGGGGGCCAATGGCCCCCTGGCTCCACCATTGCCTATGCTGGTGCCTATGCCCCGTGCACCTCTGGATCTTTGTAACTTGGTGCGGATCGCCTTGTGAACTGGACGATCTGGAAGATGCTTTTCCAGGTGGGTCCAATGTAAAAATGCTCTAGCTAGTTTGCCATCTGTTGCGAAGTGACTGATGATGACGTTAGTGGACGGCTGGTGACGAGCTTTACCCAGAATACACTTGGAGACAATAAGAACGATCCACTTGTAATTTTGTATGTCATAAAGTTTAAGTGTAAATAAAGCCAGTCATGTAGCACAACATTTTATTCAATATTTTACACCCACTATGTCACTAAAATCAGTCGGTCTGGTAAAGTTTTTAGCAACCACAAGTCAACAATGACTGGGGCAGCCTATTATATAATCTACTGGGGCATCATTTTATGTAATTTTACATACACCATACTCAACAGGAGGGAGCCCGCCTTCTCCAGCTCTCATCAGACGTGATAAAGGCTTGGATCCCTGAAGTCACACTTGGATCCCTGAAGTCATATTCTGCCTCCAATCCGGGCCCTCTCTAGGCCCAGGCCAGGGGCCCGCCGCCCCCCCAGCACCCTTACAGCCCCGCCCCTGCCTAGCACCGAATGTCATGTTCGGTGTTCATGACAAAGAACGGCGGGTGGGACTTCCTTCAGAGGTCCGCTCACCCTTTGGGCCGCACTAATATTATACTTTCATATCACGGTGGGGGCCACGAGACATCGTTCTGCGGGCCGCAGTTGTCCTGCGGGCCGCGAGAATGAGACCTCTGCTTAAGGCGTTTATGTGTGTCAGTCTTTCTTGGTAAACTGAAGATCACTTTCCTTCCTGGATTGTCTTATGACTACCTGCTGTTTGAGTCACATCCGACTGCCAGCAGTTCTTTCCGGAGGGATTCCTTTTCCTTTGACTCTGTTATTTAGTATTAGTTCAGTTCCACTTACTGATGCCTTTTATGTCGAGCACATTTTTTTTGTCCTTGCAACAGCATCTTATCACCATTCACTCTATGCTCAAGTTCCATCATGGTCTGTATGAAGAGCACAAGGCTCTTGCTGGACATAGACCTGCAACTTTCACCAAATCTCCACTGTTAAAATTACTTCCTCAAAAACACTAGACATTTTCCATTGAGTAAGTTTTTTCCTTTGCATATAAAGCAGAGTTGTTGCTCATGCTTTGGTAATTACAGCAGTCATCTATTTTGATAAGGGTGAACAGACTAAAAGTATGAAAGTGGAATGTGACTAAAAGCCAAAATACCCTGGGGAAAAACATTTTTCAGTCAAACAGAAGGTACAGGAGCCAAGCTCTCAGCAGAGAAGTAAATTGGATCTGGTGAGGTCAAACCTGATCCAATCAGAAAAGCTTGGATTATATCCTGTGGAGTGAAAAAAAATATTAGGTCTCTTTCTGCTTTTTAACAACACCTAAATGTTTCAAGGTAATACAAAAAATAACAATGAACATTAGAAACCAGTCTTTAACCATTCCCCTCAATCAGAAAATAATTATGAAATTCAGCTTTACTAACCACACCCAAGACTTTGGGGGATATATTCTTTTGATTGACTGAAAGCAAGAGGAACTTTTTTGAGATAATTTAATTTGTTGGCGTAAAATTAGCACAATAACACCATACCATGTTGGTAGCATGATGGTATGTAGGTAGAATGATTGTAGCTTGATGTTAGCATGTTGATAACTTGATGGTAGCATGATGATAGGATGTTGGTAACATGTTGGCAGTGATGTCAGTAACAGGCCAGTTACTGACATTGGACCACTTTTTTCAGTAACTAATCTAATGCTTTACTATTTCAAATCCAGTAATCAGATTAAAGTTACTTACCCAAATCACTGTGCGTTACCATTTTCTTTTGTAATGTAATGTTATTTCTTCTATGCGTCGAGTGACCGCCGTTTCTATGCGACAGCAGCAGCTGATCGCTGTGACAGAAATGTAAACAATGGAGGGAGGAGAGAAAGGCGCATTTTGTTGCTGAAAAACGAGGAACTATTTTGAGTTTTTGTCGCCCAGTCCGATTATTATAAGTTGTTTTGGGCTTGTTTTTTCTAAAGTCTCTTGCAAATTTAATGAGTCGCAGATTGCGCTTTTTTGGGCTTGATTTTGAACGTGAAGTTGCTTATTTGGGTTTTGAAATAAGCAGAGACACATACTAAGCCCCAGAATTTGTCTGACATACAAATAGTTTGTATGTGATGGACAGGCTCTCCCTGTCCATCATTTCCTGGATGATCCGTCCCACTGTGTCTTTGTTAATGTCAAGTTAAATGTATTTGCTGTGAATGATGTCGAGCTTCGCATTGCCCTCCAGAAAACTGCAAACATCGAGACTAATCTGTACAGCGGAATAAACGTGAAAACAGCCATGAATGAACGTGTCCCTTTAGTTGAGCAAATAAATGCCATTATAATCATTCATATTAAGGTAAGTGTCACAAATCTGTGCAGCGGGCCATCTGAGTTGTAGAGCCGCAGGAGGAGCACTGTGCGCTACACTGACAGCAAACGCAGGGCTGTAACGCAGACCTGGAGGCTGAGGCAGGGAGGGGGGAACTCTAAAATCCTATTTAGAATTTTCCACACAATAGTGGAACACACAAAAACACGCAAAATTACTAACGTTTTTTTTTTTTTTGTACTCTTGTAACAATCTTCCATTCAGTTCAACCTTGTAAGTGGATACACGTGGTTGATTTTACCATCATACAATAACTTGGAATTAAGTATTGGCAAAGCTCAATGTAATTTTCACAGGTGGTGGAGCATTATTGTCCACAGCTGCAGAAAGTAACAAAATAACTTTTAATGTAACAAAGGAGAGCACTGAATCAGTCACTTAGGGTGCGTTCACACTGCAGCCTGAAGTGACTCAATTCCGATTTTTTGGCAATTCCGATTTTTTTGCCAGGGCCGTTCACACTGCCAGTAAATGCGACCTGTATGCGTTCTGCAGTGTAAACGGGCAAACGACCTGAAAGTGTCCCGCATGCGCAGTAGAGGGCGCCATAGCGTCAGCGTTTTCAGTGTTCTGCCAACCGCCATAAAAAGAAGTGCTCAGTGATTGCGGAAGTAAACATGGAGGCTTACGGTGGAGCTTAGCTTACATATTTGAAGTTGTTGTCCGGCCGGAGCAACATATTAACAACTTAATCCTCATATAATCCGTCATGGTTGTTGTTTTTCTTCCTACTTGCGCTTATCAGGACGCAGAACAGTGAGATTTGTTGAGAAACAGTGACGTTCAGTTCGGATGAATGCGACCTGGACGTTATGGTCGCATTTGAATCGGATACGTATCGGATATGGGTCACATTCGAAAAAAAATCCGACCTGTGCTTTTCACACTGCCATGAAAAGATCGGATACAGGTCGCATTACGTCAAAAAAATCGTAATTGAGGCACTTCAGGCTGCAGTGTGAACGCACCCTTAGTTACTTTCCAAATCAAGTAATCAGTAATCTAACAGTTACTTTTTCAAAGAGTAATCAATAATCCGATTAGTTACTTTTTCAAAGTAACTTTGCCATCACTGCTTGTTGGCAGCATATTGGTAGCATGATGTTAGCATGTTGGTAGCATGAATGTACCATGATGGTAGCATGTTGGTAGCACGATGATAACATGATTGTACTATGATGGCAGCATGTTGGTAACATGATAGTAGCATGATGATAGCATGTTGGTAGCATGATGATACCTACCCAAACAAGTTCCTTTAATTAATGGAACTAGGAAGTTGTTGTACATCAGTTTGTGCCTAGGGCTGGGGGATATGAGAAAAATCTAATATCCTGATATATTTTTGCTATATCATGTTAGACGATATATATCATGATATTCTTAACAAAGCTCCAATGTTATTTTAAACTATAGAGCCCTTGCAGCATGATGTCACCCACGCAAGTTCCTGTTCGCATTTCTCTGCTAGACTTAAATGTAAGCTCATATAAAAAGTGATGCAGTATTTTGCTATGAACTGTCTACACTATGACTAGATAACAAGGCGAGAAATAAGTTTTAACAAAGAAAAAAATAGTGAGGGAGAGTAAACCCTAATAAAGGCGACCTACACACAAACTGACAGATTATCAGTAAAGCAGGTGTTTAAATTAGCTATTCAGCCACCGCTGTGTTCCTGTGGCTAATAGCAGCGGTGCCTAATCTACCACAGCGATCACTCATTAATAATGGCAAAATACACATCAAGCCTAAAAACTGAAAACTGTAACGAACTGAATGATCTGTTCTATGTAGGGCAGGGGTGTCAAACTCAATTTCACCGAGGGCCACTTCAGCATATTGGCCACCCTCAACGGGCCACATTGACGGTACAAATCAGGAGTGCATCCCTGCTAAAACACCCCAGACAAAAGGTTGATTTCCCTCATTCAGTCCTGTAGAGGCTTATCAATGGTCCAGGTGTGTTAGAGAAGGAACCATCTAAAGCTGCAGATGGTAGCTCTGGAAAACTAGACTTGGGCAGCCCTAGCATAAATGTATAAAAATACAATGTTAAAAATAAATTAAACATCTCATATAGTTAAATAACTGATTTTATGTATTGAAGTTTTAAATATTACATTTGAGTTTCCATGGATGTAAAATTACTGCTCAGTTTAAAAATTACAATATTTAAATCAGTGTTTAAAGGTAAGCAAACAAATAATAAAAACAAGTCACATGGGCAGACATTATAGACTTTACGCAAAGATTTAGTCTCAGAGGCAACTGAAATCAATTCATTAAAAATCCTTTCTGAATATCATCTCATGGACTCTGAACTAAATGCGTCTTTCTGACCGGGAGCTGACAGCATGTTGAAGAGTTATGGACCGGACGGTTTGGAACATCTGGTTAGGAAGCGCATTACAAACCTTTGGTTGAAATGGAGCGTTAAATTCAAGTCTCCATTACAGAGAAAACTAAAGAGAATGCAACGTTGAGGATCCATTTGAGGAGCCGGTACTTTATCTTGAGGAAATAAATGACGATGCAAAAGTTAATTAGACTGTAACATACGCAGTCCGCTGCTCAACCACTGCGGGTGCGGCTCCGCCGCTGCGAAGAATTAAAAACCGCTGGAAGTAACTCATCCAGTGGATTTAACAAATGGAGCCTTCTGGGTTCACGTTACCCAGGAGATCGGCGCTCTGGAGGAGCTGCAGAAGTAACATCTGCGGAACCACGCAAAAAAAAAAAAAAAAAAAAAAATCCTGGTAAAAGCTCACACCGGACCGCACAGGGTAAAACACTCAGAGTTCAGTTGATCTGTGTGGATCAGACAGATCCAACTGACTGAAGAATTAGTGCAGATTTTTCTGCAGATGGGAACCAGGAGGAAGTGCGTCCAGTGAAGTGATGCTAATTTAAGTAAATTCGCTTAATTTAACTTATTAAAAGTTATTGGGGCCGCAGTCAGTGGTTTTTGTCACTATGGAGAAAAATGTAGATACATTTATCTACTTAATTTGTGATGGGATCTGGATTCACGGTGAATATTAACTAAACCGCATAAAATGCGACTAAATAGCCGATGTTAATATGATTGTAATTTCACAGGTAAAAATAGTGCATGACCGATTTTTTTTTTTATGTTGTTGATCAAGATAACGGATAACAAAAAAGTCTAGCGCGACCTGCCGCCCTGACACCAACTCACACATCTTCATTCACAGTCTTACTTGTAAATCGATGTTTCTTTTCTTGGACGTTTTGATGTTAGCTTGTAGACATCTCAGTTTTATTCGCTGGGAAAATCAATAAGCAGCTTGAGGTGACTCTGCTGCTCTCTAGTGGCGAGAAGCCGTAATGTTGGCTGGTAACAATCGGAATGCATTGTGGGAAATGTAGTTTGTAGTCAATTCGTGCTCAAAACCTATTTTAAGTCAATCATCGGCCTATAAAATGCTGGGGGGGGCACATAAAATGACATGGCGGGCCACATGTGGCCCGCGGGCCTTGAGTTTGACACATGTGATGTAGGGTAATGTTTGAGTGTTTTTGGTGCTGAATCCTGATATATAAAGTTGCGTTATTGTCAGTTGCTATGGCAACGAGTGCGTGTATCGTAAAGCCGACAGAGAGCGAGAAAAAAAAAGAAAAAGAATGAGTAGTTTTGAGTTATTTTTCCCATTGCAAAGCATTAAATGAATCATACCTATGTCTACAGGTTTCACTTAACGGACAAGTTCTACCACGGCAGCGCGGCTATGAACGGCATGTAAAAGAGTAGTCTGATTGGGGGGAAGACTGCTTGTGGCAATAGTTTTATAACATGTTTTGTAAATTACCTCATTTTGTTCGACATCCTCCATATAAAATCCAAACTACTGCCAAATTATTGATCCAGCGCAGTTTCTCTTCGGAACTAGACTAGTTTATATGACTCCTCTTGAGTTACCGTCTCATTCACGGCTCTCCTCAAGCTCTCACCGTCACCATGTAGTTTTTCTCCACGCAGCGTGATTGGTAGAACATTTTCAGGTTGTGCATTCATAGGGTGTCAGATAAACCATACTCAGTGAATTTGACGACGAAAGTTTATTATTTGAACAACAATTTATACTCGGTAGTGGCGATTTCGCCATTTTAACTATCGTCAATTGAAATTATCGCGGTACACCGAGTATACTCGGTATATCGCCCAGCCCTATTTGTGCCATGACACAACCTTTAACTGGCTGTTCAATCTTTAAAAGGTACCCTCACTTCATACAGTGAACAGCTGTAAATCCTGTAAGCCCAGTGGGCATCTAATGCTGTTGGACGTAATGACATTATATGAGCTATAAAATGGTAACTGCTGTAAACGTTTGGGCTAGTAGGTTATTTACAATTTCATCAGCCGGAAAGTTGAGAGTGCAAAATAACATGTAGTGCTATGTTTATAAGCCATTATAAAAATCATCATTCACCTTAGACTTGGACAATGGAGGCAATCAGCCAAATTGCTGTAAAGTTTCAAAATAATACCCTAAGCAGTCTTCAGTATCCTTGTTAAAGCTAGTCAGGCTTAGAGGTAAAATAAACTGTTCCATACTGTCAGTAATGAGGGCCATGATATGTGCTGGTGTAACCTCCAGCTTTAAGAGTGGCAGACTTCAGACACTGCAAGGCCATCCAGAAGTCTGGTACTCTAAGTCAGGCATGGCTGCCAGCTGTTGTCTGTTGTCCTGTACTGAATGCTCAAGTTGTTCCTGTCCATGTGCCATCCTATAAACCCCAGAATTTGGGACAAACAACAGTACAGAGGAAGAGGACTGATCCTTTTTGAATAGCTTTCTGGTGTAAGTGCCACTGCCCTTTAGCTTTGCCTCGGAGAGAGATTTCGTGACTCCGAGACATTAACCGGTTGGAACAAAAACCACTTGTGCCCAACATTTAGAGGGTTCTGTTTGATCTTTTTTCAATTTTGTTGCCAGCTAATTTTGTTTGGCTTTGGATATAGGAATAACTGTAATTTTGTCTTGTCTCATGTCTTGATGCATTGAGAATGATTTTCATATTACAAGTTTCAAGATACATACAGTAAATGCAACTTTCGGTCACTATCCAATTTGTAAAGAATAAGTTAGTGTCTGTTGTTTTTTTTTTCCATCTTTCAAGGCAAAAGTCAGCAGAAATGGCTCTATTAAACAAACATATCAATGATACTCTACATCAGTTTTCAAAATGTGATGTTTAAAGCTACAGTTTGTGCATCTGTTTCACCATAGCAATAACAGCATTCCAACGAGGTGAACGTTGGGTCTTTTTTTCTTCTTGGGCCGCTGGAGACTCTTTGTTCTGCTGACCTTTTGACCAGAAAGTGAAATTCCCTGGAGTCACATGTTAGAGCAGAGTCCCAATGTACTTATATTTTATTGTTCACAGGCGTAGAATGACTTGGTACATGTCTCAGGAGCTTCTTAACATGCCTGCATTTCCCCCACAAGTGACCTTCCATCTCCACTGCAGTTTTAACACACTTGATGTTCACATTTGTGGGAAGCTTCCTTATCCGTTTAAAGCTACAGTATGTAACTTTTTATAAAAAATTGTTGTTGAAACTGTCACCATGTTGTGACATTAAAATATGAGAGAGATAATCTGTGAAGAAATTGAGCTCCTCATTGAGCTACTCTTGCAATCTACAGAAATGCACCACTCCCAGTCAAAAACTGCCCGTCAGTCAGGAGGAGGGTCTTAGTGCTGTAAGTCAAGCTTGAGTATGTGCTGCTCACAGCCCTCCCCTTGCCTTCATGCTTGCTATGCTGTAGCTTTCTCTCAATAGCAGAGCCTGCCATGAATGCTAAAGCTAGCCACCAATGGTGACAGAAAAACAGTTTTCCTGTAACGCTAAGTTTTTTTCTGACATTAGCATATTTAGCATTGCCCACGTGAATGTGATTGACAGTCCCAAGGCCCTCCTGGCTCTGATTGGTTGTTTTTTTGTTGGAGCAGTGCATTTTTGTTGATTGCAATAGTAACACTGGGAGGAGGTGGAGGAAGTTGATTTCTTCTCAGCTCACCTGTCTGATGTTATACTGTCACAACATAGTGATAGTTTTATCAAATATGTAGAAAAAACTTTAAAAAAACAGTTACCTATTCCAGCTTTAAGGTGTTAGGGCTAATATCAGCTGATCTATGATCAAAGGTTGTTTGTATTAATGATGTATTTGAAAAATCTTGACCATTCTTGAGTTGACTGGTTGTTGGCTTAATTAGCATGCTTGGTGGAAATGTGGCAGCTGATCTTGTATTCTTTAAAAACAGCAGCCGTTTCTTGACAGATAAGGCATACAGCTTTTGACTGGATTTCAGTGAAAAAGTATTTAGTTGTCCATTCCTTATTGAACACTTGACACTCACTGTCAACTTTCCTTCTCTTTGGCCCACTCACTGTTGCAGAGTTCACAGCAGCAGCAGAGTAATGACGGAGAAGTCCGAGCTCCACAAAATCAAGTCATGTATCACGGCGCCTAAAGCGCCCCCTGGTGGAGCGCCAGGCATTACAGGACTAGACCAAATGAATGAGTCATGATTATAATAAGATTTGATTTGGGCAATTCTGTACCAATCTTCAGCGGGCCAAATTAAAAAGACCAACAGGCCGGATGTGGCCCGGGGGCCGTAGTTTGCCCACCCCTGCTCTTGGGTCTGCAAAAGAGAACATCCTTACACTTATTTGCTTTCTGGGCCACATCTGGGCAGCTTTAGAGATTTTGCTGTTTTATTTTTTTAGCATTTTTGTTTATGTCAGTGACCTTATAAAAGTAGGAATGGTTTTGAAATGTTATCGCGTGTCAGATTATTTTATTGTGGTAATTGAAAAGTTATAATGTGGACGAAGACAACACTTGCCTTTGTTGCAATGTTAGACGAACGCTAAAAAGCAACTGGCATAAATTTTATGGTCAAAAGGAGGTTGAAGTTGAGCACTTCTAAAAGGTTCAAGCTGCAGTTAAAAAAAATGTAATTATAAAAATGTTGGCCATAGAGTTACAACCTCAGGCCTTTTGGTTAGACTCTTCGTAAAATTACACTTATGACATCAGATTATTTTTGCTCCATCTTGCAGCATCAACAACAAACTGCAGCAGCCAGAGGCGGCATCAGGAGTTCTAGAATATGCAATGAAACATTTTGGTGAACTGGTGAGTACATTTTTTTCTCTTCTATATACAGAGGCACCTGGAAGTTGGTTATGTTGCTAATGAAGCAAATATTCAGATTTATACAGTATATTAAAACATGATGAACAGAACTCGACATCTGGGATTTGGTTTTGTTACTGCTCACCGTAGCAAGAGTTCACACATGCTCAGACCACATTTCTCCGTATACTGTTTTGACCTACATAAGCGTCCAGTGGTCTGCATTGGACACGTTTTGCTCTACATGCTCTACGTGCCTTCCTCATTTGGACACAGAGATGGTAGATCTTTAGGGATATTTTCCTTTTCCATGTGTTGCACATTATGAACACATTGTTGTTAATGTGCATCATGTGGAAAAGCCATCTGCTGTATTAATCTGCAGCAAAGAGCAAGGAGAAGGATTTTTTCTTTAATTGACTGAATGTTTTACTTCTCCTGCACTTTGCAAATATTTTAAGTGCTTCTGCAACTGGGTCTCATTTAAGCTTTGAAAGGATTTAAAGCTTTATCCCTGGGAATACAAACAGAACTTTTATCATAACAGTGATAGTTTGTATACTATTAAAGTTAAATATTGAATATTTTCTCTTTCCCTACAGGCAAGTTTTTTTTTTCCCTCTGGCGTTCTTTCCTGTACAAGCTGACAGTTTCTATAAACTGTCAGCTCCTCAGTATTTCCAGCAGTACTCTGGCGTATTTCATCTTAATTGTGGATGGGTCTGGTCTTCATATGAAATGATTGTCCAACAATAGACATTAATTGGACATGACCAGACATAATTTCCACATATATTACATAAGACATAGAGAATCTTGTTATTCTCCTTTGAACCCGGTTTATAAGATTTACTAGCGGTGGTCTCTACTTTTACCATTAAGAAATGTACACATTTTGATCTGAAATATTCTGATTTGTATTTTTCACATAAGTGGAAGGCATTAAAATTGAGGACACTTTAGCATTGAGATGCTATTTTAGGCTTGAATATCTTTAGTGATAGACTAGCTCCTTTTAGCACAAAATCAACACAACAATAGTCTTTTCCAGCGTCCAATCAGATCATTTAGAAGCAGAAATAAACCCCAGTGGGCCGAGAAAAGCAGCTTCGTTGTCCGTTGCTGTTCTTTGCGGATGTCTATTTTGCATCAGACTTTGGAAGGTGTGATAAAATGTGGAAATGTTGTGAATATGTAAAATCATTAGTGTAGTATTTGTTGCTTCTCGGGTGGGGCTAGAATATTAGGTAACACTTTATTTGAAGGGGGGTGAATAAGACTGTCATGACACTGTCATAAACATGACATAACACCTATCATGAACATCAATAAGTCTTTATGAATATTTATGACTGTTGTCATAAAGTGTCATTTGGTAAATTATGACACTTAATACAAAGTTGAAATTATTCAAAATGTCTTTGTTATGACAACTTGACATTAACCAAGAAATCATTACTGTTTAAACTTTACCTTTGATAACATAAAGTTACCTAATTTTTAAAGTGCAATCAGTAATACTTTTATAACAAATTTATATCAGTAATGATTTCTTGGCTAATGTCAAGTTGTCATAACAAAGACATTTTGAATAATGTCAACTTTGTATTAAAAGTGTCATAATTTACCGAATGACGCTTTATGACAACAGTCATAAATATTCATGAAGGCTTATTCATGTGCATGACAGATGTTATGTCATGTTTATGACAGTGTCATGACAGTCTTATTCACCCCCTTCAAATAAAGTGTTACCGAATATTATTTATAATGTTAAAATACAAAACTGGATTGTGCTTTTGTTCAAAACTGTGAGCAGTATTTTGTTGATGACACAGCTGAACGTTAGTTTAGCGAATGAGTAGTTCTGGATCCATGGTTCTTTCTGTGCTTGAGAGAAGCATTTTTGCCTTCTGTAAAAGCTCAGAAAAGACTCATTAAAAATAGCTTCACTGTGACGTGCTGAATAACTGTGTTTATGAGTTTACTATTTGGGAAGCTTTAATGTGGGAGGATGCAAGCTTTTCCTTTCAATTACTTTAACAACAAAGCAACAGGAAGCGGTCCCTGTTGTTAACGTTGATGGATCCTTGAGCTGATGACAGAACCCACTCATCAGATACAGCATGTGGCTTTATCCGGCCAATAAAGCCACGTTAATGAACTTTCTTAGCTAGCTTTGACTGTAAACTGGCTGTGCATTTGAGTATTTTGACTGTAAACTTGATTATTTTTGAAACGGCAATAACCTGATTAACATACTTTTCCTTCTCTTTGGGAAAAGTTCAATAATCATTCAGGTTCCCAATAAATCAAGTCCATGTGTTAATAATGATGTTGGTTTGTTTACTTGCTGGAATGTGTATTATGTGTTTCTGATTTAATTGTGGTGCTCACATTACTTTTATTGTTGCCAGTGTATTTAATTGTTTTAGCAGGTTTGTTTAGTGATGGTGTCTTAGACAAATTTTCCCTTGTGGACAATAAGGCATAGATCAATCTGTCTAAATGGAGAGGGATGGTTAATAATAGGAGTCTGGGGTCTAAATGGCCACCCCGGTGCACAGTCTTCCTCTTCTCAGTCCGTCAGAGCTCACTCTGCAGCCATGCAGCGATTGCTAACAAAACTACTACAAACACTGCACACACACACAAACTCTAACTAACACACTTATAGTCTAAAAGACTCATCCGAAACACTCCTAGTAAAATCCAAAGCGTCACTGTGCTCCATTCTCTTCCCGTCTCCAAAACTCTCCAGAGCGTCTCGCACCACGTGTCTCCATTCTACCTAGCAACAGACGTCAACACCTTTTCATTGGTTGTTTTACAAATGTGGTACATTTAGACCCCACAAAATAATGCGGAATTGATCGATCATATTTCTGGCTTTATTTTGAAGTACATAACCACAAAACCAATATAAAAACACCACTTTTATAAAGTTTGAAGTCCATGCTGTCCAACAGAATTGAAATGAACACTCGGCATACTGTCAGTGTTGTTACAAAGCCTTATAAATGCGTCATGTGCTTGCCCGCTGCAGAGCGGGCATCGACTCCAACTAAAACTGAAGTATGTATGTGTTAACTTTTATCTGCTACCTACTATGTGTATATTTCTTTCTTTAGGAAATCCAAGCCACTTGGTATGAGAAGCTTCATGAGTGGGAGGACGCCCTGGTGGCTTATGATAAGAAGATCGACATGAACAAAGAGGATCCGGAGCTGATCCTGGGCAGGATGCGCTGCTTGGAGGCCTTGGGAGAATGGTATGTCATTCGTTAGACATACCACATCCACACGTTTACTTTAGCTTTTGATATAAGATCAGAGTTTTGGGGTTCTTGGGCTTTTGGTCGAGCCTCAGCTGAAACAAATAAAGTCAGCGTCTGAGGTTTTGGCTGTTTCATCTCCCACTTTTCCTGGCTTTCTGTGATTACGCAACCTGTTCTAATGAGTCCTGTCATTTGGTCTCCCCTGTGGTTGCTCTGATTTGACCGACGCAATTTTACCAGGAAATGTGTTAACTGACATGGAGAGCCTGTAAGAGACTGAAGTGAGACTTCACCACAGCTGAGGGTTGACTTCATAACACCCCCACTCAGTGTGGAAGGACATCTTTAGGAAAAAATGAAGTCACAGGATGTCCAAAGGGTCCATATCAATGGATCGCCAAGGAATTTGACACAGACCAGACCTTGATTTGCTTATGTAACCATTTTTGGGGGCAGTCTGCGATTCATAAGAAAATGATTCTGAAGCTTTACAAGATAATATTTCATCCCACCTCGAGTTTTGTGTTTGCATCTGGATGGATAGAAGCTAGAGAAGATTTACCTGATGACCTAGTGGTGAGCCAGGATGAAGCAACATGTGGTTACACATTGACATTGTGCAGGTCTTCCAGTTATTTACCTAAAACTGGAAAAATGATTGTTAAAGTGCAATTTATGTCTGTTAGAGTGAAAATCAAATGTTACTGTGGCTGGTTAGTGGCTCTCTGGAAACTAACTGGAACTGTTTTGGTGGAAGAACGGCTTGTTGTGTTGTTACCAGGGCAACAAAGACAGGTTAGTTCAGGCTGCAGTGTTGTTTATAAAAATTTGACTTGCCTTGAATCTGCCAAAGAATTTTGCCACGTGGGTTTGATTAAATGTTTTTATCTTGAATTTAGTATCACTGTTGAAGTTAAATATTGTTTAAAAGTTTGAACATGTCCAGTTTAAATCCAATACACACTTTAAAAATAAAATACTTTATTAGTTCACCTTAGTTTTTATATATATAGGACCAATTCAGAACCATTGTCTCAAGGCCCTTTACCAAGCAATCTGATTGACTACAGAAATATATATTCAGTTCAGTAATATTTGACTTTTTTAATGAAATAAGTATTGTGTCAATATTTAAATTTGTGAAAGGTTTTTTTTTTTATCTAAGGCAGCCCAGCCAGTCGCAGGGATCTTCCTCAAGTGACTGGGGATTTGAGACACTCACTAAAAACACAGAAGCACTGATCCAGTAACACTTTGTATGTTCAAGAAGAAAAACTCGGTTATTGTCAAAACTAGCTGGTGACTCCCTCCTCCAAGCTGTAGCTGCCAAACAGATTAGACTCTAGAACCTCAGTTTAGCCATAAACCTGCATGTCAAGCTGAAGTTGGAACTGTGTCAGTAAGTTTAACTGTCTGGTCAAGTTCATATTTAAAACCTCCAGTCAGACTGCTGACTGGAGGTTTGTTCAAATGTTCAAATTTCATTATGAAATTTGATGAAATTTCCACGAGTTATGTCTAATATGCTTCTCACTGAGGCATAATTACTAAATAGGATGCTTTTTATAGGACTACTTTATACTAATTAACAATGAGAATTAATTTGGACACTCATGGTACTAATTATACAACACAATAATTAGTCTACTAAAAGACTCTTCGACTTTTAGTAGACCCTCGCATGTTTTATTACCTCTCCAATCAGATAATGTGTGGCATGAATAAAACCTTGTGTAATCTCCTCCGTTTGGGTCCCATAAGTGTTTGTGGTTTTTATGTGATTAAAGGTTTCAAAAATCAAATTGTTTTGAAGAAACTGTGACCAGTGTAGAATAACTCAGTCCTGGTTTTATGTGTTTGCCTTCCTGAAGCACTAATATTCATCACAATACCAAGAGTGTTATGAAAAAAGTTATGGCACTAAGCCTTTCATGACATATTTGTATAATGATGCATGTATTAGTTGGGGTTGTAGCTAATGGCTGTTTTAGTGATCGACTATTCTGACCATTGATTCATTAATCAGATTTTTTTTTTTTTTAAAACTGACATATTGTACAGATTATTAGAAACACATTAAAAGATGCAACAAAAAAAAAACAATCAGTTCCTTTTTTAAATAGGAAAATAAACATTGTATTGCCTAAAGTGCAGTAAAGTGCATTCCTTAGCTGTATCATTAATCTGCAGCTTAAAAAATACTTCTGACATCAACATGTGAAAAACTCAGTACTTTCTGCTTGACGTATCAATATTATCCTCTTTATGTTTAGATTATCTGATTAATAAATGAATAGCAGATATTTTTGTAACATAATTTGAACTAGGTGAAGCTAAATCTACGCCACGTTTTTATCTTATATGTAAAATGTATCATTAGTAAAACTAATTAAAATCAGTTTCTTCCTCTCCAATGTAGCAGCACAACGCAAAGAAGCAGTTTTGTCCTAGTCCTGAAGTTCCCATGACCACACAGTGTTTCTTTCCTGTGAAACTCCTCCTCTTGTTGTTGTTGGAACTGGAGTTAATGCAGCCTAATGATGAATCAGCAGTTTACACTTTACACTGGAGGTCCACAACAAGAAGCAAAATTTGATTTCTGTTTCACACACTGATAAGTATAAACATTTAAGCATAAACATAAGTAGGAGAAAGTACAATAAAAAGCTAAAGAAATTATAGTATTTTTTTGTTCTCAGATAGTTCTCATACAGTTGAGCTAATTGTGTTGCAATAGAGAAACTGACTGTGAGGTGTTCATTGTGTTTATCAGAAACAATCTGTGCAGGTGGTGCTGAAAACAGCTATTTGCAGTGTCAACCTGAACGTAAAAGTCAAATGGTTTGTGTCCAGGATGTGTGGGGTCAGTAGCGATATTAGCCGCTTTTTACCTGACCATGAACCTTAATGAGGTTTGGATGGAGGGAAGGTCAGCAGTTTGAACTGTCACTACTTCTGATGATTTAAACACTTGTTTCTAATTGAGTAATAATCTACTGTACACACACAGACACACACATGCACAAAATAAGTAGATCGTTTATGTAGTTATGTAACAGGCAGATGGAAAACGGCTTCAGTGACCCCCATCAAGCGATCCTTTCCTCAGACTGCTCCTCTGCCTCTTTCTTGTTTGGCTCTGGCTTCCTGCCTGTTAAACACATGTAGCCAATTTGATCTGCAGCACAATCAATCAATTTTTAGTCTTGGTTTCATACACATTTCCCCTAAGGACACATCTGTTTGTTTTAGTATGCTCAGTCTCAAACCATTCGAAACGATGAATGGTTTAAGATGTTTTTGTTTTTTTATGCCAACAAAGAAATAAAAAAAACGATGGAAGATGTGATAGAAAGCTTGTTTTTTTTAAATCTCTGCTGAGGTTTCCTTACATCTTCCGCCAGAAGTGCTTGTCTGTTTCAGCTAACGTTGCCTTTAGTACAATCACTAATAACAAAAGTACATGTGAACAGTATTTATTGGTAAAAAGAAGCTAACATTTGGCATCCTGTCCATTATAGCCCTCATACATGAAAGCCAATTCTGGAAGTTGCCTCGAGTTTGTTCTTTTTTGCTGCTTTGTAGCATTCCTGCAGTGTCACAGTACTATCTGTGGCTGATCTCTCTGATCAGCCACAGATAGATCAGCCATGAAAATCAAACCACAATGTTCCATTAAAAGCACAGCGGAAAACAGAATTACTCATGTCAAACATCATGTCAGTTTCAGTAGCTGATTGTGGAGGAGCTGTGGTCCTGTCGGCACTGTTTCTGTTTCTCCCCTCATCCATTCTGTCTGATGTCAACCAGTCCATTTAAAACACTCACTGACACGTTTTGAAATTTGCCCCATATTCATCCTCTCTGATGCGTCTTCCTCCTCACGTTACGTCTGTTTTATTGTAAGAGTTTTCTGTTCTGAGGACGCTGTGAAGAACCAGGTGAAGATTTCAGCAGGAGATGTTAAAAGCAGCCCCATTTTTGTTTTCTGTCTCTAGGCGACAGTGACAACTGTTTACTTGATATTTCTCATTTTTCAGCCACATTTGGTATTTTACCAGACATTGTCAGTCCTGTCCCGCCATAAATCCCTGCATGTTCATGTAACAGCAGCACATCTGCAAGCAAACTGACGTCATAGCGCAACCAAGCAAACGTTAGCCTGATATGGGGAAGGCAGTTGGCCTTCAGATTTTCACGCCACAGAATAATTTCCATCTTTCTGCCTTTCTTAGCGTAAACAGGAAATATTCCATTAATTAGACCCCTGGCTCCACTGCTTCCATCCTAGAAGGCCCGCTTCTCTGTCCTGGAGGTTTGGACTTGGACATTTTTGATGCACAGATCCACAAGTAGACTGGGAAATGGGTTTCCCCCAGAAAACCTGCTGAGCCCAGTGCTAGGGGCGGTGTGGCAGTCCACCAGCAGCCTGCCATGTTTTTGTGTTCAAAATGTGGAAAGTTTTGGATTTGCATGAACAGCCATCATAACTGGGTGTGAGACCAACAGACAGGTGTGGGGATGGTGCCCCCTTGTTTAAGGCATCACTTCTAAACTTAGCTTAATTCTATAGATCATAACAATAAAAAAAACAATGCTTAGCCTGGTGGGGCGGGGGGCAAGTAAAGCCTGGTGGCCTGCCATGCTAATGATACACTGGAGCAAACCCCGGGGAACGGTCGCTATGTCAGAACTTATTGTGTTTCCCTTTAGCCTGTCAACTCTTTTTCAGAAAATCCAAAAACCACCTCAAGCGAGCGTAAAAACCTTCCCAAAAATGAAGGAAGATTTTTTTTTAAGTTTTCAAAATGAGCAGAAACAAACCTGGATGGAAACGTGGTGACTGAGTTTATTTCTGTGAAGGTGGTAGGGGTCAAATTGGGATGGCCTTTTTGCTGATGTGGGTGCCTGATGTTCTCCAGGGGTCAGCTGCACCAGCAGTGCTGTGAAGAGTGGACGCTGGTCAGTGAAGAGACTCAGGCCAAGATGGCTCGTATGGCCGCTGCAGCTGCCTGGGGTCTAGGTAACGGCCATGTTCCCTCATCAGTCATCAATCAGACTCTAACGCTGTGCAGGGTTTCACCACATGGTCTTTGGTTATTTATCAACCAGTTTTCTTGTTTTTCCAGGACACTGGGATAGCATGGAGGAGTATACATGTATGATCCCCAGAGACACACACGACGGCGCTTTTTACCGAGCAGTTCTAGCTCTCCATCAGGACCTCTTCTCATTGGCTCAACAGGTGGGTTGCATTATTGCTCAGCCACATAAATGCTAAACAGGATGTACTTTGAAGGTTTATGTTTTTGAAAGTGTTCTCATAAAGTCACACACTTTTTGGATCTGTCTGGCCATGAAGCTTGTGAAATTTCACTTCATCTTTGTAATTATTACAATTATTTCCATTTTATTAGCGCGTCAGTGTTTTTTTTCTGCTGCGCAGAGAGGATTGAACTCCTCTCATCGACTCTTGACGCTTCATTAATGATAGTAATAATGAAATCCACAAGGTTTGTTGGTTCTTTCTCTTCTTTTCCACATGGAACGCTTTTGGTGTGGAAATGTTATGTAAGTGCAGCTCATTTCAGTGTTCAGCTGCCGAAGCAGGTGACTCCTCTCGTGGTCTGGTGGAGGTTAGGATGATGGTTTTCCTCCAGTTTAAGGAAGGTTGGGCTTTTGTCAATGAGCTCAGACTCCCTGGAGCTGGATGTGCTTAAAGCAAATGAAGAACACACCGACAGCATGCTTCAGCAGCCGACAAACGGTAAACAGTTGCTCATCCAATTGCCCTGTTCTTGTCCTCTTCAGATTTGCTTCCCTCCTTCTCATCACAGACATTCTCCTTCTAATTTTGAGATTATATCCAGGTGCAGCCTCTGAACCTGCTTAGTGCCTGAAGAATAGCTGGAGCTCACAGTGTAACACACACACACCCAGCACAGAGGAGAAGAGTAGGGGCTTAAATGTGCAGTTTTCCAGATGGAGTGCGTCATCCTCACACAGAGCTTCCTTTGATTCAGTGCTTTCATTCTTAACATCCAGACATGTGCTTCAAGGGTCAATTTTGAGTGAAATTTCTCGAATTGATGTCTGAAGTTTCCTGTTGTGGTCTGTGTGACAATTTGTGCCTTGCAAATATTTTTAGGACTGTAATGATTCATTGAACGATGAGAGAATCTTGATTTTTAAAAGTCCAAATGATCCACCTCAAGGCTTTTTTAAGTAGTTTAACAGCCTAGTGCACTTTCTCTCTGCTGGAGGATTTTGTTGTGCCGATGAACTACTGATGAGTACTAAGTGCTATAAGCTGTGATGGAGAAAGAAGCGTTACCAAGAAAGAGAAGTGTGTCCAAAGTGTTGGGTTGCTCACTTTGGATGCATTTTCCTTCTTTTCAGGGGCAGCTACCTACTAATCTATGATGTGAAAATATATAGATTAGAAATGTAAAATCACTTTGTCATACTTCAAACTTTAGACTGAAAGTTAAGTTTAATATAAAAGGCAGTGTTAACTAATGAGTTTGCTTCCTATTTTTTAAAAGTTAATGTGAAATGTTTCATTTCTCTTCTGTTTTTATGCTTAAAGTTTTTTCTTACTTCAAGCTTAAGACTAAAAGTGATAGAATCATATTGCATCTTAAGCAATAAATTGCTGTTATTATTTAAAAAAAAAGGTTTTTTTACTGGTCTTTGCTCTGTCATATATTTCTTTTACTACAATATGTAGCATCTATTCCACTTCACAGTGTTGTAAGGTAATTCAATTTATATAGCACATTTGCAGCATGACGCATTTCAATGTGCTTTACATGAATTAGAGGAAATATAAACAAAAAAAAAACAAAACAAAACAAGAAAATTACTTCACAATTTATAATCTAATAGTTTCTCTAAATCCTAAGGTTGTTCTAACTAGTCGGTTTTATTCCTGTTCTGGGTTGAGTGATGTGTAAAACTAAATGTTCCTGTTTCGTGTTGCTAAGCAGAATAAGAATAAGTACACCCTGGGTTGTGCTCCTTTGTGTTGTCTGGTGCATATAATTCCAAAAAGATTCACTGAAATTATTGTCTGAATTGTAATGCTATAAAACTCCTGGGAAACTCAGACCTTCACTCTTGGTTATTTAAAAGAGCCGTCTGTCTTCATGGCTCTAATAACAAAGTTACATCACAGAGCCCTGATCTTATGTGAATAAGTGCAGCTTTACGTAAGAGAGCAGAGGGCTGTTTAGCTGCTGTTTTGTGCTGCCAGAAGCTAGACACTGCATTTACTGGGAGTCGTCTGGACTGCACATTTGCAGCTTGGCCCCAGCGCAGTAATTCAGGAGTAAACAGCACTAGAACTGCATGGAGAAACAGCTTCATTGTCACCTCGTATCAAGCCCAGTGTCCCAACTCCACATCTTGTTATTTGTGCTTCAGGATGTTTTGGCATGCCACCCCTGCTTCCCCTCCCCGTTAAAAAAAAAAAAAAAATTGGTAGGAGTTGGTTTGAAACAGCTATGTGCCCCTCTAAGAGTTTCCTCAGTTTTCTCCTTTATTTTCTCTCCCTGATAATAAGAGCTGCCAAAAGCTGCAGCTGATAAGGCCCCAGAAATCATTGGATCTGTGTCCTTGGTTGTCCCTATCATCTTATCTCCATTATCTCTCTCCATCAGGAAGTGTTTCCACTCCTCAGGGCTTTTAGTGGTGATGGGCTGTTTGCCAACTCTGTGGGTGTAGATAAGTCCTGCATTTGCAGGAGAAGTCAGATGGCCAGATTTCTGCAAATGATTCAGCAGAAAGCAGAAATGCCTACAAACAGGATGCTAACCAAATAGTTTTTAGGGGTGAATCTATGGCAATATAAATAATATATACACTGCTCAAAAAAATAAAGGGAACACTCAAATAACACATCCTAGATCTGAATGAATGAAATATTCTCATTGAATACTTTGTTCTGTACAAAGTTGAATGTGCCGACAACAAAATCACACAAAAATCATCAATGGAAATCAAATTTATTAACCAATGGAGGCCTGGATTTGGAGCCACACACAAAATTAAAGTGAAATGTTCCCTTTATTTTTTTTTAGCAGTATATTATTTGTATATGTTTATAAAAATAACCGGTAACACTTTATTTGAAGGGGGGTGAATAAGACTGTCATGACACTTTCATAAACATGACATAACATCTGTCATGAACATCAATAAGTCTTTATGAATATTTATGACTGTTTTCATAAAGCGTCATTCGGTAAATTATGACACTTTTAATACAAAGTTGAAATTATTCAAAATGTCTTATGACAACTTGACATTAACCAAGAAATCATTACTGTTTAAACTTTACCTTTAATCACATAAAGTTACCTAATTTTTAAAGTGCAATCAGTAATACTTTTATAACAAATTTATATCAGTAATGATTTCTTGGCTAATGTCAAGTTGTCATAACAAAGACATTTTGAATAATGTCAACGTTGTATTAAAAGTGTCATAATTTACCGAATGACGCTTTATGACAACAGTCATAAATATTCATGAAGGCTTATTCATGTTCATGATAGGTGTTATGTCATGTTTATGACAGTGTCATGACAGTCTTATTCACCCCCCTTCAAATAAAGTGTTACCAAATAACCTCTGGAAATATAAAAAAATGTTTTTCAGAGTTTTCATCTCTTTTTATTTATAAAAAGTTTTAAAGTCCCTACACTGGCTCCCTGTAGCTCAAATAATAGACTTTAAAATACAAAATACTGTTAGCACCACAATACATTAAAGATCTGTTATTGCTCTACTAACCGTCTAGACCCCTCATCTTCTGGTTCTGGTCTGCTCTGCATCCCCAGAACTAGAACCAAATGAGGAGAAGCAGCATTCAGCTTCTATGCACCACAAATTTGGAACAAACTTCCAGAAAACTGTAAAACAGCTGAAACACTGGGTGCCTTTAAATCTCAACTTAAAACCCACCTGTTTAAAGTTGCTTATGGCTAAATTAGGATTAGAGTCTGGGTTTTGTTGTCTTTGATGTTTTTAATGTTTTTATCTTTACTTTTCATCTATTTATTAATGTCACATACTGTTTTTATTTTTTATTTTTTCTTTAATTATGTAAAGCACCTTGAAATGCCTTGCTGCTGAAATGTGCTATACAAATAAAAATTGATTGATTTGATTAATAGGATAAAAATTAAAAAATATATTCCATTTTATTAAAAAAAATATAATTTAAAAGTTATGATAAAAAAATCTTTAGATTCATTATTGTAATTTGATTTTTCTGTCATCTACCTCAGAGCTGACTGGCTAGAGACTGGAAATGTAACTCCTCTTCTTTATCACTTTTATCCAAACCAAATAAAATGAGGGCTTTTTTTTTTTTAGAAAATGTTTTATTGGAAACATGATTATTGAAATGTTGAATTAATCTGCATCTTTATCATTATTTAAAATCATATTGTAGATATCTATCATGAAAAATGAGTGATTTAATGTGTCTGTTTTTATTTCTGTGAATAACCTAGTGCATTGACAAAGCCAGAGATCTCCTGGATGCTGAGCTGACAGCCATGGCTGGAGAGAGCTACAGCCGTGCCTACGGGGTGAGCGCTCATCACACCATCGACATAAGATCACTTTTCTTTTCTCATTATACCTGGGAAACAGATTCATCACCTGGTTCTCTGACCCACTCATGCTTGGATTCATGAGTGGATTTCTTATGGCAGTTCTTGAGATTATCAGTTAAAAATAGAAAATGGCAGGCTTGGTAAAATCTAACCCTTTTGATACTTGTATGAATAATTTATACAGTGTACCTAATTTTCTTAAAAACTCTTCATCAGACTGAACTCTGTTGGAAACTGGATTCTTGGGTCACAGTGTCAACTTTAATTTTTCTTTCAGATTGTCCTTTCAACATATTTTCCTCTTCTGTACCATATGAATGTTTCAGTTCCAATAAAGTGTGTCGCTAAAGAGTATCACTGAAGGTAATCGTGTGTGTGTTTATTTTCCAGGCCATGGTGTCCTGCCAGATGCTGTCTGAGCTGGAGGAAGTGATCCAGTACAAACTGGTGCCGGAGCGGAGGGACATCATCAGGGAAACTTGGTGGGAGAGGCTGCAGGTACTCGATGCTCAGAAAAACGCACACACACACACACACACACACACACACACGTTTGTGTTGCTATCTTTGTGGGGACTTTCCATTGACTTCCATTCATTTCTACAGCCTAAACCTTACCTTTACCCTTTTCCTAACCCTAACCATAACTCAATTCATACCTTAGTCCTAACTCTGACCCCTGACCCGATAACAGGGTTTCCCCTCGTGGGGACCAGGCTCCGGTCCCCACGAGGAGCAATTGGTCCCCACAACGTAGTATATGTCAGGAAAATCGTCCCCACAAGGTATTACAAACAAGCACACACACACGCACACACACACACACACACACGCGCGCAGCTTATAGTAATTCAAATCTTCATTCACGTGTGCAATGCAAGCATGCGATGTGAGCATGCGATGTGAAGCAGATGCTGTTGCTAATGGAAAACATCCCGTCTGCAGCCATGTGGAGACTCAGCAGTGTCTCAGACTGATCCATTGTTGCTCTCAATGTTTCTGCTCTGATTTGCTTCCAGATATTGTTTCTATAAATATGAAAACTGTTTTAGAGAAGCCATGAGTACTGGCTTCTGCTGTCTGTGTTCTCACAAGACAATCAGCAACTTTTAAAATGTTTTGTGGGATCAGTTTGATACAAAGCTTGGTTAGTCTTTGGTTTATGACAGTGATTAACAGATTCACCACACATTGCAGGACTAGGAAAACAACTTGAACCTTTTCACATTTTTCAAGTTAACAAAAGGGGGTTTTATGAAACAAATCAACACAAAGTGTAAAAGTGCAGAAGTGTTTGTTGACAGGACCTCTCTAGTCTCCACAAATCCAACCTTTCTGGAACTGTGGCAGAGAAGAAAACCATTGTCGATAACAAGAAGAACTTCTGTTTACAATTTGCTGCAAGCCATGCAGCGAGACAGCAAACATGTTTCACTAGACCAGATCGAACCTTGATTCAAAAAACAGTGGAAGAAAAATAACACTACACATCACCCCTGGACAAAATGTCCCACCATACTACATGGTGGTGGCAGGATCATGCTGTGGGGAGTTGGAGCTCACTTCTCTTACTATGTGCTTTCTTGAGTTTCAATAGCTGCTTCCTTGTTCATGCACTGCTAAATGAGGGTGTATGTTTCTGTGTGTTTTTCGTCAGGGTTGTCAGCGCATTGTGGAAGACTGGCAGCGGATCCTGATGGTCCGCTCTCTCGTCATCAGCCCCCATGAAGATATGAGAACTTGGCTGAAATACGCCAGCCTTTGTGGCAAGAGCTTACGCCTGGTCAGTGCACTGATATATTTATATTGGATGGTAATAGACCATCTACTGTAATTAATAGAAGCTCTCCAGGATCCTATTCATTATCCTTATTAACAATCAACCAGAGTAGACTTCTAACTTTCCTTAACAGGAAATGATGTTTTGGCTCAGAAGAAGTTAAGTGCTGCTATAAATTAAACTTCATTTAAGTTTTTCTAAGCTGCCAGTAATAAAAGCAGTGAAGCTGACCCTGAGTCATGCCGTGTGGAAATTTAAAGTGCATATCTTCTTGATAAAACAGAGAATTTGTTCCATCTTTAACCTCACTGGTATTCCAATAAGTTGGAGAAGATGGTAGAAAGTGTTGTTATAATTAGCCACATATTAGAATCCAACATTAGTGAATGTGCTGCCATTGGAAAATAGAAAGATGCATTACACCACCAGTAAAAATCTAAAAATCTATTTTTATCTGTTTGTATTAAAGTATATGTATGAAAAACAAAGTTCTGTTCAGTTTAAGTAATTCTGCTAAATGTGCTGCATTCTCCTCCAGGCTCTGGCCCATAAGACCCTGGTGCTCCTCCTTGGTGTTGACCCCTCCAAGCAGCTCGACCACCCGCTGCCCACCACCCACCCACACGTCACATATGCATACATGAAGTACATGTGGAAGAGTAGCCGCAAGGTAGGAAAAGCCACTTGGTCACATAAAATCTGGTCATCACTTTGTTTGTTTCAGTGCAATATATCAGTATGGTCCGACTGTCTCGTTAGGGTTTCATTCAGGTTTATTAACAAGCGTAATGCTTGTCTGTTTGAGATTCAAAGAACAATTCTGTAAAATATACACATCATTTAATCTTATTTCTGTTTTTGTAACCTTTATTTATCCAGGATTTGTTTGTGATACTAATACAAATTACAAGATACAAGGCAAGAGCTTACGCCTGGTCAGTGCACCGACATATTTATATTGGATGATAATAAACCATCTACTATAATTAATAGAAGCTCTCCAGGATCCTATTCATTATCATTATTAACAATCAAGATTTGTATGCGATACTAATATAAGTTACAAGATAAACATTTGATATTAAACTGGAAATACCTAAACAAAATAAGCAACTCAACAGAAAAAAGTTCAGTTTAAGAAAATCAGTCTTCCAATAAAGGAGTCTAAAAGAGCTACAAAATTACAGATGAAAGTATCAACCTTTTCATATCCTCTGTAAATTCAAAATCTACACAGTTCTGCCAACCTCTGAAAAAATATCCTAGGTATTTGAAGAGCAGCCAATTTAAGGAGCACAAATTATAGCAGTTGTGTGAAGATATTAATGTACGGAAGCGCATTGCTATCACGCAGGAAAAAAAAAATTTCGAGCGCTATCACGTTATAACGTGATACGTATCTCGTTAAAACGTGATACGTATGTCGTTAAAACGTGATACGTATCTCGTTAAAACGTGATACGTATGTCGTTAAAACGTGATACGTATGTCGTTAAAACGTGATAGTTATCTCGTTAAAACGTGATACGTATGTCGTTAAAACGTGATAGTTATCTCGTTAAAACGTGATACGTATGTCGTTAAAACGTGATACGTATCTCGTTAAAACGTGATACGTATGTCGTTAAAACGTGATACGTATGTCGTTAAAACGTGATAGTTATCTCGTTAAAACGTGATACGTATGTCGTTAAAACGTGATAGTTATCTCGTTAAAACGTGATACGTATGTCGTTAAAACGTGATAGTTATCTCGTTAAAACGTGATATTTATCTTGTTAAAACATGATAATTTTAGGTCCAGGAAGTGGCGGTATTATGCTAGGCTAGTACAGTGGCTAACATGAATTGGTCAGGTTTCCTTTCATGTTTGGTCTACAACATGTAGAGATACGGATGCTGCTTTGCACTGTGGTTAAAGCCATTAATAGCATGCGTACTCTGAGCAGGATCCTAAACAGAACGGGACTGCACCGAAGGAAACGTCAGTCCGGTCCTCTAGCTGTAGCGGCGTTCCTGACTGGATCGAAGCTCAAGTTGGCTTCCGATTGTAGCTTCTGATTTGGGAAATGGCTAAAGGGAGATTATAACGGAGGCTCAGACGTATTTGCTGAACAGTTTCTGTTCAGATTTGTTTTAACAGTACACCAGCTGAACAACGGCAACGGCTGTTCGTAACCAAGCAACCGAAATCAACAGAAGGCTCAATAGTGGCAAAAGACAAAACTAGATCCTGTTAAGCATTCTTCAAAATAAAAGACTTCCTCTCTCCAAAATAAATCATACAGAAAGCTTTGAATTTAATTATTTTTCACGTCACCTTTTGGAATTGTGTACAATCAAGTTAAATTCGGTGAATAATAATAATCATGTAAATTATACTTAACATATGACTTGACATATGACTGTAAATAAGTAACTAATCATGGAAATTATATTTAACATATAAATGTTAAGAAATAATTTGTTCTGCTTTAAAAACTAACATACATCGACACTTCAAATCTGGAGTAGATTATTCTAATCTACGCTAATGGCAGAATATTTCAAACCTAGTTTGTGATTTGTGAAATCTTTATCTGAATTGAAACCTCAGCAATGAGAGATTTAAAAATATGTTTGCATCTGGAATGCATTAGAAATAAACTCCTATCACATTTACAATATTTGTTATTATTTTAACCTTCTGTTTTCTTTCACTTTTTTGTCCTAGAGCACCTGCCTTTTTGTGTGGCTTACAAGGATCCATCAGCTGGGATAATAATGCCAACAACTTTTCAGATTCCGATTTATAGTGATGCAACGTAGCATCAGAGATGAATAATCTATTCCAGATCAGAAG
The DNA here is from genome assembly GCF_051168715.1 of Poecilia mexicana. Taxonomy (NCBI): domain Eukaryota; kingdom Metazoa; phylum Chordata; class Actinopteri; order Cyprinodontiformes; family Poeciliidae; genus Poecilia; species Poecilia mexicana. The sequence continues at coordinate 978,319 of NW_028263376.1, read as the reverse complement.
TGTCTAAGTATGTTAGCTTTAAAAGTTTAATAGTTAAAGATGCTACTCATCTCCTTAATTGGTCACATCAATATTATAAAAATTACAATATTGCCAAAATTCTTATATGTTTTCCAATCAGTTTCAATTTCCTCACTCCCCTTCTTCTTTAAGGAGCTAAATATAACTTTTTCCAACTTCACTTAAATGGTAAACGCCCGAGAATGAAACTGTCTCTCTTATATCTGCCATATGACAGAGGGTGTTAACAATTATCAAACCTATTATGTTATTTCAACCCAGATCAGGGCAGCAATGTTTTACTTTACTTCCAGACAGCCCCCAGCATGGGTTACTATTGTGTCCCACTGGATCTCTATGGCTATAGACTTGTACATGTACTCATCAGGCAGGAAAAGGTCAATTAAGCAAACAAAATACCCATTTCTGAAAAATACAATGATGATCTGGCAAAAAACACTTGATTATTTGGGAGAAATGCAACAACTATCCGATGTAATGTTCATCCATGTAGAGCAGGATTTAAACTGCTAAGAATATAACTAAAGTGTCTGATCTTTTTTCAGGGAAGGTATTTATGTAACTTGAAGAAATTAAAAACAAACATGATAGTCCTACAAAATATTTCTATAACTATCTTCAAGTTCAGAGTTTTATTTTATCAAAGCAACACAATAATCTTTATCTACCCTCTTTGTCTCCATTAGAAAACATTATTTTAAGTCACCTATATGGTAAAGGAGAGATGTCTCTTCTTTGCTCCTTGTTTGTCGACAAATATTAAAAATTGTTGACCAATATTTGACAAATATTATTATTTTATTTTTTTTTATTTTATTTATTTTATTTTATCAGGTAAACCACGTTGAGATACACATCTTATCTTATTTTCAAGAGGGACCTGGGTAGAAGTCTGCAACACACAGCAACCTGGTTACAAAATAAAATTAATTAATGCATATGCAGAAGTGTAAAACAGTAGAAAAGAATTTAAAAACAGTGACACCTTTTAAGAGAATCTCGTCTGTTTTTAAGAATTGCTCGAAATAAGTCCAGTGAAACCAGCTTTGACATCTTTATTTCAGACTGAAGCTGATTCCAGGCTGTAGGAGCCATCACACTAAAAGCTTGCTTCCCTTTTTCAGTTCAGAAAAGTGAAACATGTAAAAGAAAAATATTGTTAAAACGTAAAGAATGGGAATTAACAGACCTATGTAAAAGAAAGTTTAAGGATGCTGGAGCCAAGCCGAGTAGAGATTTATGAATCACGATCATTAGGTGATTGTTTCTCAGGACGTTTAAAGGAGGCCATTCAGCTTTTGCTGATTTATGATTTATTTTGGAGAGAGGAAGTCTTTTATTTTGAAGAATGCTTAACAGGATCTAGTTTTGTCTTTTGCCACTATCGAGCCTTCTGTTGATTTCGGTTGCTTGGTTACGAACAGCCGTTGCCGTTGTTCAGCAAGTGTACTGTTAAAACAAATCTGAACAGAAACTGTTCAGCAAATACGTCTGAGCCTCCGTTATAATCTCCCTTTAGCCATTTCCCAAATCAGAAGCTACAATCGGAAGCCAACTTGAGCTTCGATCCAGTCAGGAACGCCGCTACAGCTAGAGGACCGGACTGACGTTTCCTTCGGTGCAGTCCCGTTCTGTTTAGGATCCTGCTCAGAGTACGCATGCTATTAATGGCTTTAACCACAGTGCAAAGCAGCATCCGTATCTCTACATGTTGTAGACCAAACATGAAAGGAAACCTGACCAATTCATGTTAGCCACTGTACTAGCCTAGCATAATACCGCCACTTCCTGGACCTAAAATTATCATGTTTTAACAAGATAAATATCACGTTTTAACGAGATAACTATCACGTTTTAACGACATACGTATCACGTTTTAACGAGATAACTATCACGTTTTAACGACATACGTATCACGTTTTAACGAGATAACTATCACGTTTTAACGACATACGTATCACGTTTTAACGAGATACGTATCACGTTTTAACGAGATACGTATCACGTTTTAACGAGATACGTATCACGTTTTAACGACATACGTATCACGTTTTAACGACATACTATCACGTTTTAACGACATACATATCACGTTTTAACGAGATAACTATCACGTTTTAACGACATACGTATCACGTTTTAACGAGATACGTATCACGTTTTAACGACATACGTATCACGTTTTAACGACATACGTATCACGTTTTAACGACATACTATCACGTTTTAACGAGATACGTATCACGTTATAACGTGATAGCGCTCGAAATTTTTTTTTTCCTGCGTGATAGCAATGCGCTTCCGTATTAATGTACTCAAAGCTTTATACTGTACATAAAAATATACCACAGTTGTTGTCTTTTAAGGCTTATTGACAGGCCAAAAAACAGAACATACATGACACCAGAACTGTAATGTTATGTGCAAGTTTTTTTCACTAAATGAATCTAGAAACTAATCTAGAGTGAATTAAACAGCATGCATTTAGATAATGTCAACATTAAGTCGGACTTTTCAAAAGAAATCAATATGTCAATAATAAAAGTTTAGCATTTTTACTAAATGCTCAGTATTTCCCCTAAAAAGATGTTTATAAGATTCTTATTTCTTGATAATATCTCTGGGCTCAACATAACAATATTAACAATTTCTGAAAAAGATTTTTGTTGTTCACATTAAGAGTCCAATTGAAGCCGAGCAGTTTGAAGTTTGTCAGCAGCCAGCATCGTAGTACAGCAAACTCAGTAAAGTATGCCGTCATCGGCATAAAAGAACACTTTAGCTAAGAATTGGAACAAAGCAGAGCCTAAGATTGTCATGTCGGTACTTAGCTTTTTAACCCACATGCAAGAACACAATCAGGAAGAGTCCGGTAAGTGTACAATAATAAGTTTATTGATTCCAGGGGAAAGGGATAGGGAGTGAGTACTGGAACAGTTGACCAGGTCGTCTTACTGTCGGCAAGAAACAACGGGTTAGAACGAGAAGGTGAGTAGGTTCCAGGAATGAATCGGATAGTTTCTTACTTGGTTTGACGGTGAGAAGACGTGAGCAGAGCACAGGATAGTGAGGCTTCGTTGGAGGGCGGACAGGTTAGTTAGAGTCGGAATAACATGATTTGGCTCACCGCAGTAAAGGCAAAGCCGGGATTGCATCCTCCTCTGGCGTTCTTCTGGTGTCAACCTTGTGTTTCCCAGTTGCATGGGTTCGGGTTCAGAGGCTGAGGAAGTGGTTGATGAGTGTGGAAGAGAAGGCTGATTACTGATTTGAGAAGCTCGCGGGAGGAAGGTGCGGCGAGATCGCCCACTCGTTCTAGAGCGGATCCAGTTGTCTAATTTTATAGATAAATTAATGAACTCATCCAGGGACTCAGGTTCATCTAGAGTGGCCAGTTGGTCTTTTATTTGCTCATTTAGCCCATGAAAAAATGCACTCTTCAGGGCAGCAGAATCCCAGTCCGAAGCGGCAGCTTTAATCCGGAAATCGATGGCGAAGTCTGACACACTCTTATGACCCTGCTTTAACCCGTGTAAGTCACGGGACTCTGACGTTTTCTCAGTTTCTTGACAAAACACTTGTTTTAACTCTTTCAAAAACTCAGGAAAGGTACACCCATAATTGGAGGCGGAGGAAAACCGGGCTCGACCCGTCAACAAGGATAACACATAGGATATTTTAGCATCATCATGGGAAAAACTCTGCGGGGAATGGTTAAAAACGATATTACACTGGAGAATGAACCCCTTGACTTTCTTTAAATCACCTGAGAACTTTTCTGGAGTAGATGGTCGGACCTCAGGAAACATGGGACGGGTTGGTGGATCTGGAGCCACAGTCGGAGGAGGTTGAGTACTTGGAACCTGTTGGACCGAAATCTGTAGGAAGTTGGTGAGTTCTGTTATTTTGCGGTTTGTTCCGGCTTGACGGCTTCCCAGCTCGCGTAACGCAGAGTCGTGGGATTGAATTAGCGTGTACTGTTCGGACAGAGCCCTTCTGATTGTGTCTGCTGAGGTAGGAATTTGGCCTGAGTGTTCTGTCATGTTGGTACTTAGCTTTTTAACCCACATGCAAGAACACAATCAGGAAGAGTCCAGTAAGTGTACAATAATAAGTTTATTGATTCCAGGGGAAAGGGATAGGGAGTGAGTACTGGAACAGTTGACCAGGTCGTCTTACTGTCGGCAAGAAACAACGGGTTAGAACGAGAAGGTGAGTAGGTTCCAGGAATGAATCGGATAGTTTCTTACTTGGTTTGACGGTGAGAAGACGTGAGCAGAGCACAGGATAGTGAGGCTTCGTTGGAGGGCGGACAGGTTAGTTAGAGTCGGGGCGAACGGAGTTCCACTTGGTCCAGTTGTTCTTTTCTTCTCCAGCTAGGTTCGGGCTCGGACCGACAGGTCCTCTTGCGTCCCGAAGGGGAATCCACTGGAGACGGACCGATTTCAGGGGAAGAGGCGAGCACACGAGGGATGGCGTCCGACTGGTACCACCAGTGGCGTTGGGGAGGAACACACGAGGAGAGTGACTCACAACAGCGGGGTAATCGGCTCTCACAGAGCCACCGGTCAGACAGCGCACTCGGGAACGACGTAGAGACAACAGGGTCACCTGGCGTGGGAGACAACAAGGAGTTAGTATAGAGCAGGAAACAGAGGGCCTTTCTCTGAAACAATTGTTACCAAGGTAAGCAATACTCAGGCGAAGAAGAGTTGTCCAGCAGCTGCTTAAATCCTCAATCCATCCCCTCCAAACGAGCTGCAGAGGTGTCTGCGGGGTTACCCCCGCAGCTTCCCAGGGGCTCAGAACCTCTCGGCATCTTGTGGATGCAATGGGGAATAGCAGGTGCTCCAAAGAAAATAAACTCAAAAACAAAAACACAAAACAGAAAAGAAAACACAGAACCTGACAAAGATTTAGCCCCGTGGGAATCCTTTTAAAACCTTCTTACAAAAACAGACTTTCTATTAGAAAGGTAACTCCTACATCATTAGATGTTCCTGAAAGGCATTTAAAACATGAAACTGCTCAAGCTGATTTTTTGTATTTCTACATATAAATAACAAAGTTAAAACAATATCAGATTGATAAAAGGATTAATATTACTATTATGAACACACAAGTCAATAACTAACTTTAAAGCCTATCAAGATGCATCACCTTCTTTGTACTTATTATCTGTTATTATCTGCCTTTTCCCCATCGATACAGTTCCCGACCGCCCTGCACCTTAGGGGGTTAAAAATAAAATAAAATAAAAAACGACACGCACATTGCACAAAATTCTGAAACGGGAGAAGCGGGACATAAAACGGAGCGACGAACTAGATGTGAATTATGGCATAAAAACAGAAAATCCGACGCTGAACAGTGAAAAATCAACACCTGATGTGAAACATGATGATTAGGAGGCGCAGCAGGTGATGAGTGAAGATTACTGATGGTGAGCGTCAATAAATGATAAAATAAATCTAGCAACAGGAAAGAGACTAAAGTGGACATATCAATAAACTAAGAGAGAATAATACGAATCAATGGAAACTAAATAGAAATGAATGAAGAACAAAATGCAAGAATAAACTAAGAAACTAAAATAAATACAGAGGAATAAATTGGTATGGCAAGACCTTTCGATCAATAATTAATACAGAGGACTGTATGGCAAGAATAAACAGACACCATTTCCAGATAAAAGGTAAAATAATATAGTTGAAATGCCATGGGTTTGTTGAGACCACATCTAATACTGAGAATAAACATATCTTACAGACCATAACAGTAAAGAACTTATCACTTATTTATGTTTTTAATTAGATTTGATATATTTATTTCTTCAGTATTATTTTTCATGTCAGTGTTAATGTCAAGAGGCTGACGACTCCATGACACTTTCAATTTGACTCATTAGGATTTGTTCTTCGTAATTTCTGTCCAGTAAAACTATTAATCTATAAATCAATAGACAGGTCTATATAAAGATATAATCCATGTTTCTGTCTCATATTTGTATGGCATTAAAAGGATCTGGAACTTTTGTTTTTCCAATGACGGCACTGCTTTGCACAGTAAATGCCATGTTGGTGAAATTTTACGGATGATACTCTGATGTCCCATTCTTCTGAAGGCAGCACAGAGCCGCACCACCAGAAACTCACAGAAACACCGAAGAGAAGAAGAGCTATGATTAATGTAGTTACAGTTCTATCCATGTTTTAATGTTGCAGAGCTCAGTCGTTTTGCAAATAGATCAAAATTTAAACTGGCATGTTGAACATCTTTTATCTGCTCATTTTGTGGAATATTTAACAACTAGAAAATGGCACAAAATAAGAATATTTTTTCCACTCTGATTGGCTGCTGTTAGGCCTACCAATATTTTTTTTTTTACATTTAACTTTTTATTGAAATTTTTACATTTATTTACATATACAATGAACTTGAACACAACACATCCACCTCTACCCAAAATAAAAAGAAACCAAAACTGTTGCTCGGGGGCTTGTACTCATTATTACCTTATTGTCTCTCATTTTCATAGGCCTTTATCCACTTTTGTCGCTCTCTGTTGTCCTGAATATAGTCCATTTTGTCCATTTTTTTTCCATTTGTGCTTGTTGCAGTCTCAATCTGTGTGTCAGTTTTTCCATAATATAAATTTCTTCCACAATTTCAGTCCAATGTTCTTGGCATGGGGGGTCCTCTTTCCCCCACTTCCTCGTGATCGCTTTCTTACCCGCTATTAACAGAATCTTAATCAGGTATCTATCCTTTACCCTAATCTTGGTGTTATTAAAATTACATAGATAGAATACCATGCTACTCATAGGGATATCATACCCCAGTATCCTCTTCACAGATACATAAACATTTTTCCAGAATGCAACAATTTTTGGACAGTTCCAAAATATGTGCGAGTGATCAGCATTCATCATTCCGCATTTTCTCCAACACTCTGCGCTTGTATCACTATATTTATTCTTGATTTTAGGCGTGATGAAAAAACGTATAAGGTTCTTCCATGCAAACTCCCTCCATATCCGCGAATTAGTAGATGTCTGTTGTGTTTTCCACATATCTATCCAGTCTTTATCCGTAATTGTCATATTAAACTCTGATTCCCATTTCTCTTTAATATACTTTGTAGAATGCCTATTCATTAGTTTTTGATATAGTGTAGAGATGGTTTTCATTTTAGTTCCATTAATAGATTTAAGTACCACTCCGATCACACTATTCCTTTCCATCTTAGTGTCCCAATTTGATGTCTGTCCTGTAGTAGTCTCTCATTTGCAAATACCTATAGAACTCATGTTTATCTAGATTATACTTGTCCTTCATTTGTTGAAAGCTCAACAGCTCATTATTTTCCTGGAGGGTATACCATCCCGTAATCCCTTTCCCTATCCATTGCTTGAATCCTTTATCATATTTTAATGGTTTAAAATCTGTGTCGTATGCTATCCACCTAAGCACTTTCATTTCTTTCTTTATTTTGTGTTTTTTCAATGTTTTGAACCATGTTTCCAATGTAAAATTAGTGATCGGATCTTTATAATTCTTGATCTTCTCATATCTATCTTCGTCTCCAATAACACTCTGAATTGGACATCCTCCAAACTCTTTCTCCATGTCTTTCCACCTTGCTGAGTAGTCCGGCGAGCACCAACACACCACATGCCTGAGCTGTGCTGCCCAGAAGTACTCTCTCAGTCTTGGTAGGCCCAAACCCCCTTCGTCTTTCGGTAGCTGTAACGTTTTATATTTAACTCTTGGTTTTTTGCCCCCCCAGATGAATCTTGATAATATCTTGTCCCAGATATCAAATTGAGTTTGACTCACCTCTATCGGTAATGCCTGGAACAGATATAGAAGTTTCGCTTGCACATTCATTTTGATAATTTCGACTCTCGAGTTCAAATCCAATGGTAAAGTATTCCATCTATCTATATCTTTTTGTATTTCTTGGGTTATTTTACTATAATTCGCTTTAAACAATGTAGATATTTCTTTAGTAATATTGACTCCTAGATATTTTATTTCTTTCGTGTTCCATTTAATGGGAAATGCTTCCTGTATTTCTTTTGATGGGTTATAGTTGAGTGTTAGTGTCTGTGTTTTGCTTACATTAATTTTGTATCCTGAAACATATTCATACTTTCCAAATAAGTCCATCAAAACTGGCAACGATCTATTTGGCTGTTCAAGGAAGGTTATTATATCATCTGCAAAAAGTCCTATTTTATGTTCTTCACCATTTACTGTAACGCCTTTGATTCTTTCATCTTGACGTACTGCCTGTGCCAAAGGTTCCACAAAGAGTGCAAATAAGGTAGGTGATAGGCAGCACCCTTGTCTGGTTGATCTTTGTATATTAAATTTTTCTGTCAGACTTCCATTTATTTTTATTCTCGCTATAGGTTGATGGTATAATGCTTTTATACTCAATATCGATTTATTGTTGAATCCAAATCGTTCTAGCACCCTATATAGAAATGTCCAATTCACCAAATCGAATGCTTTTTCTGCATCGACACTTACTAATATGGTGCTTTGTTTTTCCTGTTGCGCTTGATCCACTATATGCAATACTCTTCTAATATTATCGTGAGTTTGTCGTCCTTTCACAAATCCTGTTTGATCCTCCTCTATCAATTCTGTTACCCATTTATTTAATCTAGCAGAGATAATGGATGTATAAATCTTATAGTCCACATTCAATAGTGAGATTGGTCTATAACTACTACATTGTTCATTGTCTTTCCCTTGTTTTGGTATGACCGTAATTATAGCTTCTCTCCATGAAGGAGGTATTTTATTATTATTAAGTGTCCAATTGAATGATGCTGTAAGTATTGAGACTAATTCTTCTTTAAAAATCTTATACCACTCTGCCGGGTATCCATCACTACCTGGTGATTTATTGTTTTTAAGTGAGTTTATCGCCTCCTTTACCTCTTCTATTGTAATTGTTGCTGTCAGTGACTCATTTTGTATTTTGCCAATTGTTGGTAAATCTAATGTGTTTAAAAAGGTTCTCATTTCCCCCTCTTGAGCACCTGCAGGTTGTGTGTATAACTTCTCATAATATCCTCGGAAAATGCCTTCTATTTCTTCTGGATTATTAGTTAATTCTCCTGTGTTGGGATTCCTGATTTTGTTTATTGTATTAATTGTTTGCTGTTTTCGAATACGTTTTGCTAGCAGTTTAGTTGCCCTTGACCCTGCCTCATAATAGTTCTGTTTCAGGTATATATTCTTTTTTCTATTTCTCCCAATAGTATATCATTTATTTCGGTCCTGACCATCTTGATTTCTTGGTATATCTTTGGGTCTTTTGTTATTTGATATTTCTTTTCTAGTTCTCTAAGTCTCTCATTGTTTGACCTGTATTTTTGTAATTTGGTTCTTTTTTCATGTGCCGTTATAGCTATTAACTTTCCTCTAATAACTGCCTTCATGGCATCCCACACTATTGTTGGGTCTACTGTTCCATTATTATTTTCCTCAATATATTGTTTTATCTCTGCTTTGATCTTTTCTTTTTGTTGTTCATTGTTTAATATTCCCACATTTAATCTCCATACAGTATTTCTTTTCCTACTACCTAGGCACATCTTTACATAAACTGGATTGTGATCCGACACATCTGCCGCTCCTATCTTGCATTCCTTCACCCTGTGATTATCTTCTTACTTGACTAAAAAATAATCTATTCTGGAGTGTACCCCATGGACAGCCGAGTAATGTGTAAAATCTCTCCCTGATGGGTGCATTTTTCTCCATACATCTATCATTCCCATCTCCTCTAGTGATACGTTTATAAATTTTGTTAAGTGAATTTTATTTTTTTTTGTGGCTCGTTGTGTCCAAGTGATGATTCAAAACTACATTTAAATCACCTCCGCAAATTAGAATCCCTTCTGTTTCCACAGCTATTAAATTAAATAGACTTTTAAAGAATTCTTTGTTACTCCCCGGGGGTGCATATATATTTATCATAGTTATTAATTCATTTTCAATCTTTCCTTTTAATATTATGTATCTTCCTTCTTTGTCTTTTACTTGCTTTTTGCTGTCGAATTGTATATTTTTCGAAATTAATATAGCTACTCCCCTTCTACGTCCTTCTGCATATGAACTGTAATATATATTCCAGCAACCATATTTTTTAAGTTTTTCATGCTCCGATTTGGATAAATGTGTTTCTTGTAAGTATATAATTTGTGCGTTTTCCTTTTTCAATTTAGTCATCACCTTTTCTGTTTTACTCCGTACATTCAACCCGTTCACATTTAGCGACATTATCTTGATATCAGTCATGGAAATAATTTCTCGACCCCTGTTGAAAAGCTCCCCAGCAACTCACACCTTAACCAACATGAACTAATACTAACCAAACAAAAACCTAAAATCAAACTGACTTCCCGTACTTGGGGTATCCCTCTTCCCCAGTCCCCGTTGGTGGGTGGAGGGGAAATCCTCACCTTTGCTGAGGGCCCCTCCCTAGATCCTGTACCACTCCCATCCCGTGGGGTACTACTCCATCTAGACATGTCCAACTTTAAAGTTTATATCCCCTCTCCGTCGGTTCGTAATGAATTCTGTGAAATTAAGAAGTCTTGCACTTTGACCCAGTCTTTATTCTCTTTTGTGACCATACCTCATTTCTTCTTGACCGACTTCTTCTGTGAGCGAAACATTCTAGGGTTTCCATTGGAAGTTGTGCAGCTTTTCTCTCACTCGATGAGCCGCCTCTAGGTCCCGGTCTGTTCCCTTCGTTCTCTGCCATCCTGCCGCTCCTCGTCTCCTTTCCTCCGTTGCCGCGTCGCCTCCTCCCGGCTCAGCTACGTTGTATCCCCTTTCCTTCATGTCCTGCGCTGCTGACTTAGCATTTTCGTATGTCTTCGCTCCATTCTCCCAGTGTATCCGCATTTTGGCGAGTGGTGTCTGGAAACGTATTCCTTTCTCCTTCAATATTTTTTTAATGCCGCTATATGCCTTTCTCTTCTGTACAATCTCAGTCGGGTAGTCGTGATCAAAATAGATACGCTTATCCTTTACCTGAATCTTTGTCTGCCAGGCTTTCTTCAATATCATTTCTTTGGTCTCATACTGCAGAAAATTAACCACGACTGACCTCGGTGCTGCGTTTGCATTCGGCTTGGATGCGGGTGTTCGGTGAGCTCGTTGAATCTGGAGATTAGTCCCCTCCGGTAGTTCGAGTTCCTTTTTGAATAGTTGCTCCAAAAATGTGGCAGTAGATTTCCCCTCTACCTCTTCTGGCAGGCCGAAGATTCGCATGTTGTTTCTCCTCGATCTCCCTTCGAGGTCGGTTAATTTTTCCTGCATTCTTTGTGTTTGTTCCACCATCTTCATTAGCACCTCGTTAGCATCCGTCTTCCACTCTTCCACCTCCTCTATACGTGCCTGCGCCTCGCTGAGGTCCGCTCGCTGTGCCTGGATCTCCCGGTCATTCTCAGACCACCTGCGGTCTATTTCTTGTCGGAATCTCACCATTTCTTCCTTCATCTCTTTCTTCAGTTCATCCTTGAACTCAGCCAGCTCCCGACACAGCTCTTGTTTCAAGTTTTTGATATCAGTTCTGATGGTGGCGAACCCGTTTTGCAGCGTCACCGTGCTATCACTTTCCTCCATTATCTCCTCTTTGTCTTCCTCGTGTTCGTTAGCTTCGCGTGTGGGTCTTTTTCCCGTTGCAGGCAACTCTTCGCTTTCGTCTTGCTTTTTATTGTTTTTCCGACTTCTTTTCATGCTCGTCCCACTCATACCTTAGTTTTACCTATCGAGTAATATTCTTATTGTGGGTTTTTTAACCGACCTCGGAGAGCTACCTAACTATGCGACCTCTCCCTCCGCCATCTTCCCGGAAGTCCCTACCAATTTTAACTTGAATGTTCATTGCATTTTTTGTAGACACCTGTGAAAATAATTTCTATTCCCATGGCTTTTTTGTTCTATGGGAAATTATTTTTTGATGATAAATACAGAAACAAGCATAAAAATCAAAACATCTACAATAGTGACAGTAATATTAATAATAAAATAATAGTCAGTGTAAAGTAGCCTACAAATTCTTTGATGGGGGGCGGTGAGGGACCTGGATAATGGCTGGGGGCGCTGGCCCAAAAAAGGTTGAGATACACTGAGCTAGAAGGTCGTGATGAGTAGAAGAATGTGTGTGTCCTCTAACTAATCATGTTTCTTATAAATACTGAATCATTATCTTCATATCCAAATAAAATAAACAGCAAAGTATTGATATTGAAAGTAAACGCTGCTTCTCACTGGGTAATTCCTGTAATAGCAGCTTTATCCAGCCAACATGTTTCACCAACGTGGCCAAAACTTTCCTAAACACTTTCAGAACATTAGTCACAGCTGCAAGGATTACATAAGTTACCAGTTAGGTTAACCAAACAAAAAATCTAAAACATTTCACACAGCAAGAGGAAAACATTAATAATGATAATTTAGTTATTGAACTCAGTTTTTAATGCTAGTCTTATACTTATTTTAAAAAATCCAAAGGTGGATTAAATGTAAGTAAAAGCAGCTGTGGGTGATCTAAACCTGTGCTTTCTAACTCTCCACTGCTCCAGCTTGTTTCATTTTTTTGTTGTGTGATGTCTGGAGAACAGGTTGAACAAGTTCAGAGCATAACCTCTCTGTTTTATGCTTCTGTTTTCTGTTTTGATAGAATGAGCAACACAAGGCGGATGTCCCCACAATCAATGGGAATAATGTTCAGTAGAAAACCAGCTTTTACATCACACATAATAATGCAGTATTCTTTAATGCTTAGTCTTTGCTGATATTTGGTAACTAAGGCAGCAGTGGGTGGAGTCAGAACAGATGCCGTTTGGCTGCCAAAAGTATAGCGCCTGTTTGTTGAAAGTGAGGATCTCATTTGGGGGCTTAGGTAAGTGTGAGCATCAGCACTAATGCTAACACAGCCAACTGCGTTTCTCAACAAATATAAAACACAGATGAACAGAGAGGAAAAAAACAATCTACTGTTGGAGAGGACATTGACTCAAAATCACTGAGACAAATTTCTCAATAGATGATGAGCTGCTGTTGCATTCATTGCTTACTATTTAGATTTTCAATGATTTTAACATCTTTTATGTCCTTCTCTCCCAGCACAATGCCTTATAAATGGATAAATGGTTGTAAATGTTAAAAAGCTGACTGCTGACTATGTTGCGTCTTGACAGATTGATGCCTTCCAGCACATGCAGCACTTTGTCCAGGGAGTCCAGCAGCAAGCCCAACATGCCATAGCAGCTGAAGATCATCAGCGCAAGCAGGAGCTCCACAAGCTGATGGCCAGGTCAGTTCATGAGCAGGAGGCAGCAGCCACTGCTTTATACAGCTGGTTGTAATGGCTACAACAAAAGCACAAACAGTAGAAATGTTAATGAAATGGCAGATTGGCGTGTTTGTTTTTTCATGTGCAGATGGACAGTTGGGCTCTGTGATAACTAGACTGAGGATTCATTAGTTAAGTATTTATTGTTGTAATCTTCCAGAAAAATTACCAATCTTACATCACAATGTTCAGAAGACTCCATAAACTGACATTTCTCAGAAACTCATTCCTTGAACATTGCCCATTTGGTTTCAACTTTTCCACTTAAAGTCATGCTCTACATTTTACAGAAGTGATAACTTTCCACTCTCATCTTTAAAAGCCTTGCAAATGTATTTACATGCACATTTTATTATGATACAACAAACAATGTTTTTATGGAATCGACCAGCACAAAGTACCATAGTATTGTGAATTATTAAACTATTATTGTGTTTTTTACTGAGCAATACCTGAGCAAAGTTCCCCTCCACCTGCTTCAGATCAAATTACATTGGTGACAAATGTTTGTGCAACAAAAGTTTCTTTAGGTTTAATACATTTTTGTAGAGGTCATCGAAAGTCAACCAGCCCTCCCACCCCCACATTTACAAAATCAAATGGATTTTGTGTCAGTAAGCTGTACTACAAACATTTTAGCTGCACAAACAGCAAAAATAATTCTCTAAGTTTTGTTTGATTTTGGAACTTTTTTTAAAATCTTAACGGCACAAGTTGAAATTCTTGCAGCATGTACCAGCTTAGCACAGTTTACTGTTACCACATTCTGTTTGGTTTTGTAAATATGGACAGTCAGGTTGACATTTGGTGACCTCTAGAAACATTTGAAGGTTAGTGGGCGGGGCATCTTCATTCAGGTTTGAAATATTGGAAAGAAGAAATCAGTAGAGGGAAACCAAACTGAGATTGTGTGGCAAGAATTGAAAGTTGATATTTACTGGTCATCTTTTTTTTTTTTTACTTTTTCAGTTTGAGTTATTCTGTTCTGAAAAAGGAGTAAAAATAATAATAAAAAAAAAGTTAAAGTGATGTCTTGTCAGTGCTAAATACAAATGCATTCCATGCATTTCATAAATTTACTAGTAGAAATATTTAGTAGGTTTTTTTTAATCAAATCAAATCTTACAAAACGTTCACTAAAGTTTCTGCTTTTAATGTGACAATATGTAAAAAACAATGGTTCAACGGCTTTGAAAGGGTTTTGAAGGTACTGTAAATCTCACTTCAGGAAACACTGAAGTGTCTTGAAACTCTTGATAACAGAAGATCGAATTGAAGAAAACACTGGCATATTTTTCTGATGATGGTTCAGCGATAATTTGGAACTCCATCAAAGTCCCAGAACAGGTTGTTTACAGTTCCTCAAACTATCAGGGCTAAAATCAGCTGCATTTGGTCCTGACAAGAGGATAATTACCTTGTAAAGAGCTTGTCTGCGATTCATTGGGGGTTTTTTTCTTCATGGTGGTCAAGCAACCCAAACCAGCCAGAGGTGCGGCTTCGCATCAGACGGGTATAATCCAGGTCCCAGTAAATCATACGCCACATATGCCAACAGTGGGCTGTGTCCTCCCATCCTGTAACTCAATCCTGATGAGACAGAAGCGTGACAGCAGGCTGAAAAGGCTCTTTTTCATTTTCTATCTGCCACACAGCAGCTTTCTGAGGAATGCATGTGAGGAGAAAACACCTGTATAAAGTCAGCCAGGACGCGCCGCCTCCCATCCTCACACACTTTAATGAATGCAGGTCGGGTGCTGGTATGGAGCACATCTGGACTTCTCATGTTCACATCATCTCACACAACACTTCACTCTGACTCAATAGCTCTGCTTTCTTTCATACATTCTGTAAAATCGCTGCATGTTAACAGATTTTGGAAGCAATTTTGGCATAAATCCTTTGCTAACACATGGGAAAACAAAGAAATGATGTAATGGCAATGGGGAAATTTATTAGTGGACCCCTTCAAACAGTATTCACATTATTGATAAATGGATCTACAAAAAATTTGTGTTTGCCATTTGCTCGCTTTAGCCTAGGTGTGTAAATTACACCACTCTGCCCCACCAGACACAACTAGCTGGACTTCTGCCTGTTAGCATCTGTTTATGCTTAATAGAGGCCTGTTCTCCTCAGTGAAGTTTCATAGCTCAACACATAAACGACATAACCAATTAGATCATTTTTTGATGAGTTGGTGCAACATTTCCAAGTTTTCAATCATTAAAAAGTGTAACGTTTCTCAGGTAAATTGCGATATGTTTAAGCCAGTTGTTTTGTGGGAGTTAACATTAGCAAGTGTAACATTTTTGGAAAAGAAACAAACTTTGTGCTGCAGTGATTCCTTGGCTAATAGTTTTCTCCAGGAGAGAAACAAACAGAAATTGTTTCCATCATTTCTTTTGTTCATATTTAGAAGAATTGCATGAGAAAAAGGTTAGAAACTGTACAATTTGAAATAACATTCCCAAATTTGCAATGAAGTTTTGACACTCAATTGTTGTAGTTTTTGACTTTTCTGAAAGAATTCATGTGAAAAAGCCAGGTGGAAACACTTTTGTTTTGACATAGTGAACTCTCCCATCCTCTGATGGCCGTGCCTTACTAGAGACACAAATCTCAGAAAAATGTCTAAATCGATTCTTCCAGCATGGAGTGGAGAAATATCATGTTTCTGAGATTTGTTGCAACCTTTACATTCCGTTTATTCCAACCATGCATAGCGTCAACAACTGACAAAATTACTCTGCATTACCTGCTTTATGTCCTCCAAACCAGTAGATGGAAACATACCTTCACTTCTTTTTTCTGTTTTTGTGACATTTCAAAGGTTTGCTCAAAAATCACAACATTGGATTGAGACATGGTTAGAGAAGCACTGAACCATTAGTGCTATTTAGAGGACGAGGAACACTCTAAAAGCCTGTTAAATAAAGGATGGAATATAATGTAATGTCTAGGTCAAAGATGACACCACTGATCTTTACGTCACTACTGGATGCACAATGAATGTTGTCCTGGTCGAATTACTTCAGTCTCTTTGGTTTTCAGTTTTTATGTCTTTATGGTATATTTATTGTCTCGTTAACTGACTAGATTCCTCATGTATTGTCAATGAAGAAAGCAAAGGTTCATCAACATGGCAGTGTGAATTTATGTGGAAGCATTTATACAGTGAAAGAACTGAACCTTGTGGTCCTCCTTGTCTGACTGTGGTTAGATGTATTAACATGAACAGACCGGCATCTGTCAGGTGAAAAATACTCTGAACTCCCAACAAAGCAAACAATGATGACTTTGACGTTTGACTTTAGTGACTTTTTTAACCTACAAAATGTTTTTTTCAGTTAAATGTTTGAAAATATCTCTAACAGTTTTAGTTTATACAATGTTATAATGGAGGCTACATCTGAATGAAGATTTGAACTACTATAAGCTCTCTCTCTCTCTGTGTGTGTGTGTGTGTGTGTGTGTGTGTGTGTGTGTGTGTGTGTGTGTGTGTGTGTGTGTGTGCGCGCGTGTGTGTGTGTGTTTTTCCACCATGTAGGTGCTTCTTAAAGCTGGGGGAGTGGCAACTCAGCCTGCAAGGCATCAATGAGAGCACCATCCCTAAAGTCCTTCAGTATTACAGCAGTTCAACAGAGCATGACCGCAACTGGTACAAGGTCAGTCCCCGCCCTCCACCCTTCAACCTCTCACCTTCAGCTCCTGCCTGGTGCCAATAAAATCCGAGCTGTGCCAGAGAGGAAATCTCCGTCGGTGAATATTAGACACTCCATGTTGTCACTTTTTTTTTAAAGCTTTTTGTTTTCCGTGGCTCATTTATATTCCTTGTTAAACGGAAGTATTTAAAACCTGTTGTCTGTTTTTAAGGCATTAGCTAACAACACAGCTGTCAGCATTTCCTCCACTGTGTGTGTGCGTTTGTTTGTAATACCTTGTAGGGACCATTTTCCTGACACATACTACATTGTGGGGACCCACTCCTCCTTGTGGGGACTGAAACCTGGCCTCACAAGGGGAAATGCTGCTTTTGGGTCAGGTGTTACATTTAGGACTTAGGTGTGAATTGAATTTTGGTTAGGGTTAGGAACCAAAACTCAATTACATTACATTACATTCCAGAGGGCAGGGGTTGGCAACCCAAAATGTTGAACGAGTCATATTGGACCAAAACAACAAAAAACAAATCTGTCTGGAGCCAAAAAAAAAAGAAAAGCCTTACATAAGGCTTATGATGAAGGCAACACAGGCTTTAAGTGTTTATATTAGCTAAATAGCTAATATAAACACTTAAAGCCTAAGTGTTAATAGGCTAACACTAAGTGTTTGATAATAGGCTAAATAGCCTATTATCAAAACGATTAAGTGTATACATTCATGAGCATTCATGATTAAATGCTTATATTCCCTGCTGTGCGTCCTGGAAGGGATGACACACCACGTGACTACTGTGTTGTACGATGGTCTAAAAATAGTCTAAAAAAATAGTCTAACAAAGTATATAAAATTTAATTAATACAGTTTAAGTTTGAGTCAGTCCATGAATTGTAGAATCTCTCCTCAGCTATTTTCCTCTTTTCTCTTTTGCTATCCATGGCCCACCACACACCCTGCAGTTTGTTTACAATAGCCACCTGCCTCGCACCCCGCCCAGCTGAAAGAAACATGTCACAGGCTATGACCCAAATCTTTGTTGATGGAAATGTTGAAATTTTATATTTATTCTACACATTTTTACATCATTGGAAAACGTTAAGAATGATTGTGTCATGTTTGTCCTCCTACAGAAACCATATTAAAACAAAAAATATATTTCCCACCCCCATCTTTTTCAATTTTCAAACATTTTTGAAAAAGCTCCAGGGAGCCACTAGGGCAGCGCTAAAGAGCCGCGGGTTGCCGACCCCCGGGTTAGGGTTAGGATAGGGGTAAGGTTTAGGCTGTAGAAATGAGTGGAAGTCAATGAAAAGTCCCCAAAAATATAGCCATGCGAACGTGTGTGTATGTGTGTGTTTGTCCATCCCATACTTTCTCCTCATTTATCTTGAGCAGCTGGTTTCTAAAATGAATGTAGACGGGTAGTGAGCTTCCTGTATCGAACTTACAGCTCTGGATCATAAATTGCAGTTCTGTAGGAAGAAGTCTATCCAACCCAAACTGGAAATGATGTCACAAATGTGGAAATCATTTCCCACTTATCTAAGACAGACGGTAAGCGTTTTTCTGCAGGCCTGGCATGCGTGGGCCGTCATGAACTTCGAGGCAGTGCTGCACTACAAGCATCAGAACCAGGGTCGCAATGAGAAGAAGAAACGGCGACACGCCAGTGGGGCGAGCGCCGCCAGCGAGGCCAGCAACAGCGACAGTGAGGTGGACAGCGCCGACCACAGTCCCATGCCCTCACCGGGCCAGAAGAAGGTCAACGAGGTGAGAGCCCACCGTCTGCTGTGAAAGCTTCTGGTTCGGTCCGTTTGAAAGCGTTGCCTTGTTTTCTGGCCTTTGATAGGACCTCTCAAAGACTTTGCTGCTCTACACAGTACCTGCTGTTCAGGGTTTCTTCCGCTCCATTTCCCTCTCCAGAGGAAATAACCTGCAGGACACACTCAGGTGAGAGAAACAACTAGAATACAAACAAGGCAAGCGGTCAGACGTTACCGTTTATGTGAAGGCCTGGCTGATTTCCCCATGTTAGTAAAGGGTGGCCCTCTAGTGGCTGATATCACTCTGCTCTGAGAGGAGATGTGAGTTCACTGCGTGTTTTAACTTTCAGGGTTTTGACGTTGTGGTTTGATTACGGCCACTGGCCTGAGGTGAACGAAGCTTTGGTGGAGGGAATCAAGACCATTCAGATAGACACCTGGTTACAGGTAATGTGCACAGCTATTTACTCTTTTTTTACTTTATTTTTTATTTTTCTGCCCATTGGTGGAAACAAAGACACGATCAACACTTTTAAAGCAAAAATAGGGTCAGCCCTAAATCAATCCAAAAGAGAAAATTGGCAGAAGTTCAACATGTACATTATTTTCCATTGAAAAAATAATAAGAATAAACAGAGAGGGGAGCAATGTAGCAATGATTGGCCTAAAAAATATATCAGACAACTTTTTAAAGTAGTAAGCCTTGTATTAAAGACAATTTGATGTTTCTATTTCTATCAATAAAAATGAAAATAGTTGACAAATAATCTTTAAAAAAGTATTTAACTGGGTTTCCATGCAGTCTTGGAAAATATAAAATTAAATATTTTCCATGTTCAGATAAGTATGGAAAAGAAAAAAACTGAATTATGTAGACAATTGTTAGTTTTCTAGAATCTTTCTACAAACTTCATGTTTGCTGCAAAATAAAAAAGTTGTTTAAGAACTATTTCTTTTCCTCACAGTAAATGTTTGGCCTTAAAATGTAGACTTTTTCAAGGCATGGAAAAGTGTGGTGGTATGCAACTTCTGTAAAATCAATTTTTTGCATATTTGCTCAAAATGTTACCATGTTGTAAGACCATGAAACTGATAATGTGTGAAAAGATAAACCTCCTTTTATTAAAGTCTATCCAACTTCACTGTCTGGAGAAACACACCGCTCCTAGTCAAAAACGACCAATCAGAGCCAACATGACGGACTTAATTCTGTCAATCATGCTTTTAAGCGCACTGCTCTGTGTGCTAATGGCACAGAAACAGCTTAATGTTCCAGGAAAACTATTTCTTCTCCTTTATTGATGGCCATGCTAACTAGCCATAGCACTCACAACAGGCTATGTTGTGGGAAGCTAGCTCTAGCCTAGTAGAGATGACACGACGATGATTGACAGTGTTAAGCCCCTTCTCTTGGCTCTGATTGGTTGTTTTTGACTGAACTGTATATTGCTTGGTATATTTTTCTGTCATGATACAGTGGCAGTTCTAACAAATATGTAAAAACATATTTCTGTAAAATGTTAAATACGGCAGCTTTAAAACTGAGGTAGCGCTGACTTAGTCAGGCTTCTGTGGCGTGTTTTGAATGTGTTGAGTTTCTTGTTTTCCTTTCCCAGGTGATTCCTCAGCTCATAGCTCGTATTGACACGCCTCGAGCACTGGTTGGCCGTCTCATCCACCAGCTGCTGACAGACATCGGCCGTTACCATCCGCAGGTACTCTGCCACGGATTCTCACCTACACAACATGGAACGTATACAACACTACACTTTGTTGATTGTTTTACTGTTTTTTTTAGGCTTTGATCTACCCGCTCACCGTGGCCTCAAAGTCCACCACCACCGCTCGGCACAATGCTGCTAACAAGATCCTGAAGAACATGTGTGAACACTGCAACACCCTGGTTCAACAAGCAATGATGGTAGAGACTGAATTATTTACAGAAACTATTATCCTTCCAAGTATCCAGCTTTTAGAATAGAAGGAAGCAAAGTGAAGCATTATTTTAATCACAGCTGAGCACAGATAACAAAACAAATGTTGGAATTGTGAACTTCATTCACTGAATGAACTCATTTCAAATGTGTTGCTGGGTAAAGGACAGGAGCAAGAAATGGCTGAAAAAGCCAGGCTGTCCATAAAACATTAAACTGGGAGAACATGGTGCAGCTAAGTGAGTAAATTAATATCAGGTCAAATGTGATCAGCTATGAAAGGTTATCTTAGAGAGGCAGAGGAAGGACAGCAGAGGAGCTGCAGTGTGAAGAGAGGGTTCAATGCGTCAAAAACAACATGGAGGCTTTTCATCTGAAGTGAATGACATCATCAACAGATTCAGTATCTGGACATGTTTGTGTTGAGGACAAGGCCACAGACCTTTGTTTAAAGCCTGCTGAGTTCGGACCCCAGATGTGGCCCCACATCTGCATTGCATTGCCCAGCAATGCAATGCAGGATTGCATTGCTGATAGGGGTAAATGGAACCAGGAATCCAGATTTCACATCCTTGTTGTTCCACACAGACGTTTTTATTTCTCTAAGGCTCATAATTTGGGTCAGATGAATTAAAACAGGGGTCCAACATGTGGCCATTTGAGGCCCTTGGAATGATCTTGGCCCCCAACTGCAGATCAAGAATGATACAAACAAATGGAGACTTTTTGTAAGTTTCCATTGCAGGTTTATATATTCCTAAATGGAAATGTTGAGCACAACACAAAGAACTTTTCTTTCAGCAGCATTTTTTTTCTTTTATTGTTATTTTGTAGTAAGTCAGGACACAAACAGCAGAGGCGACGCCAGAAAACTTTCACAGGGCTGGCCAGAACAAGCCAGTAAATATTTTAGGGGGGAACAGCTAAAGAATAAATATACATATATTATTGTATTTATTTATATTTTGGATTTTACATTTATGTCGTCATTTAAGAAGATGAATTTGTATGTCTTTCTAGGACATGAACATGATTCTCTGGGCAACATTTTTAAGAGGGAGCCATGGGCCCCTTATTTCCCTACTCGGGGACGCCTCTGGCAATCCAAAGACTTTTAGCTTAACATGCGACTTGGCCACACCCATCCATCCATTTTCTATATACTCTTGTCCTTGATGGACCTTACCAAACTCCGCCCAGAAACGCCCCCTAAAATCCCACGTGGCTGCATGGCTCACAAACAAAGCCTCGCGGAGCTTAGTTTCTATGTGTAAACATGGCGTCTTTCATTTCGACTGACTCTGCAGAGTATTTCTGAGTCGATTAGTGTAGTGCATTTCTGCCGGATTTCCACAAAATATCAGCCACGACAATGAACAGGGGAACCAACAAGTTCATGTCATCTTTTTTAGATGAAATCAAGGTGTTTGAGCCACGCGATGCCTCCAACATTGTGCGCGTCACAGCGAAATGCTACCGGTCGATGAGGAAAACGAAAGTTACGACTGTAACTACGGTTCTATGAATCCCGGATGACCGCCAGAGGCGGTGCTTAAAGCACTGAATGATCACTCTTGCGCATGCACAGGTCGAGAATCTTATACCAACATGGTCACGTGTGACACCAGTAAGTCTATATAGTCACATGACAATGACAGCTCAGTTCCTTAATCTTCTCGCGAAACACGATGATTCCGAGGGACCGAACGCTCTGGCGGTCATCCGGGATTCATAGAACCGTAGTTACAGTCGTAACTTTCGTTCTATTTCATCCCTACTGACCACCAGAGGCGGTGCTTAAAGCACTGAATGACAATTACCAACAGAGTCCTGGGGAATCACACACAGAAAAGAAACAATCCCAAACATGCCCACCTCACTGGGATGACGAATGCTGGGACAGGATCCCCTCCAGTGGGTGAAAGGCGGCCAGGCTTACCCTGTAGAACCTAGCAAAAGTATTTGGAGATGACCAGGAGGCTGCTGCACAGATAGCTTCCAGAGTGACCCCAGACGTAGCGGCCCATGACGCACTAATGCTCCTGGTGGAATGGCACCGCACACCAGCAGGAGGTTGGTGGCCCTGTAGAACGTACGCTTGTTCCACCACATCCACAATCCAACGTGCAAGACGCTGTTTGGAAAGGGCCTGCCCCTTGCGGGGCCCTGCATAGCAAACAAACAAACTATCAGACTGCCGCAGAGAAGCTGTGACTCTGACATACGGCTCCAGTGCCCGAACAGGGCAGAGAGGTTCATCAGGCCCACCAGTGTCAAAGCGAGCAAGCTGGAGGGGCACAGAGTGGCTCGCAGATGAGGCCACCTTAGGAAGAAACGTCACGTCAGGCCAATTAGTAACGCCAGAGCCAGCTGGGTTCCAATGGAAACAAGACTCGTGAACAGACAGCGCATGTAGTTCACCCACCCGCTTCGCCAAAGCCATGGCAAGGAGAAAGGCAGTCTTTTTTGACAAATACTCAAGGCTCACCTCTGCCAAGGGCTCAAATGGGGGATATTGCAGTGCAGTGAGGATGAGAGAGAGGTCCCACACAGGTACGACAGGGCGCAAGGGAGGGTGCAAGTGCCGGGTACCCCTCAGAAACAAAGAAACGTCTTTGTGACGGCCTATCGTCTATCCATTCACCACCACATGCCAACAAGAGATGGCAGCCACATACACTTTCAGAGTGGACGGAGACCGACCTTGAGAAAGCAGTGCTTGAAGGAAGGTTAAAACAACCAAAATAGAACAGTGTACAGGATCCTCATGTCTAGCATGACACCAACTGCTAAAAACTTTCCACTTATGAGTGTACATCAGCCGCGTCGAAGGGGCCCTGGTGTTAGTCATTGTATGCCCGACATCTCCGTCATACTCTGAGAAGGAGATGCCGGGCCTCGTAGCGGCCAAACCCAGAGCTGGAGAGGCGACTGGGATTGGGATGCAGGGTCCGACCCCCCAGCTGTGACAGAAGGTCCTTCCGGTGGGGAAGAGGCATTAGAGATCTGCAACAGAGCCTGTGCAGCAGTGGAAACCAGGTTCTCCCTGGCCAAAAGGGGGCCACTAGAAGGACCTGATGCCCCTCCTGAAGGACTCTCAGGAGTGTTGGGCCTGTCAGGGGAAGCGGCGGAAAAGCATAGAGCAACACTCTTGGCCAATCGTGTGCCAGTGCATCCTGACCCAGAGGACTGGCACTGTCTGCCAGGGAGAACCAAAGCGGGCAATGTGTTGTCTCTCGGGACGCAAACAGGTCCACAGCTGCTATGCTGTATTTCTCCCAAATGACCCCCACTACCTCCGGGTGGAGCCTCCACTCCCCCGGTGGTGGGTGTCCCAAGACAGAATATCGGTCAGGACATTCTGCACCCCTGGAATGTGGGCCGCCCTTAGGCTGGAAAAAAGAGGGGCTGCCCAGGTCAAGAGCTTCTGGGTCAGCCTCAGCAATGTTATCGACCACGTACCCCCTTGATGGTTGATATGAAAAACCACCGAAGTATTGTCCGACCGCACCAGGACATGCCTTCCGCGCAGGCCCGGGAGGAAGTGTCGCAAAGCCCGTTGCACAGCCTCCAACTCCAAGGCGTTGATGTGCTGCAGTCTTTCCCGCAGAGACCATGTCCTCCGGGCGATCTGTCGCTGCCACGACGCCCCCCATCCTGTGGTGGATGCGTCAGTAGAGACAACTTCTCGACGAGCCGGCAGCGAGCCCAGCGGAACCCCTTTGGTCATAAACTCGGCCTCTGAGCCAGTGACCCGAGGCATTGATTGGACACCAGCAGTTTCCGGCAGCGGTGCAGCGTACAAGATGGGTCCAGTCTCAGGTTGTTGAGCCACATCTGTAGCGGTCGCAGAGACAACAATCCCAGGGGCACTACTGTAGCAGCAGCAGTCAGCTTGCCCAACAGACGAAGGTAAGCAATAAATCACCCATGAATCGGGGGGTGCGCAGCCTGGTCGAAAGGAAGGCAGCATTTCCAGAATGCCCTCGACACGCTGAGGCGACGGGCGAGCAGTCATAGTGAGGGAGTCCATTGTGATCCCAAGAAAGGTGACCTCCTGAGATGGAACCAAGTTGCTCTTCTGGAAGTTCACACGAAGACACAACAAGTCTATATGATGGAGTAATGTGCGTGTGTCCGCCGCCTGAGCTTCTGTGGGCGCACAAATGAGCCAATCGTCCAAGTAAGGCAGGATCTTCAACCCCTTGGCCTGCAGAGGACACAGGGCTGCAGCCACGCACCGAGTGAACACACGCGAGGACAGAGAGAGGCCGAATGGAAGAACTCTGAACTGAAAATGCTTTCCCTGAAATGCAAAGCGGAGAAACTGCCAATGGTGTGGTGCAATCTGAACATGAAAGTAGGCGTCCTTCAAGTTGACCAAGGTGAACCAGTCGCCTGGGGAGATTGTCTGAAGCACATCCCTGATGCTCAACATGTGAAAAGGGATAGTCTTCAAAAACACATTGAGAGACCGCTTAGGTCCAAAATCGGGCGGAATCCGCCAGTCTTTTTCGGGACTAAAAAATACTTTGAGTAAAAGCCCCCTGGATCCCGCAGGGGGTCGACAGGCAATATAGCGCCTTTGGCCAGCAAGGCGTCTATCTCGTGGCTCAGAGCCTGAGCCTTTACCTGGTCGTGATGACAGTGATTTGTCATCTTGACTCGACCAGGAAAAGGAGGGTGGCAGCGGAACTGTAGTGTGTAACCCCGAGTAAGTGTAGATACCACCCATGAATCGGGAATAAGAGCGGTCCAGCAACTGAGCTGGTCCGGGGTAAAGTGTCCCACCGCCAGCTGGGTATCATTTCCGAATGCCCCTGCCCTTAAGAGGGCAGGAGGGTTGCCGAGTGGACTGCCGGGGTTGAGAAGCAATGCGAGCCCGACCTCTGGAAACATCCCACCGGCCAGGAGGAGGCCCTGCAGCAGGCCCTGGCTGCCCCATGGAGGGTATAGACGGGGCTGGATAAGTGCGTGAAAAAGACGCAGAGGCACTCCCAGCAGGGCGCTGCAATCGCCTGCGATGAAGGCCGGCCAGCTGCTGCCTGGTATGAGAAGCCTGGGCCGACTGCTCCAAGGCTGCAAGCGCAGCAGAACCAAACAACTCCCCAGGGACCACTGGAAGACTCATCAGGGTCCTTCTACAGGCTTCAGTAAGAGGAGACTGTGCCAGCCAGACCTGGCGTCATGCTTGGACAAGGGTAGACAGGACACGGCCAACTTCCCTTGACAAAAGAGCAAACGCATGAAGAGATGCGCCCATCAACCCTTGAGTAGGCACATCAATCGCCAAGCCCTCCAGAGAGGCTGAGAGACCCAGTAACAAATGCGACAATGAATTACCGAGTCGCCCCAATCAAGCCCCCGAGTCATAAGCTCTACAGAGCAGATCATCAGTCACACGACACTGAGGACGAGGACACCTAGCATTAGCTCTCAGAACCTCATCTGGAGCCACAATGAGGGATGCTATGGCAGGTTCGACAGAAGGCATATGACCCAAGCCAAACTTGGGCGCATCCTGCATGGCTGCCAGGGCCCTGCCATCAGAGGTCGGCCGTGAAAAGGCCCTATTGTCTGCCCAACAGGCATGAACCTCCTTCACATAGTCGACAGATGGGGGAACTATAAAGGACAACCTAGTAGTAGGATGCCGAAAGAAAGCACTGGAAGCATCAGGCTGGCTCTGAGGAGCATCGATCGATCGAATCATCCTCTTCCGACTGAGAGTAGGAAGAGATACGCAAACTAGCTGTTGACATATGCGAGCCAGATTCAAACGGATCTTGAAAATCAGTTCCAGACGCTGCCAGGGATATAGCATCATCCTCTAAAACGGAGAGCCCTGAACCCATGCTCTGCCCTGGGTGCGGGTCTCCAGTCAGACCAGAGCTACCACCGTCTGTAAGGGACTCGAGCAGTGCTTTCATCTGCTCCAACTCAGAAGCAAGATGGGCCACCTGCCCAGATAGGCCCTCCGAATCCCTGGAGCTCTTCTTGGTCCTCTTACGTGGAGGCTCCATAGCCTCAGGAGCCATACGCTTCACAGGCTGGCTGGCACCTTGAAAGTGCCAGCCAGAACAGAACAATTAGGGCAGGCTGCATCAGTCAAGGTGATCTGGCCCCAAACAAGAGGGACACAGGTCATGCCCATCCTCCAACTGGAGAGGGGCCAAACAGTCTCTGCAGTCTGGCATGTCCAGCATCTCACGCTCACAAGACAAGGTCAGGTCGAGCTGAAATCGCCACTCTTGACACTTAGCGTAATGGACTAGGGAACCCAGTCGAGCAGAAAACGCCACCAGGGGTTCCAAGCAGAGAAAAAAGCTGCAAGGAGCACTACGACCACCGTTGCACGGTTGCAATATTGTATGAGGCAAGCCGAACACGGCTGCACAACGTTAACAAAAGCAAGCCCGAAAACGGCTGCAATTAAGCAAATATAGGAGAGCCGAGCGCGGCTGCACAAAGTAAACAAAAAGCAAGCCCGAAAATGGCTGCGATTAAACAAATATAGGCGAGCCGAACATGGCTGCACAACGTTAACAAAAGCAAGCCCGAAAATGGCTGCGATTAAACAAATATAGGCAAGCCAAACACGGCTGCACAACGTTAACAAAAAGCAAGCCCAAAAACGGCTGCAATCAAGCAAAATATAGGTGAGCCGACACGGCTGCACAACGATAACAAAAAGCAAGCCCGAAAACGGCTGCAATTAAACAAAATATAGGCAAGCTGAACACGGCTGCACAACGTTAACAAAAAGCAAGCCGAAGCGGCTATAATACAAGGCAAGCCAACTCAGCGGCACAATAAAAGGAAAAGTGTTAATCCACAGTACTCAGCCACGCCCCTAACTCCTCCCACTCCAGTGGACTGACTACTGACCAGCTCTCCATCTCACAGGTCCGAAAAGCCTCTAATTCCTGGGTATTACCGCAAATAAGAATGTAGAGAACTTTTGTTTAAGCTGGAAGCGAGAAAGATTCGTCTAAGCTCTAACTACCTTCATCCAGACGTTATGACCCGCTTCAGTCTATGATTCAGACATCGGAGTAGCCCCGCCGGTGTCTGAGCTCATAAACCACGTTTGTTCACGGTAGCTCTTTCCCTGTTATTAACCTGCACTTCTTACCGCTTAGATAATTTTAGCGACTAGGAATAAGTCCCAGGGTCATTATTTATCTGAACTAAAGAACGTACGAAGCCACCCTAATTTACTAGGACCATCAACATTGATTTCACGATAATCAGAAGAATTAATTTTGGTTGACTCAATTAATTTAACTGTCCACAGCATCAATTAGACTGTAGTATTTTATTAGCAAGCTTTAGCAAGGGAAAAAAGACATACATCAATTAACAAAGGATTAAGTAATCAATAGATTTAAGAAAATTTAGAAATTTCACCTAATTCTAAACCCTACACTGTGTCTTATATTCTAAATAGAGGCTTTGGGGGAGGCAGTTTCACTCGAACCCAGATGCAGAGACGATCTTTGGCAGCAGAGAACTTTAACGTCCATGGATGGAGTCCTGTCTTTGTCTTGGCAGAATCCTTTTAAAATAGATCCAAAGTTGAACTGGTGAGAATCCTCAACGAACTCAGTTCTTTATCCATATAAGATCTTTGTCTATTCCCCATGTCCACTGCAGCATATTTGGAATCTTTTGGGTTGAGCGTGGGGTCGCAGTCGAATCAGAGTCCCGGGTTGTGGGTAAACGGATCTTGTTCCTTTCTTGTGCAGCGAGTAGTCGTCCCGGGGTATCATCACGCAGCCCTCCGTTGATTCTGCATCTCCATGTGTGTCTGACTCGAACGCTGCGGAACAAAGAACCCCGATCCTTCTGTCTGGTGTCTTTTTATTCTTCTCAGCAACTGCTCAATTCTTTCAATTCCTCTTTTTGGTCGTGTACGTGTCAGTAGCCCACACAGCTGCATCTTGGTTGACCTCAACCCTCAGATGAACTTTCTTGACTTAGAACTGAACTTTGTGAGGTTCTCTATTTGCCTTCTGCACCTGTTTCCTTCATGCATCTCAAAAATTTCACTTCCTGTTTCTTCTGTACTGACTGCTTGGACAGATGATCTCATATCCATCACCATCTTGGAGACATGATGTCTCTTCTAATGAGCTAATGCCTTGGTCACCTCTGCTCTCCTTTCAGTTCCTCTTTTCCCCTGACCTATC
Organism: Poecilia mexicana; assembly: GCF_051168715.1. Taxonomy (NCBI): domain Eukaryota; kingdom Metazoa; phylum Chordata; class Actinopteri; order Cyprinodontiformes; family Poeciliidae; genus Poecilia; species Poecilia mexicana. Next base: position 949,359 of record NW_028263376.1, on the reverse strand, counting down.
ACCTACCATCTACCTCCAACACAACATCAGTGACCTTTAGTTACAGTTACACACTTCATACCATTTCAAGTTCAATGTCAAAATCACATTTATAACCTTTTAGTTTCTCTGATTTAGCATTCATTTATAATTTTATAATAACCATAAATTATTAGTTACTCTTATTATAATCATGATGTGAGTTATTACAGACATTTCTGAAAAGAAACCAAGAATAATCCATTATTCCAATCATTTACCATGTTACAGTTACTTCTTTCACCTGTAAGTACTTCCATAAGTATAAGAGTAAGTGTAAATATTCTTATAATCAAACCAACATCAACCATTGGTTAAACCAATATTAATTATTGGTTTAATCATAAGTTATCATTATTAATTTAAGTATTTTACTCAGGGTTTTATCCAATTACTCAAAATGTTTAGATTTTATTCTTTAAACCTTTAATGCCTTGAAATGAGCAATCTGAACTATTTTTATTCACTGCAGGCTGGAAACTTCCCCTTTCTTCAGGAAACCTGCTCTTCCTGTTCCATGACTCTCTTTCTGTCTGATTATGATTTTTCATGATTAAATAGAAAAAAGTAGAATTAAAGCAAAGTTTGCAGGACACAATAACAACACACACAACCAGATTAATGTCATTACCGTCTGACTCTACTGTTGAGTCTTGATGTCACCTGTGTAATTAGTTTTAAAGATTACTTTATTTGTTATTATTAAACTAAAATCTCCAGCATGGGGAAGTGGGATGAGCTCAACTTTTCTCGACAAAAGCAATCCCGAAAACGGCTGCAATACAATAACTAAAGGCAATCCGAACGCGGGTGCCATAAATACGAGCCAATACGGCTAAGCAACAAGCCGGTCGGAGTTGGCTAACGCCGTACCACCAGCAACAGAAAAATCGACGCGGGAAGCTGACGCCGCCGCTCCCGTCGATTAATAGAGAGAAAACAACTTACCAATCGAAGAACAAAGTTGTATCAATGAAGAGCTTGCGCAGCCTCTGGAGGGCGAGAAAATCCCCGCAGCTCCGACCGCAGTCTCGAGGCTACCAGCGACAAGCAGTAACCAAATTCTTATCACCTATCAACCTGCATGCGAGAAGATGAAAAAGGACTGAGCTGTCATTGTCACATGACTATATAGACTTACCAGTGTCACCGGGGGTCACACGTGACCATGTTGGTATAAGATTCTCGACCTGTGCATGCGCAAGAGTGATCATTCAGTGCTTTAGCACTGCCTCTGGTGGTCAGTAGGGATGAAATAGAACAGCAGATCCTCACACCCTCAGCATAAATATAGCTGTGGACAAGATCAGTGATGCCTATTGTTCTTGCAAGGCTGGGTAAGTCGGGCATTCATGGTTTTGAGGGTTACTTTTGGAATCAGTGATTTCTGTTTTTGGCAAATGTTTGAATGTGCCTAGGCCTGATAGACCTAGGCCTATCAGGCCTAGGCCTGATACTCGGAGCTAGCGTGGCTAACACGATTACAGTTTAGTAAAAAGCCTTTTCAGGTAAAATAAAATCATTAATGTGCGTCAGATACGGTACACATTGCATATTGATCTGTTCAGTTAACGTAAGACTGTGTGACATACAGGCTATAAGGTGTAGAAGTTGTATCGGTACTGCCATTATGCTGTACTTAGCTAAAAGGTTTTCATAATGGCTGTTTTTATTACTGAAGCTGTAAAGCAGAATATTTTGAGTGATAAATAATCACTTAAAATATCCCCATTCACTAAACACAAAGAAAGCAAAGCAATAATACTTACACCAGCACACACTCCTTTGTTCTTATTGATCCTACGATGGTTGAGCTGCAAATGCGGTTGTGCACAAGCTTTGATCCAAGCAAGGCATCCCGTTTCAGATTTTGGAAAACTGTGAATTTTAGTTCCACAAATACGATCAGGATACCTGACATCGCCTGAACAGATACCCCACTGACAGTGGAGAACCATTCTTTTTCGAGTCCGGACGCAAAAACTTTCTGCCGGTCTGCTAGTCCACAATGTACAATGTGTTTACTACTGTAGCTTGTGTTTGTGAGATGGTCACGCACGTGGTAGCTGCGCTGTGACGTAAATGGGCATTAACCAATGAAACGCGGCCCCTGTGGTAAGGTCCATAGGGTCGGAAAGGTTGCTGGTGCCTATCTCCAGCTAACATTCAGGGCGAGAGGCGGGGTCATCCTGGACAGGTCACCAGTCTGTCATAGTACTTGGCCACACCATCCATTCGTTGTACTTGGCTTAATACAGCAAATGTTAAAAGAAAATTACTGCTGGAAATACAAATAAATATTTTATGGATTAAAAAATTTAAAATAATAATAGAAGAAAGTTAAATAACGGAAAATATTGGGGAGGGTCACGTGACCGAGAACCAGAATGGCAGCTCGGTGAATAACTCCGAGGACAGTGTCCGAAATTTCCTTTTAAAACCCTTGTAAAAGCTGTAAGTAAGGCTCGAAAGATACGACACTGATATGTCTAAAGCTTCGTCTGTGAAACAGTGCAAAATTTTTTTCAAGAAGATGCAAGACAGCCACCAAAACAGTCCAACGTGCGGTGAGGATGCTAATATGGCTACCATAGCTGAAGTGTTGGAAGAGCTAAAACCACTCCGGTCGGATTTTGGAGCAAAACTGGGTAGTACAGATGAAAGACTGACTGGAATGGCGAGCACTATGTCTGCACTGGAAGCTAAAGTGTCTGAGGTAAAACAAAACTTATTAAACCAGGCGGCTCATATGGAGCAGGCCGAGGCTCGCATTGCCGAAGTAGAAAGCTTGCTCGAAAAGCAGAAACATCGTTGGTTTCGGCAATGAAACAAATCCTGCTCCTTGAGGCTAAAACAGATGACCTGGAAAACCGAGGAAGGCGAAAGAATCAGCGTGTCTAAGGCATTCGAGAAGGAGCAGAGGGAAGGCAACCACTTTTTTACCTTATTAGCAACATGCTCCCGAAATGGCTGGAGCTCGCACCAGACAAGTTATTCACACTGGAGCGGGTACCCCGCACACCAGCCTCTGGGAAACCAAATCAGGGCAGAGCGGTTCTGATTTGCTTCTTAAAGTTCCCAGAGAAGGAATTTGTGTACCGAGAGGCAAGGAAAAAATATATTACACAAGATGGGGCCAAAATCACCTTTACACAGGATCTATCCGCGGAGACGGTACGGATCAGACGCGGGTTTCACCCGGTGGTGAAGCTGTTTGTTGACATCGGCGCATTCCGTGGATTCCAACACAATCCCTGCAAACTTCGGATCCTCTACTGTGGAAAGATCCATCTCTTCTCAAAGCCTCAAGAAGCTGAAAAATTTTACAAGACTCTTCCAAAATAAAGCACAGCGGATGCTTTTGATCAGTGAGTCATGAAAGACATACTGGTTAAGAAACAGGTAAACCGATAAGACATTTCATATGGATATTCCTGTTCTAAAAGAGCTGATCAGTGACGGAAAAATAAACAGGATAAGTTCTAAGTTAATGGGCAGTTTATGTAAACATAACTGATTGCTTTTATGTACTCACGTATTCTAAGCCTAATTTGAACTGTTTTAGAATTTATGCTAAAAGCTAAGCCTTAAATAAGTTATTACCGTTCTATCAAGGGTTAATGGTATTATTTTATTTTAATGGTTAGTAGACACTGTCTACTCTGTGTGGAGTTTTGGTGAGGTCATGTTGACTAGTTGCTCCTCAGTGTTGTGGATCAACATCCTCCTGGTTCGGGAGGGGTGGGAGGGATTTCGGATAAAGAAATGCAAAAGTTCAGTTGGGGATTGTTCATAACTAGTTCTGTATCTTGTATGGTTGAATGTGTGAATGTATGTGCAAACCTGTAACTTCTTGTTTTAAGAACCAGATATGATAAATTAACGACAGAGAAAGTGGCAAAAAACTTAATGTGGACAAAACAAGCATTTTATGATCAAGGAGAAAAGGCCGGTAAATTATTGGCTTGGAGGATGAAACGGATGCAAGCGGAAAGAGCAATTAAAAGCATAAAATCAAAATCGGACATTTTAACCACAGACCCTTCAGAAATGGAAATTTTAGAGAATTCTACAAAACCTTATATAAGTCTGAATATTCTGGAAACGAAGAATCACAAACTACATTTCTTAATCAATTAAAATTCAAAACCCTTTTAGAGGAAGAGAAAACAACTCTTGATAATCCTTTAACAATAAAAGATCTATCTGAAGCAATAGACAGCATGAATAGCGGTAAAACACCAGGTCCTGATGGACTTCCAATAGAATTTTATAAAGCATTTTCAGTACTATCTTTACCTATTTTATTTTAGTGTAATAGTAAACTAAATCATCTGATATGGAGAAGACAACCAAAGGAAATATTTTAAATATCAAAATTACAAGCTGGAATGTCAGAGGAATAAGACAGCTAACTAAATTGAAACAAGTATTAGACCGACTAAAATATTTGAAATCTAAAATAGTTTTCCTACAAGAATCTCATTTGATTGAGCCAGAAATACATCAGATAACCAAAATATAGCAGGGTCAGGTATATAGCTCTTCCTTTACTTGTAACGCCAGAGGAGTTATTATTCTTATAATACCATTTCAAACTATAAGGTCAATCAAAGACCCATATGGGAGACATATTATTGTGCACGAACATATTTCAAAATTAAAACTAAATCTGATAAATATTTATGGGCCTAACAATGATAATCCATCCATTTATGAAAATTTATTCTTAACCTTGCCAACCCTGGAGGGACTTTATATGATAGGAGGGGACTTTAATTGCACCCTAAACCCAAGTCTGGATAAATCTACTCAAATCGATACCAGTCATACACAAATCAGGAAAATACTTCTTAACTATATAAAAGATTTAAGAATAAATGAAGTATGGAGAACAAGGAACCCAAATAACAGGGAATTTTCATGTTATTCAAGCACACACCAATACCATTCGCGAATTGATTATTTTCTCATCTCCGTGGAGTTATTGCCTCATGTGGAGAACTTCTGGTATAATAGTATTGTAATTAGTGATCATGCTGCAGTGTCCCTGGAAATTAAAGTAAATAAGATTGGTGAAATGATGGAGGATGCAGATACTTTTGCTAAAAGACTCAAAATTTGTTACATTTATAGAAACGTGCATTGACAAATATTTTGAAATGACTAAAGATGAAACCACAGCTAGTATTAGATGGGAAGCTTTTAAAGCCTATATTAGAGGAGAAATTATCAGCTATCGCAGCAATAAAAATAAACAATATAACCAAGATTTAAAATCACTAGAGACAAATTAAATCCAACTTTATCAGAGCAATGATCCTACAAAATTACACAAACTTATTGTTTTAAGAACCATATATGATAAATTAACGACAGAGAAAGTGGCAAAAAACAATGTGGACAAAACAAGCATTTTATGATCAAGGAAAAAAGGCCAGTAAATTATTGGCTTGGAGGATAAAACGGATGCATGCGGAAAGAGCAATTAAAAGCATAAAATCAAAATCTGACATTTTAACCACAGACCCTTCAGAAATAAATGAAAAGTTTAGAGAATTCTACAAAACTTTGTATAAGTCTGAATATTCTGGAAACGAAGAATCACAAACTACATTTCTTAATCAATTAAAATTCAAAACCCTTTTAGAGGAAGAGAAAACAACTCTTGATAGTCCTTTAACAATAAAAGATCTATCTGAACCAATAGACAGCATGAATAGCGGTAAAACGCCAGGTCCTGATGGACTTCCAATAGAATTTTATGAAAAATTTAAAAATAAATTAATCCCACCACTTCTCAACATGTATGAAGAATCATATAAAACTGGAATACTCCCAGACTCACTGAGATTAGCTACAATAACTCTTTTGCTAAAACCAAACAAACCCCCAACTGAATGCTCCTCATATAGAGGAATCAGTCTTATGGGATGTGATACAAAGATTTTGTGTAAAGCTCTCTCTAGGAGATTAGGTAAATACCTACCCAATTTAATAATAGATGATCAACAAGGATTTATTTAAACAAGACAAGGATACCATAATATAAGACGGGTTCTTAATGTATTACATGAAAAACATAATTGTAAGGACACAGTGATGTTATCATTGGACGCTCATCAAGCGTTTGATAGAATAGAGTGGAATTATCTGTTTGAAGTTCTCCCCAAATATGGACTGGGTGAAACCTTTCTAAAATGGATATGACCACTATATACTGATCCGACAGCACAAGTTTTAACCAATAATAACATGTCAAAACCTTTTAATTTACAACGGTCAACTTGACAGGGCTGCCCCCTGTACACCACTGCTTTTTGTATTGGCAATAGAACCTCTGGCGATGGCGGTTAGAGCAAATCCAGGAATATCAGGTATTAGAATTGGAGGAAGAGATCATCTCATTTCTTTGTTTGCAGATGACATATTTTTCTTAAGTAATTTGAAGATCAGTATTCCAAATTTGTTAAATCCAATAAAAGAGTTCAGTGAATTTTCAGGATATAAAATTAATAATTCTAAATCAGAGTTAATGTTTCTTAATGAAGAAGAAAGGAGAAGTCCTATTGTGGCTACCCCATTTAAAACAACTACAAAAGGTTTTACATATTTAGGCATTAAGATCACCCCATTCCTCAGTGAAATAAGCACAGCAAATTATAATCCCCTTGTGGAAAAAGTCACAGAAATGCTAAATCAATGGTCAAATGTACCTATATCCATGATAGGCCGAATAAATTTATTAAAAATTACAATCTTGCCCAAATTTTTATACTGTTTCCAAACACTTCCATTGCCACTGACCGACTCATTTTATGACAGTCTGGACAAACTATTTAATCAATTTATTTGGAGTGATAGAAGAGCAAGACTCCATTTAAAGCTACTCTATTTGCCCTATGAAAGAGGTGGACTTAAAGTCCCTAATCTCAGATGGTATTATATGGCCGCCCAACTAACATCAGCTACTCATTACTTTTGTCTGATGGCACCTCCAGCTTGGGTAGACATTGAACAGCAATCTGTTCCAGATTTCCCCTTAAACACCTTCCTATATTCTTCAGATAAAAAGACACTTAAAAAAACAACACAAAGAACCCTTTCTTAAAAAATACAATTATAATTTGGCATGCAGCACATAAACATATGGGTGGCCATCCAGAGCTGTCACAATTTACCCCTATTTGGGGTAATGAAAGGTTCACTCCAGGGAAAAATGATGGAGGATTTAAACTATTGAAAACCAAAGGCATTCAGAAAATTAAAGATCTATATGCCGATGGCATGTTTCTTACTTTCGATCAGATACCCCCAAAGCATTTTTTAAATACTTGCAATTGAAAAATTATATGTCATCAAAACTGAAACGGACATTCCACCCTTAACAAAAATAGAAGAGGTGTGCGTTGGGGACTTAAAAGGGAAAAGTTTTCTTTCTTTGTTCTATAATTTGTTGATGCTTTCCTCTAAGGACTCTGCAATGGATAAGTTAGACCCTTGGAGAAGAGATACTCTTGAAGATATTGATGAGGAAGACTGGAATCAGGCCTGTTTAAAAGCACAAAATCAATCGATAAACACACGACTTAAACTTCTGCAATATAAATGGCTCATGAGAACCTATAGAACACCAGTTAGGCTTCATCATATGTCCAGTGATATTCCAGATACTTGCACTAAATATGCTTATTTGAAAAAGGAACCCTTCTCCATTGTATGTGAGAATGTCTTAAAATTCAGAAATTTTGGAAGGATGTTATTAGGTGTCTATTTGATTTGTTTAGGGTGAAAGTCCCATTAGAGGTCAAAATCTGTGTTCTAGGAATATACCCAGTGGAATTTAAACAATCACAGATTAAAACTAAATTGATAGACTATGGACTTCTTCAAGCCAGAAGATCTATTGCATAATGCTGGAGGAGCATGGACGCGCCCTCCGTGGGACTCTGGAAGAAAGAAATTGCAAATTCACTCGGACTGGAAAAACTAACATACATCGCCAAGGGTAAACAGCGGGACTTTGAGAACCTGTGGGGAGCCATATATGAGGATCATAGGGACTGAAGGCGGAGCTTAATAATGAGTGTCTTGAATGACTGTCTTGTCTACAGTTTCTATTTATATACTGTCTTGTTATTTTTCTCTGTTCTAATTTAAAGGGTTTTGTATATTTTTGGAACTAAACAAATGCAGGTTTGAATGGTGAGTGAATATGAATGCATAAGCAGATGTTTATAATGTTAAGTTGATTGTTTGTAAATATATGTCCTAAAAGAGAAAATTCAATAAAATATATTTTTTTTAAAAAACAGAAAACATTAGGGCAATTATCAGACTAATATTCTGTATGTTATATTGTTGCTATATAAAATGTTTAGTTCTCATTAAAATATTGCAGGTCAAAGAGAAATAACTCAGTAATATTATTTTTCAGTTTTTATTTGGGGGGGAAATTAGATTTTTGTCCCCTAAGTACTTTCAACTTTACAATTTTTGCTGTAGGAAGTTTGAACATGGCTGAAATAAAAAGTGGGTACATTTGATTGTTCCAGGCTTTTTAAGGCAGAATGGACTAAAATTGAGCTTCTGGACTCAATCATGTTGAAAATGTGTGAATATTTCTTAAAAATGAAGCTATTAAATGTATTTGAAATGAAGTTAAAAGGTGCAATGGGCAAGAGGTTGACATTTATTTTTTCTCAACCTGAGCTAGTTTGCATTCTGAAAGAGAAAACAACCTGCTGTTTTCTCCATATGTGTAGAATTAGGATTTGGGTTGAAAGCCCAGAATCCATTTCTGTTAAAGAAAACATCCAGTCCTGGCAGAACCGAAATGAGGATGTGTTTATGGTCTGGTGAAACCAAACTTGGAACTGTTCAAGGTAAAGAGAGACTTCTCCTGTTTTCGTCCACATCACAGCATTTATCCTAATCAACAAAATAGTGACCTCATCAGGAACATTTTGAATGCCATAGTTCAGAACTGACAGAAAGTCCTGACGGTCTGACCGATACGATGACCTTTTCACTGCAAGGTGGGCAAACACTGAGACCAGATGTGGAGCCAAAAAGTTTAAATCATGGTTCAACAAAATATTAGTTTTATGGTGTGAACACTGGTGTTTCCAGGTTACTTCAGCTCTTTTACTTTTATATTTTTCCCCTCAAACAGACTTCTTTGTTTTTCAGTGGAACTGTACTGGAAAAAATGTCATTTCATAAGAGGAAAATAGTTGAAATGAGTCATTATTTTTTAATGACATTTTAACAGTCCTGTGTACAAATTTGACACAAACTGTGTGTGAGTATCAGGGGCGCGGTAAAGGGGTGAAAAGTGATGACAATTCTAGGGGCCCTGACCAGCAGGGGGCCCTCCACAATTTAATTATTTATATTTTGTTCATAGAAATAAAATTTTAAAAACCGGGATCCTGTCAAATGCAAAATTAATCATATTGTATTTTCAAAGATTCTTTTTAGCAGTAAAATTTTAATATTACCCCTCCCAGACCAAAAAACACACATCCGTTTTTGCCCTGAACTCCCCCCTGGATCTGTATGAAATAGTTGGTTCCTGCTTGGAACGCTTGACTGTGACGCAGCTGCAGTCAGTAGAAGCTGCGACCACGAATGACTGTGCCAGTTACTATGCTGCTAAGAAAAGTTATAAAATCAGGTTTTCAAAAACAAAATAGAGAGAGAGAGAGAAAAGCAAGAGTGTTAATTTATAACCCAGTTTTTCTCCAAGAGAGGTGAGTAGACTGTGTGAGATTGTCAACCATTTAGCCGAGTTAGCTTAGCTACAGAATGCTGTTTGCCTCCATTTCACTAGCATTTAATGAATTAAGGAAAAAAAATTACCAACATATTCATATATTTAACTTGTCCCTGTACCTTTTACAGGTTGTCCCTGTACCTGTAAAAGGTACAGGGACAACAGATGAGTCAGTCAGCAGCAGCTCTAACCCACGTCCCTCCTGACCTGTCCTTTCCTGAGTGAAATTAAAGCTGCAGTATGTAACTTTTATCTAATTGTTTGTTTGTTTTTTCACATATTTTTTAAAACTGTCATTATGTTGTGACAGTAATGTGAAAAATCTATTTCCTCTGCCTTCTCCCAGTGCTAGAAACAACCAGTCAGTGGCAGGAGAGTTTTAGTGCTGTCAATCACAATCTCATGTGGTGCTGCTCTTCCTTCCTCCCCCTTGATTTGTGCCGTGCTGCAGCTAGCATAGCACAGACTGCAGATTCAAACTGTGAATGCTCAGTTTAGTTAGCATAGTTAAAAATGATGGCAGATAAACGGTTTCTTGTAAATGATAAGTTGTTTCTCCACCATTAGCACATTTAGCAGTGAGTGAATGAGGCTAATTGACAGTGCTAACAGCGTCCTACTAGTTCTGATTGGTTGTTTTGGTCAGAACGGTGCATTACTTTAACCAGTAATAGTAATTCAGGAAGGAGATGGAAGAGATTGATTGTTTTCACAGATTATCTGTCTCATAACAAACGGCTACGACATCGTGACAGCTTTAACAAATATGGAGAAAACATATTTTTTATTAAAGTTATATACTGCAGCTTGAATAAAATGCAACTACATAGCATTTTTGAGAAGTCTGGATTGCTTTATGTGTATTTTGCACGTTGCTTTTGACTTGCTTATGGGGAGAGACATTTCAGTAATCTAAAACTAATAGAAAAAATTTAAGCAACCTACTTTCATACTGGATGTGGACTGTTGGATGTTACATTCATGAGCACTAAATATTGTGCTAATTATCACAATTGAACCAAAGAAAGCAAGGCAGATAGATGCAACCCTTTAAAATTGTGACGCTTTTTATGGGTCAAATAAACTCAAAAAATTGTAACAGCAGCTGTGTGGGGGGTGGGGAGTGAGGGGGGGCAATCTAATTTTTTGTCAGGGGGCCCAAGATTTCTGGCGGCGCCCCTGGTGAGTATATAAACCTGGCATTTTGTTTACCAGCTGTTAAATAAAGGATCTGTTTTTGATTTAAAAAATTAAAAAAAACATAGAAAACCCCTGCAGTTTTTCAGTGAGAATCAGAAACATCCTGGATGATATCTTTCTGAAAAACGTGGTTGTGTTAGCCCGGGGGCTCAGGCTGTGTTATGAACTTAATATCTCACAGCAGCCTGACCTTTTATCTGTTGTCTCTCTTCATCCAGGTGAGTGAGGAGCTTATCCGCGTCGCTATCTTGTGGCATGAGATGTGGCACGAGGGCCTTGAGGAAGCTTCTCGTCTTTACTTTGGCGAGCGTAATGTAAAGGGCATGTTTGCTGTGCTGGAGCCACTACACGCCATGATGGAGAGAGGACCACAAACCCTCAAAGAGACTTCATTCAACCAGGCTGGTGTCAGACTTTTACAAAGTGCACTTTTGGCTTTTCCTTTGATGTTTAGCATGTTTTCTGGTTCATAGGCAAGGCCAATTTATTTCTATAGTACATTTTGTGTACAAGGCAGTTTATAGTGCTTTATAGAAAAATCAAGAATAAGAGTTCCCAAACAGATCAAATTCATTGGTACAAATTTAAAACATAAGAAATATGAGGAAAGAATCATTGACTAATGGGAAAAAAAATATAGGCAACATATTTTCAGCTGTCACATGCACAGATATAAAAGCTGTGTAATGCAGTCACAGTCATACAGTTACCAAAATTACATAAAATAGTTATTCTCCGACTGTTTAAATTCAGGCTGAATTTAAATAGTGTGTGACTGCATGACACAGCTGTCATGTAACCAACAACAAACCCAAATGGAATGCGCTCCTTTAGGAAAACAGTCGCTTAACAAAGTGGGCTTTGTATCTCTAAACTCCACACAGTAGGTGTGTTACAGTGACTGTATTTCATAATATTTTCCCATTTATTGATGCTCTCATTTGAGGAGAAAATAGTAAAACTAACAATCCCAACTACAGGCAGTTTTGGGGAGTTTTAAACATTAATTAGGATTTGTTGTGACAAAAGCAAATCACAATTTTATGATAAGAAATTTATCATGATAAACGAAATGATATGATACATGCCCACCACTAGTGAGCAGGCCATTACAGTAGTCTGACCTTCTGGGGACAAAAGCATGGATTCAGGTTTCAAGGTCTGTTTTAGACACTATTCCCCTCCTGCTGCCAGTGACACATAGACTTATCTGCATAGTTGAGTTAGGACACATTATAGTTCTGAGTTAACTGGCACACTGGAAGCATGAACAAGTTGAACAGTAAGGGTCCAAAGATTGACCCCTGAGGAACCCCACAGGTCTAACAGTTTCTAAGATCAATAAAATATCTGCACTCATTGAGAAAGAACCAATTTAAAGCCATACATATGAAAATATGTCACTTTGTTTCATGGTTGTTGGTGTTGCTTCATCTAATGCATCAACTGATTTTTTTTTTCTCACTTTTCATCTCCATTTTTCTTTTTCCAGGCTTACGGCAGAGATTTGATGGAGGCCCAGGATTGGTGCAGGAAGTACATGCGCTCTGGGAATGTGAAAGACCTGACGCAGGCCTGGGACCTTTACTACCACGTGTTCAGACGCATCTCCAAGCAGCTTCCTCAGGTTGGTGGAAAGGATCCGATTGCTGTTTTGTAACCAAACAAGAACAAATAGTTAGCTTTATATACTTTCACTTTATTTTGAAAAAACACAAAATCTTACCAGGGATTTCTAGTGCAAATGTCTTGGTACACTTCAAATAAGACAAAAATAACTTTTCATCTAGATGTTGGAGCTGGCTTTGAGTCAATAATTTCCTAATACTGATGAAAAAGTATTGGTTCCATTGATTATTTCACTTTCAACATGAGAAAAATGTCTTGCTATAAGCGAAATATCTGACAATGGAACCAATACTTTTTCATCAGTATTAGGGTATTATGGACTCAACACAAGCTTCTATATCTTGCTGAAAAGTTACTTGTAAGTTATTTTTGTGTTATTTATAGTGTACTATAACATTTGCAGTAGAAACTAGACCAAAATAACTGGGTAATATTTTTATTACCCAGTTATAAATATTTTATAAAAGCTGGATTGTAGACATTTTTTATAAGCATATTTGTGAGCCTGCCTCTTTGTTATTAAATTCAATATAATTTCAGATTTTTCTATAACTTTTCTTCTGGTTAACTTAGAAAGTGAGCTATTATTGTTACAGGTTAGTTTTCTAAACTACAGAAAAGCAACTGTTAGGGATGCTCAAATATGAAAAATTGGACTGATATTGATATCTGATAGTAACACCGGTATTATGCCAGATTTACCAATATTTCATTTCATAATTTTTTTTATCCGATTACTCGATTAATCGTAAGAATAATCGATAGATTACTCGATTACTAAAATATTTGTTTACAACAGCCCTATGTGAAATCAAACTCTGATGTGGACCAAGCAAGTGAACTCTGGTCCCTAAAAACCTCAATTTGGTCCTGGTTGAAGTGAAGTGTAGATATAAGCGGACCAGAAGCAGGAAGCCGACTACAGCGTAGGGCAGGGGGTGTCAAACATACGGCCCGCGGGCCGGAACCGGCCCGCAAGGAGGTTCAATCAGGCCCGCAGGATAATTTGAAAGTGGAAAAAAATGCATAAAAGACATGGATTTATTTTTTTAATTAAATGCAATTCATGAATTATCTGCTAGGGGCGCACTGTTCGCAACATCTGCTGCTTGTTATGACTTGTTTATATCCTGTTCTGTACCTGCCCACTACACCCTAATTAGCAAAAATGGCGTTATCAAAAAAGAGAAAAGTGGATAAAGAGTGTAGAATTTTCCAAGAAAAATGGACCACGTCGTATTTATTTACGGAAACGCATGGTAAACCTCTGTGCTTGGTGTGTTTGCAACAAGTTGCCATATGTAAGGAATATAATATTCGGCGCCACTACGAGACTCACCACAGCGCAAAATATGACAGCTTACAAGGACAACTGAGAACGGATAAGGTCAACGAATTTCTGGCGGTCCTGAGGAAACAGCAGTCAACTTTCACCTGGAGCCGAGAAGTCAGTGAAGCCGCGGTAAAAGCCAGCTACCTAATTGCTAGTGAAATAGCATTAGCATCAAAGCCGTATTCCGACGGTGACTTTGTTAAAAGATGCGTGATGAAGGCGGCTGAACTCGTATGTCCCGAGAAGCGACAAGCTTTTGCCAATATCAGCCTGACGAGGAACATTATAGCAGAGAGGATTTCGGAACTATCGGCAAATTTAGACAGCCAATTGAAACAGAGAGTCGGGTCATTTATTGCATTTTCCGTTGCAATTGACGAGAGCACTGACATCACGGATGTGGCTCAACTGGCGATATTTATTCGTGGAGTTGATGAGACATTGACTGTTACTGAAGAGTTTGTTGAGTTGGTGCCTATGATGGACACAACAACAGCCGAGGACATTTTCGGGTCTGTCGTTGCTGCACTGGACAGAGTTGGAGTGGAATGGTCCCGCGCTGTCAGCATTGCTACAGATGGCGCACCATCCATGATCGGAAAGAAAGCAGGTGTCGTGACAAAGTTCAGAGAGAAAGTGCAAGCCCTTAATGGAGGAGATCGTTTCTGGACATTTCACTGTATTTTGCACCAGGAGGCATTGTGTTGCAAGTCCTTGAAAATGGACCACGTCATGGAGGTGGTTGTTCGCACTGTAAATTTCATCCGAGCCAGAGGGCTAAATCATCGTCAGTTTGAAACCCTTCTCAGTGACAGCAACATTACACACAGCCTGCCATACCAAAGTGAAGTGAGATGGTTAAGCCGAGGCGCTGTGCTGATGCGTTTCTTTGATCTATGAGAGGAAATCAGACAGTTCATGGAGAAAAAAGGAAAACCTGTGTCGGAATTACAATCCCAGGAATGGCTACAGGACCTTGCATTTTTGGTTGATATTACTGAACACTTGAACAGTCTGAACAAAATGTTGCAAGGCCGCAAAAAAGTTGTCACACAGTTTTCTGACAAAATACATGCATTTAAGTTGAAGCTGGCTTTGTGGGAGACGCAACTGGCAAGTGGAGACCCTGCTCATTTCCCCTGTCTGAGAGATGTGTGTGTGTGACCACACCTGATGCAGACGTGAAACGGTACAAAGACAAGATTGCAGGATTACTGTGGGAGTTTAATAAACGATTTCAGGTATTTGGTGAACTTGAGACAGAATTTTCAGTTGTTCGCTCACCTTTCACAGTTAAAGCTTCTGATCTGCCTGTCGACATCCAGCTAGAGATAATTGATTTGCAATGTGACGCAGATTTGAAGGGCAAATTTGCCTCCGTAGGTCTGGACACCTTTTATCAGTATCTACTACCAGGGTACCCCAAATTAACAGCCCTGGCTGCTAAAATTTTGTGCATGTTTGGGACAACCTACCTTTGTGAACAAATTTTCTCAGTAATGAGTATCTATAAAACAAAAATGCGTTCAAGGCTCACACACAAGCACTTAAATGACATTCTGAAAGTGACAGCTAGTCAGGACATGACACCTGATGTTGATGCACTTGTGCAGGCCAAAAGATGCCAAGTTTCAGCAACAAAAACAAGTCCAGACTAGACTAACGTCTTTAAAATGCCTTGCATTTTGAATTTGCAGATACTGTTTCCATTAAAAGAATACAGCTCTGTGAAAATGAATACTTACTGTGGTGATGAATGTGTGTGAAAAATGTGCAATGTAATGTTAGCCTTTCTTTATAAGTCTCTTGTAATCATAAAGTTCATTACTATAATTTTCAACACCAGTTACTTAAAGTTTGTGCAATTTTGTGAAATGTTTTGTAAAAGTGTTGTTCAATACATTTTGAGTTAAATTTCACATTTCACAATGTCCTTGTGCTTCTTTACACCAAAACAAAGGGAAGACATGATATTTTGGTTATTTATAGCTATAACTTTAATGGTCCGGCCCACGACGTCTACCTAGGGGTCATATGTGGCCCGCGATGTGAAATGAGTTTGACACCCCTGGCGTAGGGCATTCTGGGTAAATACAATCAAAACGGACACACTAGCCTGGCGCTAACTGGAGATAAGGATCATGGTCTTTTACCAAAGAGAGAGGAGAAATCCTACAACCACCAAAGTCTGACAACACTTTCTTTTCTTCCATTTGGTAAAGAAGGAAGTTGCGCTCAGTGGGTGCGTTCACACTGCACCTGAAGTGACCCTATTCTGATTTTTTTGACATAATGCGACCTGTATCCGATCTTTTCATGGCAGTGTGAACAGCACAGGTCGGATTATTTTTTGAATGTGACCCATATCCGATACGTATCCGATTCAAATGCGATCTAACGTCCAGGTCGCATTCATCTAAACTGAACGTCACTGTTTCTTAACAAATCTCACTATTCTGCGTCCTGATACACGCAAGTGGGAAGAAAAACAACAACCATGACAGACTATATGAGGATTAAGTTGTTAATATGTTTCTCCGGCCGGACAACAACTTCAAATATGTAAGCTAAGCTCCACCGTTCGCCTCCATGTTTACTTCTGCAAACACTGAGCACTTCTTCTTTTTATGGCAGTTGGTAGAACACTGAGAACGCTGACGCTATTGCGCCCTCTGCGCATGCGGGACACTTTCAGGTCGTTTGCCCGTTCACACTGCAGAACGCATACAGGTTGCAATTATTGGCAGTGTGAACGGCCCCGGGAAAAAAATCGGAATTGCCAAAAAATTGGAATTGGGTCACTTCAGGCTGCAGTGTGAACGCACCCAGTGTCTTCTTCAGACATTTCCATGTTGTTTCCTTCAGTGGTTCTTGGTGGGGAGGGGAACAGATTATTCAAAGGGGTTTGTTTGACTCAGAGCAGTGTCAAGGTGAACCACAGCAGCTGCAAATGTAACAAATGTTGCAACTTTGGTCTCCAGTGGAACTTAGTCTGTAAGTCTATGAGGCATGAAAACAGAGACAGAGACAAGCTCTGTACCAGAGAACATTTCTCTTCATTCTAATGGCTGTTAAAGACCTGCTGAGTGTCTCTAAACACATGGAAATCTAACATCATCTTATCTTATTACAGCTGTCCAAAATTTTCAATAACCTCAGTGATATTTTTTACATATTGTATTTTCTTCCTTAAAAATACCCCAGTATTATTTTGAAGCTCTGTCAAAATTTGACTATGAACATTTCTAAGAATTTTACGTAAAATTAAATAAAAAGTCTGATTCACTTTAAGAATCGGGTCCAGTTCACTTTAAAATCCAGGTCCGGTCCGGTTCATCTTAAAATGAGAATGGAATGGAGCCTGTTCCTCCTGCTGTTGTCTCACTGTTGCAGAATCATTCTGTCTGCAGCTTTTACACCAAAGAAGAAACAGACACACTAATGCTGCTCGTCATTCTAGCACCACCTCGCTCCCTGCTGGGACATTTCAGAACGCAGCACAGAAAAACCCAGCAGTATAACAGCATGCTAAGAGCAGAGACAATATTTGACCACAGGACGTCAACAGCAACAAATCATCTGCTGGATTCATCCAAACAGCAGATTTGGAGCCAGCCAGAGCCAGCTCCATGTCTGGTGACTATCAAACTCTTTCAACTCTGGTTAAGGTCTCCAGATCCAGCAAACTCATAGAGAAACTTATAATTACGGGTTGTCCGCGTTGCATCTTAACTTCAGCAAGGTGGAACCTCAACCTCTGTATAAGCCAGTGTCTGGTAGCATTTGCATGGCTTTAGGCTCTATTATTGTTTTTTTTTTTTGAAGCTCAGCAGACTCCACAGTAATTGTCTGTTCCTGTCCTACATGCTTGCCTCACAGCTCACCTCCCTGGAGCTGCAGTACGTTTCTCCCAAGCTGCTGATGTGTCGTGACCTGGAGCTGGCTGTGCCTGGCACGTACGACCCCAACCAGCCTATCATTCGCATCCAGTCCATCGCTCCCTCGCTGCAGGTCATCACCTCCAAGCAGCGCCCACGGAAGCTCACCATCATGGGTAAGATGAGGAAATTGCAGTAATACATGGCTGCTGTGAGCCCCGTTTACAGGAGCTGAGCAGATTAGAGAGCGCTGGCTCAGGCCCAAACAGGAAGCCGCCTCGGGGTCAGAGGTTAAGAATTTATTTAAAATTCATCTTCTGGGGGAAGGTTTGTGTGGGGCTAATAGAGGAGCATCAATCCTTCATTTTCTGCAGCTGAAGGAAGGCAGAATGGTAATTGCAAAACAACCAGAATACATTGATTTGTCACCTCAACCTGTTTTCATATAATTACCCAGTCATATTTTTATATTTTCTGTCAACTTAACATATTTTAATACAAAAACATAGTGGATCACTGGTGGACCACCTCAGCACCCCGACCACCAGGCTTACCAAGTTTTCTGGGGGAAACCCTGAAGGAGAAATCCTTCTTCTGCTGTTGCCTAGTTGTCAGTAATGAAATATAACAGTGAAGATGATTTGAAATGACACAGGAGCCACTTTGCCCATCAGTCGCAGCTTCACACCGATTCGCTGGACGTTTTTCTGCTTTGTTCTTATGTCAGTCATCAGTGTTACACAGTCTGTAAAAGATGATGGGTAATATTTAATCTGACTTCTGGAGCAAGACTTTATTAAGAGTTGTCACAGCGACGCAGAAGGCTTAAATTTACCACCGACACTCCATCGCTGCTGCAGCTAGTAAGAGGATGAGCACTACAGGAAATGCTTCCTGTTGGTGAAATTATGGGTCAATTAATTTTCCTCAAGCACAGGTCTGTCAGTCTGAGGCAGTCCAGTTCCTTCAGAGGATAAAACTTCATCCAGAATACTTCAGATCTAGGTTTTACACGTTTTTTATTTTATTTAGCTTTGACCTGAGATATTCAACTTTAGTATCCATTAGTTCTATTTCATCCCTACTGTCCGCCAGAGGCCGTGTTTCAAGCACTGAAAGATCATTTTTGCGCATGTCGAGAGCTTCTGTGCCGAAGGTACCGACTGCTTCCCCGCTGTAGTGCCCTTGGGGCTGCTGTCATTGCGGCCCTTCCAGATGTGGTTGAACGGCTTGAATCTAGACCCCACACAGAACACTCATCATCTCAGAAGACTTCAGGAGGGGCCTCAGTGTCTTTGGTCTCTGTCCCAATGGAGGGTGAGGTTGTTTGTGACGACAGGGGTCCCGCTCGGTTCGCTCCCGTGTCGTCGGAAAGTTGTCTGTACGGGTGCATCCTCCATGGGCAGGGTGCAACCTGGCGGGGTCAAATGGCAGATGGGAGATGGTTCCAGCAGCAGAGCAGGGAACACATCAATGTCCTGGAATTACAGGCTGTGCTTCTGGCTCGTCGGAGTTTTCTTCCAGGCCAGGGGAAGCATGTGCTGGTGAGGTCAGATAACACCACTGTGGTTTTTCACATCAACCACCAGGGGGTACCAGGTCAAGGAAACTGTTGTGCTTGACTCAACGGCTTCTGACCTGGGCAGCTTCATACTTGGCCAGCCTCAGAGCGGCCTACATCCCAGGGCCACAGAACATGCCAGCAGATTTTCTATCCCGTCAGAAACCACTTCCAGGAGAGTGGAAGCTTCACCAAGAGGTAGTGGAGTGCATCTGGAAGGTCTTTGGCAGGGCGGACGTAGACCTCTTTGTCTCAAGGAACACATTTCACTGTCCCCTTTGGTACTCCTTGGACGACAATGGCCCTCTGTGTCACGATGCGCTGGCACACGACTGGCCCCGGACCCTCCTTTATGCCTTTCTACCATTCAGCCTACTTTTTCAGATTCTCGTGAGGGTTCATCATAAGGGGCACAGGGTTTTGCCTTGCCCCTGCAAGGCCAGAGTCCACTTTTTCAAGATACACTGGGTGAGTAGGGCGTAGGGCTGAAACGATTCCTCGAATGATTCGAGTACCTCGATTACTAAAATTCCTCGAGGAAAATTTACCTGCCTCGAAGCTTCGTTAATTTATGTTTTATTAGTTAGCGCACCGTGTTCCGGCCGGGACTTCATTTGCGTTGCGCGGAGCTCTCACTTCCGCCTCTGAGTTGTTGACAAAAGCTAAGTCTCAGCGGCATAAAGTCCAATCTTCAAGATTGGCCCGTGGGGATTTTATGGATTGATGATAATGCCCGACTTTTTATCGTTTTTGGGGAACCAATAAGCATCCTTAAAATGACTGGGGGAATGCCTGGAGTACGGCAGCATTTCTCCTCCGGGGCTGCTGGTTGAAAGCGAACGGCGGGAAGAGCGCTGAGGTGAGCGTATACACTGAACAGGGCGGGCGGCTGAGTAGCTGATGCTTACCGTGTAAATGTAGCTTTACCGACGAACCGCACAATAAATTTCATATCCCGGTCTGAAGAAACTGGTGGTGGAGCGCATCGTACATGGCTGGTAGATGAGTTTCTGAGTGTGACCAGTGAAGGTGTCGTAAATATCCCGTATTGCTTCCCCCCGTGTTCGTCCCCCGGTCTAACGGTTCGTCAGTCCGCTGGTCTATTTCCTCCCCTCCACCCATCTTACGTTCGTTCATTCGCCCTCTCCTCCCACTCCAGGCGGCATTTCCCGTATTTTCAAACCCAAAGCGTGACAGGTTAGGTGGCAAGGTGAGTTTAATTAATCTATTAAACTCACTGAAGATGAATATATAAACTAAAAGCTGGATTGTAGACATTTTTTATAAGCATATTTGTGAGCCTGCCTCTTTGTTATTAAATTCAATATAATTTCAGATTTTTCTATAACTTTTCTTCTGGTTAACTTAGAAAGTGAGCTATTATTGTTACAGGTTAGTTTTCTAAACTACAAAAAAGCAACTGTTAGGGATGCTCAAATATGAAAAATTGGACTGATATTGATATCTGATAGTAACACCGGTATTATGCCAGATTTACCAATATTTCATTTTATAATTTTTTTTATCCGATTACTCGATTAATCGTAAGAATAATCGATAGATTACTCGATTACTAAAATATTCGTTTACAACAGCCCTAGTAGGGCGTACAATGGCTAATGCATGGGGGCCGTCCATGCGTCCTGTTTATGCTAACAAGTGGGCGGTCTTTGCGACCTGGTGCCGTGATAAAGGGCAGGACCCGGTGCAGTGTTCAGTCTCTGACATACTGACCTTCCTGCAGGCATTACTGGATCGGGGATGGTCTCCATCTACCTTAAAAGTGTATGTGGCTGCCATTTTCTGTTGGCATGTCAGCCTGAATGGTTGTTTGGTGGGCTGAGACAAGGACGTTGTACTGTTTTGAGAGGTGCTAGGCATTTGCACCCACCCAACCGCCCTGTGGCATCGGCGTGGGACCTTTCTCTGGTGCTTGAGGCTCTTCGGTCCCTCCCATTTGAGCCCTTGGCATCTGCAGACCTCAAATGGCTCTCACTGAAGACGGTGTTCCTTCTGGCAATGGTTTCCGCAAAGCATGTGGGGGAATTGCAGGCTTTCTTGATAGCCGAGCCCTGCTGCCGGTGGAATCCTGATGGCTCAGGTGATACCCTGTGGCCTGATGTAGCATTCATTCCTAAGGTGTCACTGGCAGCAGGCAGTACCCATCCGCTCCATCTTGCCCGGTTTGACACCGGATGCTCCTCTGAACAGCTGTGCCCTGTTCGTGCCCTTGAGGCATATATCAATGCCATGGCATCCTTCCGAAAGATGGATAGCCTTTTTGTTTGCTACGCTGGCTCACATAAAGGTCAGGCACTTTCTAAGCAGAGACTTGCACACTGGGTTGTGGATTTGATCTCCAAGGCTTATGCCTTACAGGACCGGCCACTGCCGGGAGGAGTGAGGTGCCACTCTACAAGGGGCATGTTGACCTCGTTTGCTGCCATGACTGGGGTGCCGTTGGACGTTATATGCCGTGTGGCCGACTGACTGGAAATCACCTAGTACCTTTACTCGGTTTTACAGGGTGAATGTGGCTGTGCCCCATCCCCTTCAAGGAATTCTGAAACAGCATACCTCTACATCACATTAATAATAATAATAATAATAATAATAATAATAATAATAATAATAACAATCTTTATTGTCATTATAAAACCATGTAATGGTTTACATAGATTATAATGAAATTAATGAAAATACTGTTACAGGGTATTTAATGCCCTTATGGCTACCGGGTATAAACTGTTCTTCAGTCTGTTTGTTCTTGCTTTAATGCTCTTGTATCTGCAGCCAGATGGCAGCAGTTGGAACAAATTGTGACCGGGGTGTGAGGAGCCTTTTAAAATATTCTTGGCTTTCCTGAGGCAGCGGGACCTGTGGAGATCTTCAAGAGAAGGCAGAGAGCAGCCAATGGTCTTCTCAGAAGATTTTATGATTCTCTGGAGAGTCTTCTTCTGTGCTGCTGTGCAGGTGATGGGTGATTTTTTAGGAATGGGAACAATGATGGAGGATTTCAGGCAGGATGGGAATCTGGCTTGAGACAGGGACTGATTAAAGATTTTTGTAAAGACCCCAGCCAACTCCTCTGCACAGTTCCTCAGCACACGTCCAAGAACACTATCAGGTCCCGCTGCCTTTCTAGGGTTGACAGATTGTAGCAAGCGTCTTGCTTCTAATTCCTCCACTTGGAAGATAGAGGTGCTTAGTTGCACTTCTTGATTAGAGACAGTTGTCATTGAAGGCTCGAACTTGAAACGAGCAAAAAGTGGTTCAACTTCTCTGCTCGTGAGATGTCACCTTTGGCTGTTCCATGGTTGGTTCTGTAGTTGGTAATGTGCTGGATTCCCAACCAAACCTGTCTGTTGTTGTTGTTGTCCAAATGCTCTTCAATCCGCTCTTTGTAGTCCCTTTTAGCTTTCCTGATTCCTCTTTTTAGGTTGCTCTGTGCCAAGCTGTATAGAGGTCCTTGTCCCCAGACTTGAAAGCAGCATTTCTTTCTTAAGCAGCCGCTGGACTTCTCTGGTCATCCATGACTTTCTGTTTGGGAAGATCCTGATACTTTTTTTCACTGTAACAATGTCAGTGCAGGTTTTGATGTAACAAAGAACGCAGTTAAAGAATTAGGTAGGTGTAGTGGTTGTCCCTTGAATGTTGCCGATTCCTCGTGACCTTGTTGACATAAGTCATCCAGTGCTTGAAGCACCGCCTCTGGCAGTCAGTAGGGATGACGGAACGAAAGTTACTACTGTGTGGTTCTATGAATCCCAGACGACCGCCAGAGTGCTTGGTCCCTCAGAATTCTTGCTTCTCGCGAGAAGGTTGAGGGATTGAATGCCGGGTGCCACGTGACTATATAGAGCAGGGGTGGGCAATCCAGGTCCTCGAGGGCCAGTGTCCTGCAACTCTTAGACGTCTCCCTGGTCCAACACACTTGAATCCAACAGCTGAATCACCTCGAGGTGATTCAGCTGTTGGATTCAAGTGTGTTGGACTTGAATCCAACAATTCATGAAAAAAGAAATTTCTTTTTTCAGTTTTTGCAGAACTTGATTGTACATATATGTTCAGTCAAGTTCTCCAGAGTCCTGCTAACAACCTCATTATTTGACTCAGGTGTGTTGAAGTAGAGATGCACCTAAAAGTTCCAGGAGTCTGGCCCTCGAGGCCTGGAGTTGCCTACCCCTGATATAGAGTCACGTGGGTCTCCGGCAGGTCACAGGTGACTTTGTTGTCATTAGTACTCGACCTGCGTATGCGCAAAAATGATCACTCAGTGCTTGAAACACCGCCTCTGGTGGTCATCCGGGATTCATAGAACCGTAGTTACAGTAGTAACTTTCGTTTTAGCCATTTGTCTGCTAGTTTAGCATTGTTTTTATTTTTCATAAATGTTTAGTTTCAGTTTAGTTTTTATTAATTTCAGTTCTACACTGTAAAAACACAGAATCCTTCCAAATAATTTTGTCAAATATTTTGTGTAAATATCTTAAAAATTATATCTTAAAATATCTTAACAACAATTACATTAAAAAAATCCCAGAAAACTAACAGTTTGTAGAAAATGTGTTCTCTTAGGACAAGTGACCGACCAAACATACCAGGCAAATAAAGACGGCTTAAAGCATTTTGTGATTTCTTTTTTAATCTGTGAAATCTGCTATATAAATATAATTGACTTGCTTACTTATTAATGGCAGAATAACTTTCAAAAGTTCAGCAAACAAGTAACTCACTCAGTCAAAGCAGGTTTTGTTTGAGCTTTTCTAGTGGAGGTTAAAGTTTCCTACTTTATATATGACATAATAAGGTCTATAGAAATAGACCTTATTTGGGAAATATTTATCTTGGATATAAAAACAATACAGTAATAACACTGTAAGTTATTTCATTTTTATAAATTTTAGTAAAATATTTTCACAGGAATGTCGCCATGTTGTTCATGCTGCAATGCATTCTGAGTAAATGACGTGTAATGGTCCAACTGCCTGGCTTCTCCAGCTAAAACAGTAATGAGTAACATTAATAAGCCTTTTCAGTTTGTCCCGGAGCTCTTTGAAATAAATCGGAATGTAGAAATCACAAGAGGTAATGAAAATGAGGAGGACCAAACGGAGGAAGAGGACATAGATGGCCATAGGAGCTGGTGTTTTGCTGCTGCTGCTGCCTTCAGTTTCGTAAACGAAACAATGAATTACAGGTACTTATTTATTTCATTAAGGTAACATCACCTGTTAGAACCTTTGTTAGTTCTGCTGGTATAAATGCCTCAAAGTGTTGTGGAGAAATGTCCAGGGTACAGATTAGGTCTTTCGGAAGTTGTATTCTACTCTGGCTCTGGCACTGTGCTCACCTTTTCTTCATGTGGGAAATTATACAGATTTGCCTCAATTTTTATTTTTATTCTTTTAAATTAAAGTCGATAGTGTCACAGTGTGGCATTATCTAAAATTACACCAGTCAAATGCAATATGATAAACAACTGCTCAGGTAAAGTTAGCCTTTCTGTGTTTACTCTGTAGATTCCAGTACAGAATGGATCATTATGCGTCATCAACCTATCGGTGAAAAAATGGCGACCTCCATGGGTGAAAAATATAACAAAATATGTACAGTTTTGAAGTAATTATGAGTTTTGGTGTATCACAAACAGCAATTTTTTAGGTAATAGGAAAATTGCAACATATTTAGGCCAACATGTTCAACTAGTCATGTATCCTAGTTGAACATGTTGGCCTAAAGTAGAATGTCCTGTGTAGAGATAAATATACTGCAAGACAGTTTTATCTCAAGCTAATTCCATTCAAAGTAATCCTGAAAACACATCAACAGGTTTCATAATCAAAACCTAACCACGTTTCCTATATATTTAGTTGTTAGTTTGGTGAACACTCTTTAAGTTTCTTTCATTTTAGTGTTTTTTTGTGTTTTTTTTCAGTAAATGAAAATGTTTTTTTTATTCTAATTTTTAATTCTCAAAGCAGCCAGTTTGTTCTTTCTTCTTTATAGCAGGTGAATAAAGCTTGAATTTTCTTCATTCTTTCTTCAAACTCTGCTGTCCTACTTTCTACATTTTAGTGGCACATTTTTCCCCATGTGTCAGAAGTGATTCTTGAGAATAGGGACAAAACAGGTCCTATGGATAAAGCACAAAATTTGAATAAAATATACACAAAATATAATTTTTTCAAATATCTGACTCAACTAACCTGGGTGATGTGAGCACAACAGTGTATATTTACCAGGTATTTGCTGAATATTTTTTTATTTTAAACATTGTAGTTGGTGGATGATGCCTGTAAAAGCCCTTGTCTAGGAGCAGAACTCAATACATTATAACAGTTTAAAACAATTAAAGAAATGCTAAAATTATATATTGTGACAATTAAGTATAAGTAGTCATATAAATAATTATAGAGGTATCAATAAATTGAATTAAAAATCATTTTATATATTTTCCAACTCCATTGAAATTTGTCCCTAGTTTTTGTCAACACCATCAGAAATGAAAAGAATGTAAAAAAAAATCAGGCATTATTGGGGGGCACCAGAACTTCTGAGGACCTCATGATCTCTTCTTTTCTCTTCCTTTGCTAAGAGGGCTAGTTAGCTCTGGTTAGCTTAAGTTGTTTTATTCCTAAGTTGCTTGTCACAACCATGACGTGTCAACACCATAACTGACAATTTACAAAACTTTGATGAAATTTTGTGAAATAAAGCTTAATTTTGGTAAACTGTAAAGATTTCAAAGACCTGATGAGCTACAATATGGCCTCCTTCAGAATAACATCATATAAATTGAGGTAGTTTGGCTTTTTTTCAACTCCGTCAGATGTCAACTCCATCAGAGTTTTTCTGACTCTTTCAGTGAAATTGTCAAATCTCACTTAAATGTGCAATTAATTCATTTTAATGTATTTTACATGAATTGCATTACTTCACATGTACCAAGTTTTTCATTTTATTCACTAGTTTGTCACCACCTTCAGTTCTGTGTCAACTCAGTCATGCACTGTCAACTCCGTCAGATGGCCTTTTTGTTGTTTTTGGTTTTAAATAATATTTCTTTTGTTTCTTGAGAAGCATTTGTCTGTAAAATGAGTAAAGATATCACTAATAGGGTCATTAAAAATTATTTTTTATTTATTTTTGTCAGATGGTGATGACAACGTTCTAGGTCAGGTCGATTAAAAATGTAATTTTTAAAAAAAATGTTGCAACTGGGAGCCTGCACCTTAGCATCTTTACATTTCCTAAACATTATTTGTCATATTTGCATACATAAGGTTGAGAAATAAAAAAAATTATGGGAAAATTAAAACCCATTTTGTCCCTATTCTCAAGAATCACTGCTATATTGTATATTATATTGCATTGTCATTAGATATTCTATCCCTAGTGGTAGTAACAACCTCTTCAGCAAGTCAATGTTCTCCTTAGGCCTTCTAACAATTTGATGCAGGTGTGCTGAACGAGGGAGAGAACTAAAACATGCAGGATGCCGGCCCTCAAGGACGGACTTTGGACACCTCTGCTCTAAGCAAAGTATCAATAAAGTATACTGTGGCTCCCTCTGCAGGAAGCAACGGCCATGAGTTCATGTTCCTACTGAAGGGCCATGAGGACCTGAGGCAGGACGAGAGAGTCATGCAGCTGTTCGGCCTGGTCAACACACTGCTGGCCAATGACCCAGCATCTCTGCGCAAAAACCTCAGGTATACACACAGGCTACAGACACATACAGGTTGTGTCCGCTCCAGCATCCACAGGACGGGCATCAGATGGAGGGAGAAACAGGAAAATGTCTTTACCAGCTGAAACAGAAGTCCTTGTGTTTATTTAGAGAAGTCATGTTTTCCAGGTCACAACCCACATGACCAACATATTCATGGTAGACAAGAAGTCCAAAGAAACCTCGGTTAATAAATAAGATCTTAAAGGGGCGGCATAAGATGTTTTACAGGCATATAGTGACATTTTGTAGCACAATTAACTAACTATGTTTCCCTCTGCTGGTTTAAAAATTACATATCAAACATGATTTCAAAGAAATTTGACTTCCTAAGTTGACGCCTTGAAATTGGGCCTGTCTTTTCAAGAAGCTGTGACTCTTCCTAAAATCTGCCTTCAGCATGTCATCGCAACAATGCTTCTCCATTATTCTGTTTACATATATATATATATATATATATATATATATATATATATATATATATATATATATATATACAGGGGCACCGCCAGGAATCTTGGGCCCCCTGACAAGAATTTGTTTGGGCCCCCCCTGCGCAGTTGCTGTTACAATTTTTTGAGTCTATTTGACCCATAAAAAGCGTCACAATTTTAAAGGCTTGCATCTGCCTTGCTTTCTTTGGTTCAGTACTGATAATTAGCACAATATTTACTGCTCATGAATTTAACAGCCAGTATGCAAGTAGGTTGCTTAAATTTTTTCTATTAGTTTTAGATAACTGAATTGTCTCTCCCCATGAGCAACAGTCAAAAGCAACTTGCAACTACACATATGACAATCCAGACTTCTCAAAAATGCTATGTATTTGAATTTTATTCAAGCTGCAGTACATAATTTGAATAAAAAATATGTTTTCTCCATATTTGTTAAAGCTGTCACGATGTCGTAGCAGTTTGTTATGAGACAGATAATCTGTGAAAACAATCAATCTCCTCCATCTCCTTCCTGAATTACTATTACTGGTTAAAGTAATTCTGATTGTGACTGACAGCACTAAAACTCTCTTGTATCTAGCACTGGGAGAAGGCAGAGGAAATAGATTTTTCACAGATTACCTCTCATACCATACTGTCACAACATAATGACAGTTTTAAAAAATATGTGAAAAAAATATTTATATAAAGGTGACATACTGCAGCTTTAATTTCACTCAGGACAGGTCAGGAGAGACGTGGGTTAGAGATGCTGTTGACTGACTCATCTGTTATTAAATGGTAAAAGGTACAAGGGATAAGTTAAATATATGAATATATTGGTGATTTTTTTCCTTAATTCATTAAATGCTAGTGAAAAGGAGGCAAACAGTAGTTTATAGCTAAGCTAATTATGCTAAATGGTTGATAATCTCACACAGTCTACCCACCTCTCTTGGAGAAAAACTGGGTTATAAATTGACACTCTTGCCTTTTTCTCTCCCTACCCCTCTCTTTTTTTAAAAACCTGATTTTATAACTTTTCTTAGCAGCATAGTAACTACCACAATCATTCGTGTCTTCCACTGACTGCTGCTAACAGCATCTCTCTCCAAGCAAGAATGAACCATTTAACGCAGATAGGGGGGTGTTCAGGGCAAATATGGAAGTGTGTTTTTTGATCTGGGAGTGGGAACATAAAATTTTTACTGCTAAAAACAATCTTTGAAAATACAATATGATTTATTTTGTATTTTTTAATACAAAATTTTAATTTTTTATTTCTATGAACAAAAATAAATAATTAAATTGTGGAGGGGCCCCTGTTGGTCAGGGCCCTAGAATTGTCATCACGTTTCCCCCCTATACTGCGCACCTGTGTGTGTGTGTGTGTGTGTGTGTGTGTGTGTGTGTGTATGCATAACTCCCCTCTGACCGAGTTAACTCCCGACTCCCTGTCCAGAGATTGGGTATGCAGCCACAATAATGAACGAACCATCAAAACTGAACAAGGCAGCAACTGACCTGAGAGATAGAATGAACAGCAGGCAACCCCAACGTCAATTACAACAGCTGAGTGAAGTACTATCAGAAAGTCTCACTGAAGATGTGAATGCAGCATTGAGAACGATCCCTACCAACACCATAACGGAAACCAATGAGCTGATATACAACTCAGCATCAGTGATCCTGGAGATGCTTGGCTATAAGAGCAACCATATGATTCAATACCCACCAGGGAAAAGACGATTAGAGGCTAAAATCAAGGTAACAAGGAGGGAAGTGAGCCAACTGTCAGAGCTCCAAAGGGGTGCGATGAAAAGATCAGTACCCAAGATGTACAGCCGGATGCCCATGTCTGAAGCCCTCGAAACTGCCAAACAAAGGCTCAAAGCCTTGGCCAGCCGCTTAAAGAGATACATGAGAGAGAATGAAGCCAGGAGGATTAACCAGTTCTTCTCCACCCAACCAGCTAAAGTGTACTCTCAATGGCAGGGTAACAACAACAGAGCAGACCCACAAAGGCTGGAGACCAAAAAATACTGGAAAGGCATATGGGAAAGGGAGGCGTCCCACAACAGCAATGTACAATGGCTAATCTCTCTACGAGAGGACCACAGCAACCTCCCTGAGCAAGCCCCGGTAACTATCACAATGGCAAACATCCAAGAAAGGGTCTCAGGGAAGAAAAACTGGACAGCACCAGGACCTGACATGATCCATGCCTACTGGCTGAATAAACTCAGTGCCCTCCACGAGCGACTGGCAGCTCAAATGAACCAGCTGCTACAAAATGGCACTCACCCTGAATGGTTAACTGAAGGATGCACAATCCTGATCCAGAAGGATCCCTCAAACGGGTCAGTCCCATCCAACTACCAGCCAATAACCTGTCTCTCTACAACATGGAAGCTCATGTCAGGCATCATAGCAGCTAAGATAAGTGGGCACATGGATAAATACATGAGCACGGCACCGGCATAAATAGCAGAGGAGCCAAATACCAACTCCTTGTAGACCACACAGTCGCATGAGACTGCAATACCCGACACACCAACCTGTGCACGACTTGGATTGATTACAAGAAAGCCTATGACTCAATACCACACACTTGGATCATTGAATGCTTAGAGATGTACAACATCAATAGGACTCTAAGAGCCTTCATTGCAAACTCGATGGGGATGTGGAAAACTACTCTTGAAGCCAACTACAAACCACTTGCACAAGTGTCCATCAAATGTATCAGATACCAAGGAGACACTCTGTCCCCACTGCTGTTCTGCATAGGCCTGAACCCCCTCAGCCAAATCATCAACAAGACTGGCTATGGATACCGACTCAAGAATGGAGCCACCATCAGTCACCTCCTCTACATGGATGACATCATGCTGTACGCCAAGAACAAGCGAGACATCAACTGACTGATCCACACCACAAGGATCTACAGCATTGACATTGGGATGTCATTGGGACTACAGAAGTGTGGTCGGATGGTCACAAAGAGAGGGAAGGTCATCCACACTGAAGGGACCCAGAAGGAACAATAGCAGAAATTGAGGACAGTTACAAGTACCTGGGAATACCACAAACAAATGGCAACTCCGATGAGGTCACAAGGAAAGGAGCCACAGCCAAATACCTCCAACGAATAAGGCAAGTACTGAGAAGCCAGCTCAATGGCAAGAACAAGATCCGTGCAACAAACAGCTATGCCTTACCAGTAATCAGATACCCTGCAGGAATAATTAGCTGGCAGAAAGGAGGAGATAAAGACCACGGATGTTAAGACTCGGAAACTACTATCCATGCATGGAGGGTCCCACCCCAAATCCAGCACCCTGACACTGTACACGAGCCGCAAGGAAGGAGGCAGAGGACTAGTGAGTGTGAGAGCCACTGTCCAGGATGAAACATCCAAGATCCATCAAGGACAAGGCCTCAACAGACGATGTGCTCAGTGAATGGGGAACAGAGGATGAGGTGCTGGAGATACCATCATAGGAGGACAAGCCCCTACATGGGATGTACCACCGACAAATAACTGAAGTGGCTGATATAAGGAAATCCTACCAATGGCTGGAAAAAGCTGGACTCAAGGACAGCACAGAGGCACTCATCCTGGCTGCACAGGAATAGGCCCGAAACACCAGAGCAATAGAGGCTCAGATCTACGATACCAGACAAGACCAAAGGTGTAGGTTGTGCAAGGAGGCCTCTGAGACAGTCCAGCACATAACAGCAGGGTGCAAGATGCTGGCAGGGAAAGCGTACATGGAACGACATAACCAAGTGGCGGGGATAGACGACCACAGTGGTGCCTGTGGTCATCGGGGCCCTCAGGGCAGTCACCCCCAAACTGGAGCAGTGGCTAAAACAGATCCCAGGAACAACATCAGACATCTCAGTCCAGAAATGTGCAGTTCTAGGCACAGCCAAGATACTGCGCAGAACCCTCAAGCTCCCAGGCCTCTGGATATATATATATCTCAGAGGTTGCGCTAGACTTTTTTGTTCTGTCATTTTGACTGACAGGATTAAAAAAATCGATCATGTACTATTTTTACAGGTCAAATTATAATCACATTAACATAGGCTATTTTAACGCATTTTTATGCGGTTTAGTTAATATTCACCTAGTGGAACCGTGAATCCAGATCCCATCACACATAAAGCAGATGAACGGATCTAACTTTTTCTCCGTAGTGACAAAAAAACCACCGACTGTGGCCCCAGTAACATATAATAAATTAAATTAAATTACTCCACTTAAATTACATCACCTCACCTACTGGGGTCTGAACTCACAGCCTCAAAAAATTCCTCCTGGTTCGCATCTGCAGAGAAATTTGCGCTAGTTCATTTTTTACAGCAGACAGCCGCTCCCCTCTTTTGCAGACTGTGTACCCCCGCTAAGACTTTTACGGGTACGCAGTACCCTACCGTACCCCCTTACTTTCACCCCTGTGTGTGTGTGTGTATATATATATATATATATATATATATATATATATATATATATATATATATCAGTGACGTGCGGTCAGGGGAGGCAGGTGAGGCAGAGCCTCACCTGTCATCATGGAAAAATAATATATAATAATAAAATCATTTATAAAGATATTTTCACCCTGTGGTTTGTACTATAAAGTACCTGTTTTTCATTTAATTTAACCAAATCTGATTATTTTTTTCTTCAAAATCGCTGAATTTTTGCATTTTCCCATTCAAATGCTTGGAAGTGAAGCCAGTGAGGCAGCAGCGAACTGAGCCTCACCTGGGATTGCGCAAAATCTGGCTCACTGCACCGGTTGCCATTCTATGAGAGCATGCTCCTCCTGTCTGTACGTCGCCAATAAAATGGTTAAAAACATTTAATGTATGAACTGATTTTCCATAATTTAGCTTATGTATTTAATGTACTGTGTTTTTATTGTCACAAACTGTGTGTGTAACGTGTTTCGTGCGCTGAGGAGCGATCAGAAACGGCAGAGAACAGATTCGAGGTGAGGCAGGCAGTTCTCGTGCCTCAACGCTGGGGGCGCTCATGAACCCAGACATTGTGACTCCACAACTGCAGAGTAAGAGACAGTAACAGCGAGCTAGCCATACAGTAGCTACGCTGATACAGAGAGCGAGAAAGACGTGGTTTTGAGTTGTACTTTAACGGTTTCTCCCTCTGCTGTTAAGCACAGCAGGAAATTAATAATATCTACATGTCTAAGTTTGATTGAGATAACGGAATTATTCTGCGGTGCGGCTAAGCATCACGTTAAAGAATAGTCTTTTTGCCGTCCAGCATTGTACGCATGCCCGAAATTTCCTTAAGTAAACAATAACATGCAGGGGGTCTAGATTTGCAAATCCGATTATAATTGGAAACTGTTTGGGGGGGAGGGGGGAGTTTGTTTTGTCGTTTGATTTTTACCCAGGAAGCACATTGGCTAAACCGTGAGTGAAACAGTCACTGGGAGTGACTACTATATATTCCATTGAGGGACAGTAATTTTAACATTACATACACCTTTCTGAACAGGCAAGGGCGCACTTTCTCCGTCTATAATCAGACATTCCTGGCACCTCCAGACCTGGGCCCCCATGGGCACCCATCCAGCTCGCGCCTGTATATATATATATATATATGGAAGTACGACTGATATATATGTTTATGTTAAAATAATTACCAAGATTCTGTGATGTTTTACCATTGAATGAAGAAGAGTCCATGGTTTTATGGTTGTCCTGCTTGTCCATTTCTTATCTGTCCTCCATTAATCTTTCAGTGTATTCAGCCTTCCATGTGTTTGTCCATCAGTTTGTCCGTCCATCTGTCTGTCCATCAGTTTGTTTGTCCATTGGTCTCCCTATACTTGTTGCTTTTTGCAGGTTGTGTCATGTCTGACGTTCGATGTGATTTTCTAGAGAAGTTTTGTCTTTACACCACCAGGTCTTCTGGGGAAGCTTTAAGTCGTGATGCATGTTTTTATTGTCCACATGCTGATTCCTCAGACAAACTAATGGCTGGATGTTTGTGACTGTTTGTGTCCATCAGCATTCAGCGCTACGCCGTCATCCCTCTTTCCACCAACTCGGGCCTGATTGGCTGGGTGCCCCACTGCGATACGCTGCACGCCCTCATCAGAGACTACAGAGAGAAGAAGAAGATTTTGCTCAACATTGAACATCGCATCATGCTCAGAGTGAGAGTTCACCTCAAAGTTTGAATAAGATTACTTTTTGTTTTTAAATGTGTAGAAAAAGCTGGAAGTTGGACACAGATTGGTTTGACCTGGGTTTGTTTCAGATGGCACCGGACTACGACCATCTGACGCTGATGGAGAAGGTGGAGGTGTTCGAGCATGCCGTCAACAACACGGCTGGAGACGACCTGGCCAAGCTCCTGTGGCTCAAGAGCCCCAGTTCTGAGGTACGATGCTGACTCCTAACTTGGGCTGTTGTAAACGAATATTTTAGTGATTGAGTAATCTATTGATTATTCTTCCAATTAATCGAGTAATCGGACTAAACAAAAAGATAAAATAAAATATTGGTAAGTCTAGCATAACACCAGTGTTGCTATTTGATATTAACATCAGTCCAATTTTTCATATTTGAGCATCCCTAACAGTTACTTTTCAGTAGTTTAGAAAATTAACCTGTAACAATAATACAGGTTTCTAACTTAACCTGAAGAAAAGTTATACAAGAACCCTAACCCTGTTACCTGTGTTCCAGGTGTGGTTTGACAGGAGAACCAACTACACGCGCTCTCTGGCTGTGATGTCCATGGTCGGCTACATCCTGGGCCTGGGCGACAGGTGAGCTTGCCCTCATTAATAGAAACCTTCTCTACAACCATAAAGCAACTAACGGTGGACTTTCTGTTACCCAGACATCCATCCAACCTGATGTTAGATCGGCTCAGCGGCAAGATCCTCCACATTGACTTTGGAGACTGTTTTGAAGTGAGCAGTAATGTTTTTCAGTCCGACAGTTGTTTTTCTGTGATTAGTCAGAAACTCACCGGTATGTTAACATTGGGTAGGTGGCGATGACCAGGGAGAAGTTTCCTGAGAAGATCCCATTCAGACTGACGAGGATGCTGACAAATGCCATGGAGGTAATGCTGTGGGAACTCTGAGAGGGAACGGATGATCTGTGAGGATTTACTGCAGGAGTCTCTGGGGCTCCCAAAATGGCTCCTAATAATTTGGCCAAGAAAGAAGAGAACCAACATGTGTTTTTACACAGATTTTAGCTGGAGCTATTTTTAGATAGAATAATTGCATTCACTTTCCACAACAGAATTACACAATTATCAGTAGTATCTAATATTTTCTTTTTCATCATTGGAAACTACCGTATTTTCCGGACTATAGAGCTTACTATGAGCCGCATCTACAAAGTTTTTTTTTTTTTTTTAAAAACTGGAAACGTACATATATAAGCTGCGCCGGGCTATAAGCCGCTGGTATCTCCGCCGCTCTGTTTTTCACAAGAACGCAACTTAGGGCTGCTTCCTTATTA
The DNA here is from genome assembly GCF_051168715.1 of Poecilia mexicana. Lineage (NCBI taxonomy): Eukaryota > Metazoa > Chordata > Actinopteri > Cyprinodontiformes > Poeciliidae > Poecilia > Poecilia mexicana. The sequence goes on along the minus strand of NW_028263376.1, from coordinate 914,269 downwards.
AATCTGCTATTAAGGACGCAGCCCTGCATCTCCAATGCCAAACCATGGATTCGTTCACACTGAGCTTACATGCAGCAGCTCTATTTCCCTCCTGTACTACCAGATCTATAGCCTTCAACTTAAAAGCTTCATCATATCATCTTCTTCGTGTTGTTTCCATAATGAGGGGGTATGAGTTTGAAGAAATTTCTCTGTCGTGCCTGCTGCTAGCATGTACTTGTTTTAAATGGAAATTAGCACTTTCTTCTTTGATTTCCAATTTTTTCTTCCAATGATTCACTTCCTGTTAAAGAGCTCAGTGACCGTTGAAGAAAAATCCACAGAAAAACCACACCAGACTATAAGCCGCATGGTTCAAAGCGTAGGAAAAAGTAGCAGCTTAGAGTCCGAAAAATACAGTAAGTCCCTTTTTGGTTTACATAATTTTCCACAAACATCAACTTCCTGTAGAAGAAAATCTGAGATCAATCCTCTTTTTGTTTGTTTTCTGTTTTTCTTAGCTTAAAACCTAAAAACAGAAACAAATTATGTAAATTTTGAAAAATGAGCACAAATACTATTTATTATGCAGAAATCATCAGTTGGCTGCTTTCAGTTTGTTTATGAACAAAATAAAGATTAGTCTTTCCCATTTATGCAATGTTTTAACAGAATTTATAACTGATTTGTGCTGAATGAAGAAAGAAGAAAATTAATTTAAAATGAAGTCAAATTTGCAAGAATTTAAGACGAAGAATCTCAATTCTTATTTAGGACTCGCCTTAAAACTAAAAACCCTGTTTTTCCATCTGCGTGTGTGTGTAGGTGACGGGGTTGGATGGGAACTACAGGATCACCTGCCACACTGTGATGGAGGTCCTGAGGGAGCACAGGGACAGCGTCATGGCTGTCCTGGAGGCCTTCGTCTACGACCCACTGCTCAACTGGAGGCTCATGGACAGTAAGGGGCCGTCGAGCAGCTCCTTCTCACACTCACCTCACACACACACACCAATAAGCTGTTCCACCTCACACACATACTGTAGATCACTGCAGCTGCTGAACAAGTTCCCATATTAACATGTTTGCAGATTTTAATTTATTTAAACGGTTTTTATGTCAAAGTGAATAGGTAATATTCTAGGACTGAAACAATTAATTGGATTAATCTTGATTAATCGATTATTGAAATAATTGTCAACTAATTTAGTAATCAATTAATTGTTAATAGTAGGATACATACTGTAAAAAAAGATAATTTTCTGACAAAATAATACTCAGATTGAGGGCTGTTGTAAACAAATATTTTAGTAATCGAGTAATCTATTGATTATCCTTGCGATTAATCAAGTAATTAGATTTTTTTAAAAAAGGTAACACTTTATTTGAAGGGGGGTGAATAAGACTGACATGACACTGTCATGAACATGAATAAGTCTTCATGAATAGTTATGACTGTTGTCATAAAGAGTCATTCGGTAAATTATGACACTTTTAATACAAAGTTGACATTGAAAATGTCTTTGTTATGACAACGTGACATTACCCAAGACAACGTTGTTGTCATGACAACTTGACATTAAACAAGAAATTATAACTTGTCATGAATGTCATAACAGGTGAATTTTAATAATTGAGGTACTTGAATCATTCGAGGAATTGTTTCAGCCCTTCTCAGAGCTCTAATTGAGTCAAAATAGTTTAAAAAACATGTTCATTTTACATTTAAGATAAAAAACAGTTTACCTGTAAACATGTTACACCCAAAACTCCTTGGTGACAGTTTTAGCTCCACCTGGTTCAAATTTTGTAGAAAAAAAAAAGAAAATCAAAAATGAATCCAGTTAATCGTAAATCCAATAAATGAACAGATTAGCCTCACACTGTTTTCATGCTAAGTCAAGCAGGAAGAGCTGAACTTAAAAATATTGTTAGACGATTTTTTTCATTGCACATGAAACCTTTGCTACAAACGATTAAGCAAATTCTGTTGTTGCATTTTAGGCAACAAAATGCTTATTTAAAAGCTGAATTGAATTAGTTTACTAGATTTTGCTGTTTTGAAGTATGTGGATCAACATGACTCAACAGACTTATGGAAGATTACATTTCAGACAGAAATATGACAGTCAAACCCACAAGGCATGTATATAAACTTCAGACCAGAGCTGTAGATTTCTACAAATTAATCAGGAAAACAACTCGGTAAGAGTCTGAGTGAAAAAAGTGTGCTTTAGAGAATAATTAACTCTAACAAATATTTCACACATGCAGAAATTTTTCTTCCCTCAGATGGTCTGACATGATGAACTGAAAGAAGATTATCACTTATTATTTTGTGCAAATAATAAAAATGTCTTGTGGCTTGTGGTGTCAAGTTTGCGTTCATTAATATAATAACTTTATAAAGATAAAAGATTTAGCTTTAGAAATTACAAACATTCCAGAGTTAATTTGTGTGAGAGCAGAGCGGAGCCTCATCAGCGTCAGTCTGCATGAGGAGTAAATAATGCAGACAGTAGAATCTGTGCAGCAGTTAACAGACTGAGATGCATTTTTATTTAATTAATGAAAACCTGTCTCTGTAAATAAAATGTGGAATAATGTGGTTGTCTGCCTGTCGCACAGCAAACACCAAAGGCACCAAGCGTTCCCGAACCAGGACCGACTCGTACACCGCCGGCCAGTCAGTGGGTGAGTAGCATGCAGACTACAGAGAGAATGACTCCGCTTTAGCAGAAAACACAACCAAACATTTGAATGTTATCTGCAGAGGCGCTGGATGGCATAGACCTGGGAGAGACCACGCACAAGAAACCCGGGACCACGGTGCCTGAATCCATACACTCCTTCAGTGAGTCCATCTGTTCCACATGAATGTTATTGTGTTGCAAACCGACTGTAATTTTCTAGGTCAGTGTATTAATCCTGGCGTGTTTGTGTTTTAAAGTTGGAGATGGTCTTGTGCAGCCAGAGGCTCTCAACAAGAAAGCCATTCAGATTATCAACCGAGTACGCGACAAACTCACAGGTGGGTTCTGGACTCAGAACAGACCCAAACTGGACGATCACAGCTTGGTTTTTCCTCAACATGCTGCTGTGCAACAAAACTATCTAAAGGCTCTGAGGCGTCGATCTCTACATCTAGCCACTCACGCTGAGTTTATGTTTTCAGGGCGAGACTTTTCTCACGATGACACGCTGGACGTCCCAACACAAGTGGAGCTCCTCATCAAGCAGGCCACGTCCCATGAAAACCTGTGCCAGTGCTACATTGGATGGTCAGTACTTGGAGATCAGACTGACGTCATGATGACTGCCAACACTGGAACATTTCCACATCTTTCATGTTTCAGTCACAAACTTTTTATTGGAATTTCTTTGGTAGATCAACAAGTAATACTAGGTAGAGGTTAGCTTTCAATATTTAAAGGGCCAGTATCATTTTCCAGCCACATAGTTGCTTTATATGACACAATCAAGCAGCTATGTTGCCTTCAGTTGTTATAAAAAATACTATATATCAAATACGACTTAAATTGAACACCTTGAAATTGGGCCTCTGTCTCTATAAGAGGATCCTACTCTTCCCGGCACTCCAGGAAGTCATCCCAACATGGCGTCTCTAATAACCCTTTAACAACATTTTTAACAGCGTCGCTCTAAGCAGTAGCTCCTATAATGATAAAAGGAAAATAAACTTTTTAAAGATATTTTCTGCTATTTGTAATTTGTTCTAATGGAATAAAAATCTATTAAAATCATAAATCAGGTTTGGTATAAAAAATATTTTCTTAAGATTTTATTTTTAATTCTCCACTTTAACCTAGTGCAATGTTTCTAAGAAGGTTGCAAATGGCATTATGGAAGAGCTTTGCTTGGTGTAACCTGGAGGCAGATAGAACAAAGAGCAGGAGCTTCTTAAAGAGTCAGAGGCCTAATTTCAAAGTATCAAATTATGAAGTCAAACTTCTTTTCCTTCCTGTTTAATATGTGCAGCATTTTTATAACAGCTGAAGGTAACACAGTTACTGTTCTATAAATGCCACTATGTGGCTGGAAAACATGATACTGACCCTTTAAGGCTAACTGTTAGTTTTTATCTCTACAAATCAGGTTTTTGACAGAAGAGTATCAAAAAGAGGGCCACTGTTGGAAGAAAGTAATGACACATTTTGTTACATAAACTGTAGCTTTCACAAGTCAAATCAAACCATATTTTTGCCTTAGAATGGCCCAGTCAAAGCCCAGACCTATTTGTAATTTTTTTCTCCATCTATTTGGACTGAACTTGAAATATTTAGCAAAGTGAGAACTTTTTCAGTCTTCAGTAAGGTTTCTAATTCACACATTTTGTGTGAATTTGTCACAGAAAATCATAGCACAAGATACTTAAGTTCATCATTGTAATGAGACAAAATATGAAACAGTCTGAGGAATTCCTACCAAAAGGCCAAGCACCTCATCTGAGTAACTCAGTTACTGAGTAACTGAGTAACTTTTACTCAGTTCGTTTAACGTTCTGATGTTTTGTGTCTACCTTCCAGGTGTCCATTTTGGTGAAGTGACAGCTGGAGGTCTCTGATGTACCAAGAGGAGAACACGACGGAAAAACTCTCCCTAAAAAAGTTCTGAGTGCAGAACTGCTGGGAGTGATGACATTTTCTCTTTTCTTTTCAGTGATTGTGTGAATTACCTGTGACACTTTCTGAGATTACTGTTTTTACTCCATAATTTATCTATTCAATGCTCAAAACCACTTTCCAAATTTTTAACATCATAATTATTTGCTAGAAGCTTTCTATGGAGTGCATATTGTAATAAGTTATATTTTGTACTTGGGAAAGGCCGAGTTGTTCTTAAAGCCAACCATGCCGTTATCACTCTGCTAACGTGACAACTGCATCTATGTTTGCCCATTGCTAACTGAAACACATACTGTGAGGTGTGTTGGTGTGCCATTAAAGCTTGTACAGATCAATGTATCAATGCATCAATGCCGAGTTCACAGAACTGAGCTGCTCATCTTCTGCTGCGAGTTTAAACATAAAGCAAATAAAATGGAAAAAGTTAATTTTGCTCTTGCAGTTCCTCTGGCAGCCATTGAGGGCGCTCTGATTCTTTACAAAACCCTTCTTCCACTTCTCTAGTCAAGCTTGAAGGAAGAAAAAAAATCCTCTGTGGGGTTAGAGACAAGGAGAGCAGATCCCACTTCAAAACTACAACTAATATGTGAATTTTTTTTCTCTAGGCTGAGATGAGATTTCTTGTTCTTTCTGTCACTGCTTCTATATTTGTCATCTCATAATAAATATTGCAGGGAAGACTCCAGCTCAACAGGGAGATGCAGCCTTGCACAAATAAAACTGAATCCGATGCTGCAAATTGCAGAGGCAGACAACTATTAATTTGTGCTGCTGTTATCTGCAGGGTGAGGTAACCTCTGTTCTGTTTGCTCTCATTGCTTTTCCCACTTAATTTCTCCATTTATTTCTCCTCTGAAGGTTAATTACTTATAGATAGTTAAGGATTAGGGATCAGCGGAAAGCAGTCATTGATCTCTTCCCTGCCATGTCCACCTCTGCAATGTCACACTCTTTACACACTGGAACAGAGGCCTGGTGATTATCTGCTCATATCGATCCAGTCCTCTGTTTTTCTCTTGCTTTTCTATTTTTTACTGGCAACCAGAACCTCATTATCACAAATGTGACTCTTTATAGCCAGGGCCACAGTTTCTGCTGCTCCTTTTCTCTCTAGCTTTATTTGTTTGTATTTTTTTAGTTTCTAAAGTCTGGTGAGTGCCAAGCAAGTCAATACCTTAAGTTAAATAGCTTCCATTGATTGGGAGACAAATTTAGCTGTTTACCAACTGTGGAAATGAGCTAAGGCCACAAAACACCAACCAAGGTGTATGCAAGGGGCAGGTTGATGTTGACGAATGATGCTCGCTGGGAGGCAATGCCCCCAAGGTAAGGAAAGGTGAACAGGTTTGGCAGTGGAAAGGTTCATTCAATCAGGCTTTCAGGAAGTCACATGACCAGCCGTGACAGAACAATGGCTTACAGTAAAACCAGGGGTGAAAGTAAGGGGGTACGGCAGGGTACTGCATACCCCTAAAAGATTTAGCGGGGGTACGCAGTACCTGCAAGAGAGAGAGCGGCTGTCTGCTGTAAAAAATCAGTGGGTTTGTTTTCACTGTGCAGCCGTGACTGATTAGTTTTTCAAGAACAATCTAAAACACGACTCAATCAGTTAATAAATAACATTTTTCCCACTTCATATTGTTTCTGAACTGTTCCTGCTTTACTAGAGCAGCGGTGCAACACGTCGATCGTGGAAGGTTTTGAGTCGATCAGCATTAAGGACGCTTAATGCTGAGACCAGCACGTCCTCCTCTGGCTCGCTTAAAATGTTCGTAACTTTATTAAAGAACAACAACAAAAAGTCAACAAAACGTGTTCAAATTAATGACCCAACAACAATAATAATCTCAGTGATTATTGTTTCAACGAGGTGTTGCACAATTCTGTGCGTTTCGGTTCCATTATCAAAATAACTAGCAGAGCAGGAGTTTAAAATTAACTAATCAACCACCACTGTGTTCAGGGGAGCGCTTATTAATGATCGCAAAATAAATATCAAGCCTGAAAACCTAATATCGTAACGGACTGAATGTTATGGTTTTAACATAATCTCTGGTCGGCTTGAGGAGCGCAAGAGGTTGCCATGGCAACAGGTGTGCTTAAACGACAAAGAGAGACGGAGAATAAAAAGGTGCGAGTGGTTTAGAGTTGATCACCTGTTCGGGTTATTTTACCTTTGCTGTGACGCATCACAGCCGCTGTAGTTTCTGAACATTCAATAAACGACAAACTTGGACTAATTACCTCGTTCTTTGTGAGTATACGTCATTTACAACAAACATCAAACACGGTAAATATGTTTCATTAAGTATTTAAGAAACAAATGGCTTCTACCGCGATAATTATGTGAAATCAAATTGTCTAATATAAAAAAATAGTTTGGTGCTGTCAGGCTCAGAGTCGGAGAGACTTTTCCTTTATCAATTTTTTTTTTTGCCTCTTATTTAGTGGAAATTATGTTGATGAGACTTTCTCCAAAATAATAACCTTTTTCAACCTTTATAAGCTCCACTGTTGAAAATGAGGCTCTAACATTCACAAATGACTGAAATAAAATCCAGTCCAACATCTGGTTTGAGGTGATTCCTCTGGAACCTGTTGGAGGAAAAATATCCCAACTTCAGAAGATGAGCTTTAACCTAACAGAGCTCTGTGGTTCCTATCAGTATGAGAGTCAGGGTGAGGAGGCATCATGTCAGGAAGATGAAGTGGAAGCTACAGGATCTTCAGAACAAACAGGTCATGATCCTAGGCTACTGATTATCCCTCTGTCTGGACACAGGATCAACAGAACCAGTTTGAAAGATAAAATTAATGGTTATATGCCAGACATGGAAAACTGGGATGGACTCCATGCCATGATGTTCAGAATTTAGGTCTCATGGCATCTCAAGGTGTCAACATTGCAGCCAGTGGGCTGAAGGAAATACAGCTTTATTTTGTAGCAATTCAAGAGCTACCAGCTTTTATCGCTTTGCATAAAAATTAATCAACACAGAAACTCCGAAGCACACAAAGAAGTTTTATATATATATATATATATATGGTAATGGCGAACCAACCGGACATTGTGGTGGTGGATAAAGAACAGAGGAAAGCCGTTGTGGTGGATGTAGCAATACCAAGTGACCACAACATCAGGAAAAAGGAGCACGAGAAACTGGAGAAATACCAGGGCCTCAGAGAGGAACTGGAGAAGGCCTGGAAGGTGAAGACCACAGTGGTGCCTGTGGTCATCGGGGCCCTCGGGGCAGTCACCCCCAAACTGGAGCAGTGGCTCAAACAGATCCCAGGAACAACATCAGACATCTGTCCAGAAATGTGCAGTTCTAGGCACAGCCAAGATACTGGAGGAGAACCCTCAAGCTCCCAGGCCTCTGGTAGAGGACCCGAGCTCAGGATGAAAGAGACCACCCGTGGAGGGTGAGAAGGGAATTTTTAATTTTTATATATATATATATATGTCATATATAATTTTTTTTTGTCATAGTACCCCCAAGAATTTAAAACTACTTTCACCCCTGACTGTATGTTCCTCTGTTCACCTGCATCATCAGTGCTTTGTGAACAAGTTTTATCCAAGGCGTGGGAAGTCATCTGCTGACGAAGAAACCGTCTAAAACCTGAAACTGAAAAAAGTCTTGTTCCTAAATAAAAACAAACTTAAAATTCAGAAAGTTCTAAATTATTTTTGTTTGATCAGGAGATACATCAGAATCACACATCAAAAGCAGACTAAAAACCATTGGAAGAGGCAAACTTGATTTGTAATATTAAAAATCAGAACTAGAACTCCCAGGAAGAGATTATTTTAAACAAATTCTGTTTTTCAGGAAGCAAGTTTCTAACTCAAAGTATTCAGTCTGCCTCAACAATCACTCAATTCCCAATACAGTAAAGTACAACTGTATTCATCGTCAAATAAGTCCATGATATAAAAGAAAACCCAACATAACCACTGATGGTCAAGGATTAGATTGGCTACAAATCATTTTAATAATTAAAACAAGACAGTTAAATATGATTTAATTGATTCTCCTGTTACTAAATATGAGTTTGATAAAAACTTTGTGACAATATTGCATTTACAAATTTTTGAAAGTCTGATCCAACTGAGTGACAAAAATGTAAGTTTCACCAGCAGACGTCACTAGTGAGTGATGAATGAAGCATTGAGTAATGAACCTTTTTGCAAAGCAAAGTGTTGGAAAGCTTCCTTGCTTCATGAGGCTTCATTTGCCCATCACTAATGCCCGGGTCTTGGTAGATTTGCAGTGGTCTGATACTCTTTCCATTTCAAATTGATCGCTTGCACAGTGCTCCTTCAGGTGTTTAAAGCTTGGGAAATCTTTTTGTATCCAAATCCGGGTTTAAACTTCTCCACAATAGTATCTCGGACCTGCCTGGTGTGTTCCTTGGTATTCAAGATGCTCTCTGCACTTTAAACACAACCCTGAGACTATCCCAGAGCAGGTGCATAGGGGACTTGATTACACACAGGTGGATTCTATTTATCATCGTTAGTCATTTAGGACAACATCGGATCATTCAGAGATCCTCAATGAACTTCTGGAGTGAGTTTGCTGGACTGAATGTAAAGGGGTCGAATAATATTGCACACCCCACTTTGCAGTTTTTTGTAAAAAAAAGTTTAAAATATCCAATAAATTTTGTTCCACCTCACGATTGTGGCCCACTGCGCTGTACATTAAATAAATCTAGATTGTGATCCACAGCAGAACTCCAGGAGGAGATCAGGTAGAATCTGGTTTTTACCTTTAAGGTAGCGGTTCTCAACGTGGGCGGTACCGCCCCCCAGGGGGCGCTGGCGGACATTTTTACAAACGGGGGGCGCTGGGAACATTAAACCATGCTCTGCTGCAACAATATGCATGGCAGCTCTTCTATTCAGTGTTTGTTAGCTTCTGTTAGCTTCTTGGCGCGGCTCCGTCCTCCTGCTACTGGTAGCTAAAATCACGATACCCTCACTGTGTCTCTGAAAAATGAACCCATTTAAATAAAGAAATCTCTCCATAGTGACACCTCGATAGAGAGCGTTCATTTTATAGCGTTAACACCGGAGCTGTAAGTGGTCCGGTATGAAACTGGGGTGATAGAACAACACAGCACTTTAAATTTCAATAATCAGAATGCAGAAATTGTTTCCGTTGTTTTAAAAGGTTTATGTCAGTCTGCCTTTTCCCCATCGATACGTTTCCCGACCGCCCTGCACCTTAGGGGCTTAAATAAAAAATTTAAAAAAGACGCGCACATTGCGCAAAACTCTGAAACAGGAGAAGCGGGACATAAAACGGAGCGACGAACTAGATGTGAATTATGGCATAAAAACTGAGAATCCGACGCTGAACAGTGAAAAATCAAAACATGATGTGAAACACATGATGATTAGGAGGCGCAGCAGGTGATGGATGAAGATTAATGATGGTTAGCGACAATACATGATAAAATAAATCTAGCAACAGGAAAGAAACTAAAGTGGACATAGCAATAAACCAAGAGAGGATAATACTAATCAAAGGAAACTAAATGGGAATGAATGAATAACAAAATGCAAGAATAAACTAAGAAACTAAAGTAAATACAGAGGAATAAACTGGTATGGCAAGACCTTTCGATCAATAATTAATACAGAGACTGTATGGCAAGAATAAACAGACACTATTTCCAGATAAAAAGTAAAATAATATTGTTGAAATGTCATGGGTTTGTTGAGACCACATCTAGTACTGAGAATAAATATATCTTACAGATCATAACAGTAAATAACTTATCACTTCATGTTTTTAATTGGATTTGATTAAGAACCAGATTTGTTCCTTGTAATTTCTGACCAGTAAAACTATTAATCTATAAATCAATAGACAGGTCTATATAAAGATATAATCCATGTTTCTGTCTCATATTTCTATGGCATTAAAAGGATCTGGAACTTTTGTTTTTCCACTGAAAGCTCTGGTTTACACAGTAAATGCCACGTGAGTGAAATTTTATGGATGATACTCTGATGTCTCATTCTCCTGAAGGCAGCACAGAGCTGCACCACCAGAAACTCTCAGAAACACTGAGAAGAGCTATGATTAATGTAGTTACAGTTCTATCCATGTTTTAATGTTGCAGAGCTCAGTCGTTTTGCAAATAGTTCAAAGTTTAAACTGGCATGTTGAACATCTTTTATCTGATCATTTTGTGGAATATTTAACAACTAGAAAATGGCACAAAATAATATTTTTTCCACTCTGATTGGCTGCTGTTAACCCTACCAATTTTAAGTTGAATGTTCATTGCATTTTTCGTAGACGCCTGTGAAAATAATTTCTATTCCCATGGCTTTTTTGTTCTCTGGGAAATTATTTTTGATGATAAATACAGAAACAAGCATAAAAATCAAAACATCTCCAATAGTGACAGTAATAATGATAAAATAATGGTCAGTGCAAAGTAGCCTGCAAATTTTTTGGTGGGGGGCGGTGAGGGACCTGAATAAAGGCTGGGGGGGCGCTGGCCCAAAAAAGGTTGAGAAACACTGGTTTAAGGAAATCTTGCAGGATAGTCTACTGTGAAGATTTTCCATTTGATGCCTCTACTCCTGGTGAAAGTTGAACTGAAAACTTCTGACCTTTAACTCTGCAGCCATGTTTTACACATTAAGCATTTCATTTTCACCTCCCACTCTTATTATTTAAAGCTGTCTCAAAGCGAACAAAGTTCTTGTATTACCTCAACCTTCTTAATAAAATTTAGCTTTAAAAAAAAAAATATATATATATATATATATATATATAATGTGTGTGTGTGTGTGTGACTCTGGTGGCTTCTCTTGGTGTGGTAATGAACGACAAGGAGCTGGTCAAGTTGGCATCAGTTTTTCTTTAATTCTCCATTTGCATTTCACACAATGGGCATTGAGGTAAGGTCAGTCTGGCATAAAACAAGCTCCTGCAAGGAGGAGCCATAATGCTACCGCGTGGGAAATTCCCACCACACTTTCTCATGCACTAAACACTTCTAAAACACGACAGAAACAATATAATAGCTGAACTAGCGTGACCTGGATTAAGCATGTTTCAATAATATGCAAAAGGGAAAACCATAAACATATTTTATATAATATTTCTTTGTCACCTGGCAGAGACATGTTACCTTCATCAGTGATCCTCATGGCTCTGAGGATTACCCATAATACCTCACTCTATATAAGGTGAATGTAGTACAACTTTTTACCAGCAGATGGTGCATTTTAACTATATACACCAAGGGGTCTTGCCTAAGGACCCTTAGCTCAATTTGACTGTTGTATCTTTTCCCCAGCCTGGAATCAAACCCAGGTCTCCTGGGGGAAAGTCTGGTGATTTACCCATTGAGCTATCCAGTCAGCTAAACACCAGAGCAATAGAGGCTCAGATCTACCACACCAGACAAGACCCAAGTCTAGGTTGTGCAAGGAGGCCCCTGAGACAGTCCAGCACATAACAGCAGGGTGCAAGATGCTGGCAGGGAAAGCATACATGGAACGACATAACCAAGTGGCGGGCATAGTGTACAGGAACATCTGGAGAATGACCGAGCTAAGATCCTGTGGGACTTCCAGATCTAGACAAACAAAATGGTAATGGCAAACCAACCGGACATTGTGGTGGTGGATAAATGACAGAGGAAAGCAGTTGTGGTGGATATAGCAATACCAAGTGATTGCAACATCAGGAAAAAGGAGCACAAGAAACTGGAGAAATACCAGGGCCTCAGAGAAGAACTGGAAAAGATCTGGAAGGCCTGTGGTCATTGGGGCTCTCACGGCAGTCACCCCCAAACTGGAGCAGATCCCAGGAACAACATCAGACATCTCAGTCCAGAAATGTGCAGTTCTAGGCACAGCCAAGATACTGGAAGAGAACCCTCAAGCTCCCAGGCCTCTGGTAGAGGACCCAAGCTCAGAGGATGAGAGAGAGAGACCACCCGCGGATGGTGAGAAGGGAATTTTTTTTTTAAAATACATTTAGAGCAGCCAACAGAACTGACTGTATTCTCACTGGATTCTACTGAGCCAGCCAGACTGTAGTTCTGAAACAGACGGTTAATTTCTGTTTCTCTTCAGCTTAAACTTTGATTTAGTTATGAAAATACTTTTTTTTTTTTAATAAAAAAAGAACCTGGGCCTTTTTTATAGTCGCCCAGCTCAGCTTTTCACAAAAATGGGTTCATACCTAATAAGCATATAAAGTATAGCTTTATAATATTTTCAGTCTGACCCAATGGTTCAGTGTTATTCTTAAAAGCAGCTCTGGACTCCACTCTCTTAACATATGAAGAGTCACATTTAAATCATTCCAGATATTTTTAGTCCGTCTGATTGCTGGAGTTGTTTAACCTTTCATAACCTTCCACTTAGAGCAGCTAAGGTCAGACGGAACCAACAGGTCTGATCCAGTTTTACATGATACTGGGTAATAATCAGATACTTTTAGAGCAGAACAGAACTGCTGACAATCATCTGCACAGATACATTGTGTAGTGATGTTTAATAATGTTTAGTAATGTTTTGAGAGCTTTCTCTGTCCTTAAAGGGATAGTTCTTTTGTCCTGTTGAGAGGTAATGAGTAGTAAGCATCTCACCTCCTTTTAATGACTTCATATAATAAAACAGATTAGAAATTAAACAGGGTTAATATGTAAAATTGACTTTGTGTTTTTTTATTTTGAGAAAACTTGAATCTCGCTGAAACTGTTCAGGCACTGCCTGTGTCCACAAAGTTCCTCTTAAGAACGTTGTGAGCAGCTCAACAGAGAAACGTTGTGATGATGAAGGCAGAGGGTCAATAGGTGGGATTTTCTCAAAAGTCCAGCAAAAATAACTCTGTTTCTATTGACCACATATTAAGCAATTTGACATTTTGTTTTGCAAAACTACCATGGAAACGCTTCTTTCTCTTTACAAGTCATGCATTTAACAACCAGATGTTTCTGCTGGTGGAAATGACAAAGAAAATGACAGGAAGTGGTAGAACCATGATTGTTTTATCACATCAACAAACTTATTCATGTGTGACTTTATCTGCATTCCTTTTTTAATGGAAACAGCAGTTGTGAAATCGTGTTTTTGAATTTAGTGGAATATCAGCAAAGTTTTGTGCATATTTCTAATGGAAGCTGGTCTGGGTAAGTGGACTTAAGCACTGGGTTTGAACAGAGCCTCAAGCGGTGACCTGAGGAGGAGAATTTCACTGTTCCAAAGGATTGGAGATGATCTGAGGAGGTGTTTAGAATATGCACAAGGGCTGAGTGTGGTTAGCAGGAGGAAGTGAGCGATCCGCTGGATGACCCGTGTTCATTTTGTCTGTGACAGATCAAGGTGAACGCATGATGGAGGATCCAAGGGAGCAACGGAGGAGCAACCAGGAGACACTGGACGAGACCCTGGAAGGCACAGTGGAGTAATCGACTGGGGACAGACCTTCAGCAGAAGACAGGCTGAGGAAGTTACCACTGGTTTCCCAGTTGGTTTCCCAGTTACCACTGGTTCACCCTGCGGAGGAAGAAGGCAGGAAAACAAAGACGCTCATGCCCACAACCCTGTTGATGACACAGGGGGTGCTTGCTAAAAAAAGTTCAGTCATTCAATAGAGCTTTGGAACCTATGTCACTGCATGTGACATAGGTTCACATTGTTGCTCGGCGCCATCTTTGGTGTCCACAGACCAAAACAAACTAGTCAGAACACCGGTGTTTTCATTGTGTTACTGTGAAGTTGTTTTCAAGTTGGATATTGTCCCGCGCTCCGAGGAGAAAGGGGCGTTCAGCTCAAATTGGATAAATTGATCCAATTTATGAACGCTAATTTCAGCCAGCTGTTCTTTACCGCTCCCTCCTCAAGCGCGAGGAGGTTCAAATAGAGACCATCAATTTCCGAACCAAACACTCTTGTAAATAAATGCCTTGTCTTGTGACTAACTGATACAAAAAAGTGGTAATTCATGCCATTACACGAGGCACACTATCCACTATTAAAATTTTAAGTCATATTCAATAATTTTTTTTAAAGAGCCTTTATTTAAAAATAAAGGCTCTTGTGGCCTTTATTTGATAGTTAATTGACAGGACAGTGGGAAATGAAAGAAGGGGAAGACATGCGGCAAAGGTTACAAGGTTGGGAATTGAACCTGTGACGGCCATGTTGAGAACTAAGGCCTCCATATGTGGGTTATGCTTAACCCCTGCACCACCACAGCACACATAATTTTAATATTAAATGTTTTCTTCAATAGCTTCCAAATCATGTACCTCAACTCAAAATCTGTGTGAAATTGTTCTACTAGACTGTATAGATGAGGCACATTCATCTTTATTACATTTTAACACTTTTTATATTTTTTAGCTATTTCTCTAGTCAAAATTTTGTATTTTTCTTCAATAGCTTCCAGGTCATGTGACCTATTAACTCAAAATTCATGTGAAATTATTCTAAAAATATGCCTAATCTATAGATTAGGCATATTTTTATTCCATTTTGACCCCTTTTTTATTTTTTAACCAAAATTATATTTAAAAAAAATATATTTTTAAAATGTTCATAAAATGTACAGATGATTATCACATTTGTTACCCGTAATGTACAACTGCATAAAATTCTAGTACAGGACCTATTTCATTACATGTTCACTTACCTGAAATATGTTAAATACAATAAATATTTACTTAAAGTGTGATTTATTTCATAAAATTTATTTGTCACCTTTATTGTTTAATTACACATTAAATGTTTAAAGATGGGCTCTTTCATCTGGTTTGTGTCATGATGTGGTGTGGCAGTGGACCCAAACGCAGCAGGCAGTAGACATACTATATGTGGATGTTATTTTAATGAACAAAATAAATTAACTAAATCCAAAATCCAGGGAAAACAAGGAAAACCAAAACACAATGAAACAGGAGACACAAGGGATAAAAACGGTAACAACTGGCAACGTGGTGAGCAGGGTAACAAGCTGGACTGGCGAGTTGTGACTGAAAACTCGCTTAAGTACTGGGAGGTAGTAATTGGAACAATGGCCTGGCTAAATGAGAAGAGTGACAGCAGGTATGAGTAATTTGGCACAGGAGCTGGCTGAGGGCTGGGGAGAAGATAGCACAGGGAAACTAAAGAGATCTGCTGGGAACACAAACGGGAGGAAATAGGGAACTGAAAAATACTTCTAATTCAAAAGTATTGGTAGTGCACCATAGCGCAGGGTATTCTGGGTAACTACAACCAAAACAGACCTGAATGTAGCTAGCAGGAGAATGGCCAAAGACAAAAAACAAATCCTCCAACCACTAAAATTTGACACTTCTCCATTTTTCTTTACATTTTGTGAAGAAAAAGCTCTCAGGTCTTCTTCAGTGCTTTTTGTGTTATTTCCATCAGTGCTGCAGCGCCCTCACAAGCGAGCAGGTGAGCAGGCTTTTCAAAGGGTTTGGGTCGTTTGACACGGTACAGTGTGGAAGTGAACCACCCTAGTTGAAAATGTGACAAATGTTGCAGCTTTGGTCCTTAATCGAAGCAAGTCTACTGGACTATCTGGTGTGAAAACATTCTGGATGTGAAGTGATCTCAGCTGTTCCGGTCTCAAGTCTTTTTCTAGTGGATTGAATTCACTCCATCCACTTTTAGCAGGTTCCCAGTCCCTGCTGAGAAAAAGCATTCCCAAAGAATAATGGTAATGGACGTCATAGGGACAGAGTTCATGTATTTTACCTTACATGGCTTTTTGCATGTAGGCTAAAAAATAGCTGCAAACCTCAAAGCTGTCTTCATGCCTCCCTCCATCAAGGTCGATGGCCAACGCCTTTTACTTTGTATTTATTCCAATTAGGTTCATTAGTGAGTGATGGTTGCTTTGAGTTTTATTCAGGGTTATCAGAATTAATCCATTAATAAGTAATTCATTATCTATTTTTAGGTTTATTCTGTGCCATTTATAGATCCATATTTCTATGTACATACTTATTATCTTACTTTATTTTCTATTTAAGGTCATAGTTAAATTACTTATAGTATCACACTTATGTATACATTTTTATACATTCTATATTGCTTATAATTATATTTGTATTTGCTAATATTTAATACTTTGTCAGCTAATAATAAATTTACCCTAGTGGATCAATAAATGATCTTTTGATTCTGAATTAATGAACTAAAAATAAATGTATATTGTGATTAGTAAATCTGTATTTCTCTCCCTTCAAAGCTGATCAGTTTATGAATTGTGAACATTCATATATAGTGATGATTCATATATAGTTTATGTATATGAATCAATATAATAATTATTTGCTTTTATTAAATTGCACCTATTTGGTATTTAAATAATATCTTTAAGAAACACATTTCAGGTTTAATTCAAATTTTCTGTTCCTTTTTGTGTTTTTTCCCCAAATACTTGGAAAACCCACAATCCAGAAAATATTTCCACCTAAAGTAAAATCATGTTATGCTGCAGATTTTTCCTCCCTAAGAGTCGCTGCCTGAATGAAGTGAAACGCACACAATCTGCTTGATGGTGAAGAGTGGCTGTCCAGCTTCCTAGCCCTATCTTTATTTCACTCACCATCCATCATCTGTACACATTACTGCGCAGTAAGCCATGAATCAGAAGCTGTTCTTATCATAACCCAGGCGTGGTGATGTTCTGAGGCACGCTGGTGCACTGACCCCCTTCCCTCTGTGTCTCCAGTAAGCATAACCATATCTGACAAGACCAGAGCTGGAAGGAGGGAGGAGGATCCTTTCCTCCTTTAGGTACATTACCAACCGTCTGTTCACTTGGCTTATTTCCACCGATGCTGCCTTGGCCTCGTCCTCAAAATGGAGTAGTTCTATTTCTTTCTGTTTATCTTATTTTTCTCAAGCATTTTCTTTTACCCCGCTTGTCTGTATCCTGGGGCCTTCTGCAACAGGATGAAGGGAAGTAAACATACCTCGCTTTGTGGCTTTAGACCAAAAAGAGCACGATCCAGTGGAGATACGGCGTTCTGCTGTGAAACTGTTTTATATGTTTTCAGCTCATCATTTTTTCTCTACGTTTGGGAAAGAAGTTGACCTTTTCCACCTTTAAATCAAATTACATTTGCAAACTTTAATCAATCAAGTTTATTTGTATGTCACATTTTAGCACCACACACTTTATATAATAAAAACAGAGAATTACAAAGTTATAAAAAAAAAAACACAATGCATCCAAGAACTGAACAAACATTACATTTTGATGAGTGACATCACCAAAATCATACACATCAATATGTTGATTAATGTTTCATTTATTATGGTTCAGAATAATCTCCAACCAGTTGGGTTTAAAGGACCTCAGTGTTTCAGCATCTTTTCAGTTTTCTGGACATTTGTTCCAGATTTGTGGCGCACAAGAAGCTGAATACTGCTTCTCCGTGTTTGGTCCTACTCTGAATCGTCAGAACCAGAACCAGAAGATCTGTGGGGTTTTCATGTAATAGACCAGAAGAACTTTGGCTAAAGCAGACTAGTGTACCGTCATCAAATCACTGTTGATTCACAGTTTTTTCTGTGATTTATAGCTAAAAATTATTTCCATAAAATTCACCTGTTAATGGTTTGTTTCATAGAGCATATCAGAAATATTCTAAAGAAAATTAGCACTATGAATTTTCCTTGATGCTGAGGAAGGATAAGGAAGGCTGTAGATGTCAGCTTCTATGGCCATGCTAAGGTTTCCATTGTCTGTGTTAATGCATATTAAAGTTGCTAACATACAAATATAATAACTTTTATAATAATAAAAGTATCATACTAAAATTAAGCTTTTACATTCTATGCAAAACCATTTTGTGGAGGAAAACTAGTACAATGCTTAAAGCAGGGGTGTCCAAACTTTTTGAGAGCAAGATCTACTTTTTCTCTCACCAGCCGCCTGAGATCTACCTCATGACACAAAGACATAAAAATTACAAATTAAACTCTATTGACTTATTTTATATGCGAATATACATCAGTTATAGCAGAAATAATAAAGTGACAGAAAACCTAACGCAGTTTCTTCCTCAGTGAGATTCTGACAATGGGAGCAGGTTACTGGTTTCTCAGTCAGAAGCTGGTTGCAAACCTGAGGCCAGCAGGTGTCAGTCAGTCATGGTAGATCTGAAATTTGGTTTGATGACCTCAATATGAGAAACTAACCAAAGAGCCCAGAAAAGCTAAAGGCAAATCTTCTGAAGTTGGGATATAATTAATTTAATTTCACATAATTATCATGGTAGAATTAGTTAAAACTTAATTAAATATATTTGTCCTATTTGATGTTTGTTGTGACGTATACTCACAAAGGAACGAGGTAATTAGTCCAAGTTTGTCGTTTATTGAATGTTCAGAAACTACAGTGGGTGTGATGAGCCACAGCAAAGGTAAACAAAGGTAAAACAACCCGAACAGGTGATCAACTCAAAACCACTCCTAGCTTTTTACTTTCTGTCTCTTTGTAGTTTAAGCACACCTGTTGCCGTGGCAACCGCCTGCGCCCGCAAGCCGAGCAGAGATTACATTCAAAAACACAACATTCAGTCGTTACAATAGGCTTGATATTTATTTCTCGATTATTAATAAGCCTCTCATGAACATAGCTAATTTAAACTCCTGCTCTGCTCGTCAGTCGGTCTTTGAGTCACTTTTTTTTTTTCTTTTTCTGTTAATGGGACCGAAACGCACTGAATTGCGCAACACCTTGTTCAAACAATAATTACTGAGCTTGTTCATTTTAACACGTTTCGTTGATTTTTTAAAATAATTATTCTTTTTTAATGAAGCTACAAACGTTTAGGATCTTAGTGAATATTTTTGATAAGCCTGTCAGAAGAGGAAGCACTGGTCTCAGGGTCCTGGTGGCGTTCAGATTGTCATCTGCCGAGATCGACTCAAAACCTTCCGCGATCGACCGGTCGATCGCGATCGACGTATTGAGCACCCCTGGCTTAAAGTGACAGCTTAACTCAATTTGATTTTTCATAACCTCCCTACTTAACCTGTGCTGTGTAAGGAAATTAATGTTTCCACTTTGGCAGAGATAAAGAAGAAGGAAAGGAGTTGGCTAAATAACAAAAAATGCTGAAGTTGTGCAGATGTTATCTTGATTGATCATAATAAGCTATGATCAATTGAGCCGATCCATGCAGGTTTCGTACTTTCTCTTACACTGTTTCCTGGATCGTCCATCACCACAGTGAAACATGGTTTTGGCAGCATTATACTGTGGAGAGGCTTCTCTTCACTAGGTCTGTGGAGCCCAAAGCAGGTCCTGGAGGGCCGGCAGGGCCGTGCAGAGACCACTAAAAGGGCAGGTGCTCAAAATAAAAAAAAGGGCACATCTTACCGCATTCTAGGACAGAATATTAACAAAGCCACACAGCTTTCAGAGTTTAATAAACAATGATAAATTACAAAATTGTGAAATATACAATCAAAGCTAAGGTAAATCTCTATACAGAGCATACAACTATGCATATGTAAGATATTTTATTAATAATTTCTTTCTGCAGGTCTATTTTGTTATAGGAAAGTATTGCAATATTCAAACCCACAATTTAGCAAGATATCAGCTGGTGGTCTAGCTCTGATTTACATATTTTGTCTTTACAGAATTACATTATTAAAAATATAAACAAGGGCACAATGCAACCTTTTAGTGGACTAATCTATAAAAAAAGAGCTGCCTGTTTGCTGCAGTGGAGATGAAGATGGTCCATTCAGGAAAGCAGAGCTGCATCAAACTTTAAGGTGGAACTGCAGAAAAAAACAAAAAAAAACAAAAATTGAATTGTTAATGCATGTCACTGTGGGGAAAGCCTACTGAGTTTTACTTAAAACTTTTTTAAACATTTAAATCACACATTTGTCTCATGAAGGGAATTTTTTTTGCAAAACAAACTTATTTGTGCATGACTCAAAGTTTTGCTTGTGATTCTCACATGACGTCATGGGGAGGGCCTAAATTCACAACAAAATATTTCTGATGTGTGCAAATAAAAGTTTATGTTTGGCAATAACTTTTAAAGTTCACAAGACAAAAATTAGTTATTTAATTTAAAAAAAGTTTTTTAAACAAAACAATTTGTTTTTAAAAAAGAAATCATTACAATTCCAAAAGTTTTGATTACAATTTTATTTTACTTATCTGAGGTTAGTTTATTTTTTCCCATTGAATAATTGGGGAAAAAATTTAACTTTATACTCTGCGAACCAGACCCTAAACTTAAAGTCTGGGTTGAGTTTTTTCCCCTTCATTAATGACATACATTATATCTATCATGGTAATTCAGGGTGAGTTATTTTTAATTCTAAATGAATATCCTTGTTGGACTTTTATGTAAGTGCTATTCTCCTTCAAGATACATTTACCTAACGCCAGAATAAATGCAATGTACATTATGCAGCAAAGGAAATTAGAAGATCTGACATTTATCCATTATGGAGATGATAAGTTTTGGACGGGCGATGTGCCTCATACACAGGGAAGAAGCTTTTTAGTTATCTAGCTTCTAGCAAAGTCTTTAGCTAGCAGCTAGCTAATAGCACAACAACAGCAGCCTAATGTCTGTATGATAAAAATACTGAATCGATAGATAAGAACAGTTTTTCCTCACCTGGTTGTCTCCTCCCGCTCAGTAGTTCTTCAAAGTAAGCCAGACACAGAGGCCTGTCAGTGTCTGTTGTATTTCATTACCTCTCTGCTTAAACCGCGACTCCGTGCTGAAGCAGAAACGATACTTTCAACGTTCTCCGTCATCTGACAAGTAGCAAGTCTACTCCACTTTATTCACCAAAAACGTTTTTTTTTATATATATAATTCACCAAAAACTTTTCTGTAATCTGGAATGTTCGCTACGTTAAGCTCCAGTTAGCCGCCTTATCTCACTGTGCGAGAAGCAACTGCGTCATGCGTCACGGGCAAAAGGTCAAAGGTAACAAGGAAGGCTTATTATGTTGTACAAAAAAACCAAAACAAAACAAAAAAAATAATTTTAGTACATGTTATGTGTCAGAAGAGGGCTTTGAAAAATAATAATAGAAAAAAAAAATAAATTGACCAAAAGGGCACTTTGGGGCAAGGAGCAAAAAGGGCAGGTGCTCAAGCACCCCCATGCAGGATGCTGGCCCTCAGGGACGTGCCTGAGGGCCAGCATCCTGCATGTTTCAGTTTTCTCCCTGGTGGTAGTAACAACGTCCTCAGCATGTCAATGTTCTTCTAATGAGCCACCATTTGTTCCAGGTGTGTTAAACCAGGAAGAGAACTAAAACATGCAGGATGCCGGCCCTCCAGGACCCACTTTGGACACCACTGCTGAAGGGCAGCAAGTATAAACATACAACATTTGGTTAGGATGGCTTAGTCAAAGTCAAGAGCTAAATTCAGTTGAGAATCTGTATTAATACTTGAAAATCCATCCAGTTTGACCAATGTCGAGCTAATTATAAAGACAAATAGGCAAAGATGTCAGTGTTTAAATGTGCATGTTGTTGATCCATCACATCAAAACCAGTAAAGTCTATTAAGTTCATGGTTGTAATGTGTAGATTTGTTAAAGTTTTAAAAGTTTGAATACTTCTGCAATGCATTGTGGGTACAGGAGGCTCACACACTTGAATAAAATTCATTAACTGCTTACTGCTTACATACTGCTTTTCCTGCAGGAATGTACATCATTCCTGCGTCTACAGGAATGATGTACATGTGGCCATTATCTGCAGAAGGAGCTACAAGAGCGTGAGGGCATCTTTTGCCTGAATCACTTTAATTTACAAAGTGGTGATGTTACTATTGTGTGGGGAAATTAGATAGCACCGCAGCAGACAGTGAGCTACATTATCCAGAACCGGGCACACATCCGGTTCTCTCTTTTCCCGTTTATCAGCGACTTTTTCTCACATTGTTCATCAGCCCGTGAGACAGGCGGTTTGGGTAGGGGTGGGCAGTGTGTGTGTGTGTGGGAGGGAAGGGGGGTTGTGTCGGTCTCTCAGGATCAATTAGTCACTTGCAGAGAGTTGTGGAGCAGAGAGGGAGCTAGGAGACAAAAGCTGCAGCCACATTAGCAATGCATGGAGGTGATTAAGTGACAGTGTTTCTTCCAGGCCATTAACGTAACAAGCACTGGCTGTCCAGGGAATATGGACCTGACAGAGAGAGCATAGCTCTCACAGGAGAACGGCCTTCTTTCTTTTGACGCACTTTCTCCAGTTCTGAGCATCTCTACCCTCCATGTCCTCTTTGCCAGCTGTTTTCTTTCACTCTCCATCTCAGTGCTTTCCCCAGGAGCAACTTTCATTCTCCCTCTTGTTATAAAGAGAATAATTGTTAAAACTTTGAGCTTGTTGTATTCTCAAGGTGCCACGTGCGTGAAAGTGAAACCACACAGAGATAACAGTCAGCGCTCCACGTCACACATTTTCAGAGTTTATTCAGACAATCAAAAACATAAAATCACATCAACAGCACATCACATCAGAAACTTCAAAACCACAAAGCAGACATGAATTACCTGAGAGAAGTAGAAAAATAGGAACAAGAAAGATAGAAGTGTAGTGGTATAGAAATATACATAATTCCCCATAAATAGTTTCCAGGTGAGAAGTTCCGGTTCTTGAAGTGGGCGTGGTGTATATAAGGGAGCTACGGCGTTCATTCAGGCATGTGTCGTCTTTGTTCTCCCACTGTGTGGCTTGCGTCTGGTGGACTCTGGCAGCAGAAAGCAACAAATCGCTGGCTGGTGCATGTTATGCTGATGTTCTGGTGGTAGGTGTTCTCTCTCCCTGCACTTTAGCTGATCTTGGTCAGAAAATCTAAACTGAAGTGTGATCGTAGGTAAAACGCCACTGCGCTGCGTTCATTTTCTTCCTCGGTCTGCGAGTGTGTGTGCATGTTTTGTGGATCAGCAGGTAAGAAATTAACACTCATCTAAGCTCCAGTTTCTTGTTTTATTTAAAATGGTGATACATTTTTTTTTTTATAGGTTCCCCACAGTTGAACCATTGCTGCTCTGTCTGCGTTCTTTTCCCGGATCTGTTCGGCTTTGTTCTGCACCGGCTACGTAAATCTCCCGGATTTCTGCACAATTGTTCTCAAATTGGACTGTGGCGGCGTTATCCGCCCTAATTGGAGCGGTGTTTGGGGTGTGGCATCGGCGCGCCCGTTTCATCTCCCGCTGTGGCAGGGCCACGCCTGGTCTTAATGTTTTAACTTGTATTGTCTGACTTTTATTTTTTTACTTATGTTCACAGCCCTTTTGTTTATTTAGTCGGGCTGATATTGTTATATTGGTTAATTGTTTTTTTGTTTGCAGTTGCTGAGGTCCGGTGTTGGTGTGGTGACGGTGTCTTTCTCGTCTGTGTGCTGTGATTTTGGAGTTTGGCTTGTCTCACTGCGTCTGGTGTTAGGTTTTTTTTTGATTTGCTGTGTTTGGTGGATGTCGTCCCCATAGCGCCCCCTCCGGCCTGTAACCTCAACTGCTGCAGTTCTTTTATTTTCTTTGATTTCTTTAATTTAATTTTTAACAAACTGGTTTTAAAAACATTTTTCAAAAGAATTTAATCGTTTTTTTATAATTTTGAAATGGTTTCAGATGTTTTAATCTATGCATGACTGAACCTGTGTGCCTTAAACAAGAGGTAATATTCCCAGGGTGGCGTTGTTGAGCAATTTACTAAAATTAAACTTCCACAAAATCTGAATTTCCATCTAGTGTCGCCACAGAAGAAAAAGGCAAAAACACGTTTTTGAAGATCGCCGTATGGCTGCAACAGCAAAATCTAACTTGTTGCTCAGTGTGGAGACTTTTTATCAAAAGGGGTGTTGTTTATGCAATTACGGTGTGTTCTCTCCTTCTGTAGCTGCAAGAAGTTTCAAATTACTAAAATGGGTTGTTCGAAGGAAATTTTATTACCTTCTGACACCTGTCTAATCTCAGAACTACGGTGTGTCTTTCTCTAGAAAAGGGAGATCAAAGTTAATTTTAGACAGGATTTTCTCTTGTCAGTTTGAAACCTGGTCTCGGTCTGAACAAAGATTCTTTTTAATTTCCAGAGTTCAACCAAAAGTTATCTTGTCACAGACCTAATTTTATTTCCCTGCCAAGGAATTCCTCCAAAAACACACAGATCTTTTGCCGTGAATTAAAAGTGACACAAAGACAAACTGAGCAGAGTGAGTCAGAATTCCTTTCCCAGCTGGTAGATCACAAATGCTGACTTAAGAATTAACACAGTTGTCTCCCCACACTTGGAGTATACCTGAACAGTTTAAATACAAACACATTAATTCCAGACATTTTCTAATTAATGTTCCACTTATTTTGATTATATATTTGACTGACATTACAGTTTAACACGAGTTAGACACTAACTAGGGCTGTTAATACAGGTGCTGGTCATAAAATTAGAATATTGTGATAAAGTTCATTATTTTCCATAATGTCATGATAAAAATTAAATTGTCATATATTTTAGATTCATTGCACACCAACTGAAATATTTCAGGTCTTTTATTTTAATTTTGATGATTTTGGCAAACAGCTCATGAAAACCCAAAATCCCTGTCTCAAAAAATTTGAATATTATGAAAAGGTTCTCTGAACGAGCAATAAAAATAATCATCTGAATCAACAAAGTAACTCTAAACACCTGAAAAAGATTCCTGAGGCCTTTAAAAACTCCCAGCCTGGTTCGTTACTCAAAACCGCAATCATGGGTCAGACTGCTGACCTGACTGCTGTCCAGAAGGCCATCACTGACATCCTCAAGCAAGAGGGTGAGAAACAGAAATTTCTGAACGAATCGGCTGTTTGCAGAGTGTTATATCAAGGCACCTCAGTGGGAAGTCGGTAGGAAGGAAAAAGTGTGGCAGAAAACGCTACACAACGAGAAGAGGTGACCGGACCCTGAGGAAGATTGTGGAGAAGGGCCGATTCCAGACCAAATTAAATTTTCATCTCCATAAAACTTTTCAGCAGATGGAAGCATGAAGTGCTCCAAAATCTTCTGATAGCTGCTGCATTGATCCTGCCCTTGATAAAACCCAGTGGACCAACACCAGCAGCTGACATGGCACCCAGACCATCACTGACTGTGGGTACTTGACACTGGACTTCTGGCATTTTGGCATTTCCTTCTCCCCAGTCTTCCTCCAGAGTCTGGCACTTTGATTTCCGAATGACATGCAAAGTTTGCTTTCATCCGAAAAAAGTACTTTGGACCACTGAACAACAGTGGTCCAAAGTGCTGCTTCTCTGTAGCCCAGGTCAGGCGCTTCTGCCGCTGTTTCTGGTTCAAAAGTGGCTTGACCTTTGACCTGGGGAATGCAGCACCTGTAGCCCATTTCCTGCACACGCCTGTGCACAGTGGCTCTGGATGTTTCTACTCCAGACTCAGTCCACTGCTTCCCCCAAGGTCTGGAATCGGCCCTTCTCCACAATCTTCCTCAGGATCCGGTCACCTCTTCTCGTTGTGTAGCGTTTTCTGCCACACTTTTTCCTTCCTACTGACTTCCCACTGAAGTGCCTTGATATAACACTCTGCAAACAGCCGATTCGTTCAGAAATTTCTTTCTGTTTCTCACCCTCTTGCTTGAGGATGTCAGTGATGGCCTTCTGGACAGCAGTCAGGTCAGCAGTCTGACCCATGATTGCGGTTTTGAGTAACGAACCAGGCTGGGAGTTTTTAAAGGCCTCAGGAATCTTTTTCAGGTGTTTAGAGTTACTTTGTTGATTCAGATGATTATTTTTATTGCTCGTTCAGAGAACCTTTTCATAATATTCAAATTTTTTGAGACAGGGATTTTGGGTTTTCATGAGCTGTTTGCCAAAATCATCAAAATTAAAACAATAAAAGACCTGAAATATTTCAGTTAGTGTGCAATGAATCTAAAATATATGACAATTTAATTTTTATCATGACATTATGGAAAATAATGAACTTTATCACAATATTCTAATTTTATGACCAGCACCTGTATAAGACTACAAATTAAACTATTACTAATCAAAACATGCTGTTAATAGCTAAGAAAAATATCCTACAAATTAGATCATAAGTATTGCATGTTATCTTTAGCCAGCAGTTTTATACTAGCTCAGATACTAGCATTTAATGAACTATGTGCTCTGCCAAAACTTGATCTTTTCCAACTTTCCAGCCCTGAATCATGTCTCTTATGTTGCTGCTTGCTTGAGAAACTGCATGTGTAGGAGAGTTCATTTATGGCCTCGTTCCTCTCTGATAACAAACACAGTCTCCCTTGCAGGCCCAACTCTTGTCTGTAGTGTTTATATAAGTTCAGCAAATACATAACCATAGTTATTTAGATTACATCATTAACACAAACCAAACTAAATTAAGATCTTGTTCAAAAAAATCATGCTCAATCTACTATTTTCACATGCACTTCGATTAACTGTTAATACTAAAAATAAAATTTGTATTCCTGACATTCTCTTTGTCTATCACCCTTCCTCACTTTCATAAAAAGCTGGCTCCATTTAAAGCTGCAAACTCCTCCACACACTCATCCAAATTTCTCCTTTCATCTTTGACTCGGCTGCTCTTTTTTCACTGTACCTCGAATCGTCTCGTCCTTTTTTCTCAGTATCGCCCATCTCAAGTCTATCAAACCCAGCTTCTTACCTAAGAAGCTTGTGTTCTTACTTGCCTCTTCGGGTTATTGAAGGTGACAGATGATGCAAAAACAGTTTCTCTGCCATCACATCAGGACAAAGGCCCAACAAAGAAGAAGGTGTGGGTTGCTGTCGACTGTCTCTTAGAGAAGCAGTTGTAAGGACGGAAAGGCCTTGTTGATTTCAGAGGCCAGAGTAGAACAGGCAACAGAAGCTCAAATAACCACTTGCTGCAACCAAAGTGTGCAGATTAACATGTTTGAACACAAAACATGAAGTTTTGAAGCAGCAGAAAATACACACCAAGTGTCACATCTGGTGACTAAACACAGGAAACTGAGTTTGCAATTTGCAAAAGATTATCAAAGCTGGATAACAGACTGACAAAAGTTGCCTGGTCTCTACTGCAGCCACAGTATTCAGGTGATACACTCAACATTTGTCATAAACGTCACAAAAGGATTAATGCAGGCTGTCTTGTTCAGGCTGGTAATGGTTTAATGATGTGGGGAATATTTTTCTTTAGGCCCCTAAGTACCAATTTAGCATCATTTAAACTCCAAATTCTGACTATAGTTGTTGATCATGCCCTTTTCTTCATGACCGCAGCGAAACCATCTTCTGATCTGGATAATAAATCTTATCATAAAGCTCCAATCATCTTAAACTGGTTTGAGTTCATTGTACCGGGTCTCAGTCTGTTGCCCCCACTAACTGCATGCTTATTTTTATTTTTTTTTTTTGGCAAGCATCTCTGTTGCTCTGAGCATTTCACTGGCAGAGCAGATTTATTCCTAAAAGATTGGTTTACAATTCATGCATTTAAATCCGGGAGAGTGAACCAATCACACAGCTGGCGCCTCTGTGCATTCCCTCGTTGCGGATTGCGTGCACCTCCTTTCACTCAAACTGGACACAGGCTGACCTGTATGGATATTTACATCAAGCCCCTGTGAGGAATTATGATTCTTTGGAGAACTCTACATCAAGGTAAGAGTTTAAAACCCACCGTGTTATGTGAACCGCAGGAATAACTTGTAGTCGCACGTTTTCAGAGGTGCGCTTTGAGGGAGCGGTAAGAATGATTTATCTTTATGAACAAAGAGTTATGTGGGGGCATTTACATCTCAATACGCTGCCCAGCGCCTGGCTCTGTCTGCGCTGATAAAGTTTATGTCTATGTTCTCAGTTAGCCGGTGCTAGTGGTTAAACCTCGCAACGCAAACCTCGCAGCGCAAACCTCATCATGCAAGGTCAGCCCGGTGAGGAGCTTTCATAGTCACGCTGATTTTATATTATTTTAATATTATTTTTAGTATTATTTTTCCTGTTACACGATGCATTAAACCACATCAAATGCTTTGTCCACTTAGTCAGCCATAGATAATGCACATAGCCACGTGGATATCTGAAAATCTCGTCCCATTAACTCCAGCAACCAAAACAGTTTCTATGGCATTTATTGGAAGAGCTACTAAAGCCACGTTAGAAGCATTAAATGAAATCCTCTGTTTGTTGAGCATCTCTGTGCAGTGCAGCGGATTTAACTCATCATGCAAGGCAGGTTCAAGGCTGTATGAATTTTACTTAGGGGCCCCTCTTGCTGCTAAAAAGATCAGCACCTCTAACAGCTTCTTTGTTTACATTTAGTGAAATCTGGGAGAGTGGTAATAGTTTAATTGGCCAACTTAATAGCAATCAGTTATAATTGTAGTTTACTCATTTGTATTTGTGAGCAAACACCTCAAACTCAAAGATTAAAGTCACATCATCAGATTGTTACTGTGGTAACATCAAACTGTGGTAACATAAATATGAATATTGTTCTTTGAAGTTTTACAAAGTAAACTTGCCAGCTCCTTAAATTGTTTAACTTATAAATGTTAAACAATTTAAAGTCTTTCAATTTATGTATGATGAAACCATTAAATCAAATTTAGCAGCATTGATAATCTCAATAAAAAATGTTACATTTTTGTATCTGTGATTTGTGTTAAAATATGAACATTTATGGGGCCCCTAAAGGCCTGGGGGGCCTTATGGACCTGCTGACTTAATTTGGATTAAACAGAAGTGCAAATAATTTATATTCATTTTAATTGCATTTTTTTGATATGTTGTTTTTAAAACTAGTTGTGGGTTTAAATAGCATTTCACTGGCGATGTTTTCCCTTAACATAATTACCCAGTAATATTTCTACATTTCCTGACTACTAAATATATTTTAATACAAAAACATGGTGGACCGCCTCGGTGCCCTGACCATCAGGCTTAGCAAGTTTTCTGGGAGAAACTCTGAGTTGGCAAGGTGTCGAGCTGCAAATGGATTATTCTATGGTCAAACCTGGAGGTCCAAACCTTTTTGTCATATGTGGCAGAAGAGCACATTGCAGCGTCAACTGGATGGGGCAAACCGCAATGAAGAATTACGTCAAGATTTTGGAGAAAGTGGCCACACAAAGATACATGCACAAAAGGACATCATTGGACCGGCGGCCACAGCTACTGCACACATGTTCCTGCCCATATCCATGGCCACATAGTGAGGAACACACTGCCAATGGAGACAAAGCCAACTTGGCTAGAACCAAAACAGACAATAACTGGCTAGAGCGAGACTCAGCAGTGAAGAAGGGGCTTAACAGAGTAGCACTGGGATGTGGTGGGATACCCCAGTGCTACTCTGTGCTGGATTCACATTATGGATGCACAGCTGACAAATCTGGATCAGAATCTCTGAGGAATGTTTCCTACACCTTGTTGAACCTTGTAGAAAACAGTTTGAATCCATTTTTTTACTTTTTTATAAATAGCAAACATAACTTTTTTTTTATGTCAGTTTCATGTTTGAATTCTGCGATTGGAGTTAAAACATTTGTAACACTAACCTGTATGTTGTTCCTTTAAAACCACAAACCTTTATGTATTTGAGTGGATCTGAATGTAAAAGATCGACACAAATTAGCACCAAGCTGTGAAGTGGAAGAAGCAGGATACACGGTT
Organism: Poecilia mexicana; assembly: GCF_051168715.1. Classification (NCBI taxonomy): domain Eukaryota; kingdom Metazoa; phylum Chordata; class Actinopteri; order Cyprinodontiformes; family Poeciliidae; genus Poecilia; species Poecilia mexicana. The sequence continues at coordinate 883,960 of NW_028263376.1, read as the reverse complement.
TGCAACTTTTTAGAAGTCCAAAAATGTGGATCTCAGAATAAATGCAGGAGCTCTACAGAACTCTTTGTTCTCTACTGTTCTCTCAGAGATTTGTTATAGAACAAACAGTATTGTGAGAAACCAGAAACACAGCAGGGAGAAAGTTTTGTTCATGCACTGTTAAAATGGAAAAAGTAGGGTGCTTCTACAAAGACTATCTTTTACAGAGAATGCATGTTTAAGAGACATTTATTTCTCACTTACGGCCAGAAGAATGTGATCTAACTAGCATTAATGTTGAATCATATGCATTCACATCTTTCAGCTAAGCCATTATCCTTCCATGGTTAAAAAAACAAAACACCCCCACAGTGTTGTCACTGTAGCGTACTTAATAAGTCCTTTACATCTTATGTGTAAAGAAATGTCAAAGTTTTAGAAATGTCAAAGTCCTCTCAGTGCTGAGTTTGACATGTTAAAATGCTTTAGATAAAAACAAGTTGATACATCACGAAGAGTCTTGAGCACAGAGTCATTTTCTATCTTTTGTGCTTGACTGTCCTTTGGTCCCCGAAGATAAAAATATAAATTTAAAATGTTCCCTATGTTTGTTTCATCAATGCGAGTGTGAAACGTCTCTGGATGGTGAGTAAATATGCATGCATGGACAAGCTTTATTTGTTCTGGCCCATCACGGGCTCATTCCCAATTGGGGAAATTGGTTGAACAGGGGACGAATCTTGCAACTCGTTAATTTTGCTTGGCATGTTCATTTTGGTGGATAAAAACACTGTTATTTCTGCTTTCATGGGATGTTGTTGGTGCAGCACTGCTTTCTGCCCGCGGCACTGGTTTTTACAATGTGTGAAGTGAAGGACGATGGAGTGAGCCCCCCCACGCTCCTCCATCTCCACCTTTCCTGTCTCTTCTCATCAGCCTTGTTTCTGAAACTTGTCCACTCCACGGTTTGACCTCACCACATTCAGCCCAAAACATGGCCATAGTCTGATCTGTATCGCTCCAAATGTTACATCATTTCTGTTCCATTTTAAAGATAGGGCAGTGGTGGTTTGCCTGATTAATCGTTGACTTGCAGAAAGGAGATGGTGCATTTCCCATGTTTGCTTTGGTTTTCTTATAGCATGTGTTTATTTAAATGCTTACTCTGGTACTGAGTAGAGGTGATGGTGAATGTTTGTTTCATCTGTCTCTATGTCATTGTTTCTCAATTATTTTCTGTCATGCCTCCCCTAAGGATCATAATTTTTTTCACACACCGCCAGTGCCCTGCGAATCTGTTCATATTTCATAATTTATCTGTACAAACTAGAGATATGCCGATCAGGTTTTTTCCTGCCGATTCCGATTCCGATCACCCATGAGGACAGATCATGGCCAATCACCGATATTTATCACATAATTATTATTATTTTTTTAATCGGTTACATTAAATGAAAAAAGAAACCATGAATTCACCTTAATTTAGACAAAAAACTTGTTTTTAATAACTTTTTCCAAGAAAAAACAAAACAAAACAGGCATTGTGCAAATTGTACTGCTATCGATAATACTATCTTTAACAGACTGAAAACATATGAAGGCTCTGAAGAGGTTAAATATGCAAAAAGTCAAAATAAAACCTCTCAACATTGCCAAAAAATTCAAGTATAAAACTTAACATTTAAAGGCAAATACAGGATCCATTACAATAGACACTCCTGAGTTACTGAATGAAAACTTCCTGATAGCATGGCGGCTAGCTGATTACTCCTAGCTCTGAGTGGCTGTTTCTGACTGACCGGAGTAATTATGCAGATCAGGGAGGAGATCAATTATTTTTTCAGAGATTGTCTCATGTTAGGACAGCGAAAGTTTTAATATGTATGTAAAATTTATTTTTTTAAGTTAAATGCTGCATTTTTAAACAGAGGTTCGGTGTGAGAGTTCAGATGGAGCAGAAGCGAAGCTCCGTCTGTGAAATATTACTACCTGTAGCGCGGATTATTTGTTTAGCTTTCTGACTGTCATGCTAATCCGGGTGAGCCAGCATGCCTAGGTGGGCCCCATATGGGGGGGAAGGGGGCAGACATATGGGTCCCATATGGGTTTGTCCGTGGGTTCCACAGTGGCCTCTCATGGGTTTGCCCATATAGGGCCACAGCCTACGTGGCCCCTACATGGGCAAACCCATGTGGGCCCACCACCATGTAGGGCCCATGTGGGCTGTGGCCCTACATGGGCAAACCCATGAGAGGCCACTGTGAAACCCACGGACAAACCCATATGGGGCCCACCTAGGCATGCTGGCAGGGTGTGCGCTGCTTTACCTGCTGTCTGATCGCTCCATATGTCTTTTTTTTTACTTGATGCAGCCAAACTCAGTCAAGTATGTCATTGTTTTTATGCCATATTAGATTCGTTGTGTTGATGCATTTTGATGTGCTTCACCCCCAAACCCGAGGTAATTTTCTGCCGCAACACAGCAACTTCCCCATTCACTCAGAGCGTTCAAGTTCCATATCACATAGGATTTGTTGCTGTGCGCTTGCGCTGTGTGAAGGAAAGAGGAGACCAGCTGCACATGCAGGCTGCGAAATGAGATGCAGGCGATCAGCTTGTGTGATCGGCAACAAGAGACCATGATCGGCGATTACTGATCGGACACTTTTTCACGGAAATCGACCAATTATGATCGGTGGCTAATCGATTGGCACACCTCTAGTACAAACCACTGGCTCCAGCATTGTATGACTGTATTATCAAAACTGCTGTTTTATTGTTCTAAGTCTCAAAATAATTTTCCAAAATCAGTTTAACATTTAATCAAGAATACTCAGTTTGAAAGAGAAAAAGTGCAATTGATTCACTGGGATGTGCATTTAACATTTATTGTGGAAAAAATTGCAGCATATTGCTTATACTTCAACTTGTCAGATGAGAAGAGATGAAAAGTGCTTAACATTTTGCATTAACAATAAAAAGATAAGTTTTGTCTATTTCCTGGCTTTTTTCTGTGAGTTACAGTTACTTGCTTATGATGGAGCATAAGAGCCAGGCTCTGAGTTTTTGATTTGTATTTTAAGTACGAGTAAAGTTGGACGAGAATAAAGTCATAATTTTATGATAACTTTTCACCATACTGCAGGGCCGTGCAGAGACCACTAAAAGGGCAGGTGCTCAAAATAAAAAAAAGGGCACATCTTACCGCATTCTAGGACAGAATATTAACAAAGCCACACAGCTTTCAGAGTTTAATAAACAATGATAAATTACAAAATTGTGAAATATACAATCAAAGCTAAGGTAAATCTCTATACAGAGTATACAACTATGCATATGTAAGATATTTTATTAATAATTTCTTTCTGCAGGTCTATTTTGTTATAGGAAAGTATTGCAATATTCAAACCCACAATTTAGCAAGATATCAGCTGGTGGTCTAGCTCTGATTTACATATTTTGTCTTTACAGAATTACATTATTAAAAATATAAACAAGGGCACAATGCAACCTTTTAGTGGACTAATCTATAAAAAAAGAGCTGCCTGTTTGCTGCAGTGGAGATGAAGATGGTCCATTCAGGAAAGCAGAGCTGCATCAAACTTTAAGGTGGAACTGCAGAAAAAAAAAAAAAAAAAAAAAAATTGAATTGTTAATGCATGTCACTGTGGGGAAAGCCTACTGAGTTTTACTTAAAACTTTTTTAAACATTTAAATCACACATTTGTCTCATGAAGGGATTTTTTTTGCAAAACAAACTTATTTTGCATGACTCAAAGTTTTACTTGTGATTCTCACATGACGTCATGGGGAGGGCCTAAATTCACAACAAAATATTTCTGATGTGTGCAAATAAAAGTTTATGTTTGGCAATATCTTTTAAAGTTCACAAGACAAAAATTAGTTATTTAATTTAAAAAAAGTTTTTTAAACAAAACAATTTGTTTTTTAAAAAAGAAATCATTACAATTCCAAAAGTTTTGATTACAATTTTATTTTACTTATCTGAGGTTAGTTTATTTTTTCCCATTGAATAATTGGGGAAAAATTTTAACTTTATACTCTGCGAACCAGACTCTAAACTTAAAGTCTGGGTTGAGTTTTTTCCCCTTCATTAATGACATACATTATATCTATCATGGTAATTCAGGGTGAGTTATTTTTAATTCTAAATGAATATCCTTGTTGGACTTTTATGTAAGTGCTATTCTCCTTCAAGATACATTTACCTAACGCCAGAATAAATGCAATGTACATTATGCAGCAAAGGAAATTAGAAGATCTGACATATCCATTATGGAGATGATAAGTTTTGGACGGGCGATGTGCCTCATACACAGGGAAGAAGCTTTTTAGTTATCTAGCTTCTAGCAAAGTCTTTAGCTAGCAGCTAGCTAATAGCACAACAGCAGCAGCCTAATGTCTGTATGATAAAAATACTGAATCGATAGATAAGAACAGTTTTTCCTCACCTGGTTGTCTCCTCCCGCTCAGTAGTTCTTCAAAGTAAGCCAGACACAGAGGCCTGTCAGTGTCTGTTGTATTTCATTACCTCTCTGCTTAAACCGCGACTCCGTGCTGAAGCAGAAACGATACTTTCAACGTTCTCCGTCATCTGACAAGTAGCAAGTCTACTCCACTTTATTCACCAAAAACGTTTTTTTATATATATATAATTCACCAAAAACTGTTCTGTAATCTGGAACGTTCGCTACGTTAAGCTCCAGTTAGCCGCCTTATCTCACTGTGCGAGAAGCAACTGCGTCATGCGTCATGGGCAAAAGGTCAAAGGTAACAAGGTGACCGGAAGGCTTATGTTGTACAAAAAACCAAAACAAACAAATAATTTTAGTACATGTTATGTGTCAGAAGAGGGCTTTGAAAATAATAATACCAAAAAAATAAATAAAAATTGACCAAAAGGGCACTTTGGGGCAAGGAGCAAAAAGGGCAGGTGCTCAAGCACCCCCAGCCCCCCTCTCTGCACGTGCCTGCCATACTGCCCTAAATTATGAAATACTGATATTGCAAGGTTATAGTTGGTATTGGTTTAACAAATTAGTAAATACTAAATGTTTTAGCATATAAGAAGCAAATTTTCAGCCCCAGGCCTTTGAAACAATTTGAAATAAACAAGTTTTTATTTAACAGAAAGAACTGGACTTGCTGTGTGGGTCACGTTACATATCACTTTTGAACATATCACTATTGAAGCTTTTTAATTTAACAACTTTCTTCAGGCAATATTGCATCTTTATTCTGCCAATATAACTATTCTGCTACAACTTGGTTCTCGTAGTATTATTGTATTATTACTCTATAATAATAATAATGATAATAATAATAATAATAATAATAATATTGTATTTGAAAAATAAAAATCTCTTACTCTGGCCATTAAACTCCGTCATACTTGCGTTACTGACCTCTGCTGGTGTTTTTCTTTTCACTGTTTGTATTATTAACTCCATCATGACAGAGATGGATGGATTTGTGGTGTAGTTGGTGAGGATAGACACGGTGGACCCAGGTAGTAGAGTAAATGATGGTTTAATGATGAAATTACACAAAACTCTAGGCAGCACCGGTGAGCAGAATCAATCAAATTTTATTTGATTGATTCTGCTCACCCCTTTACACTTCTAAGAGAGGGGGACGGTATCCGCACCTCTCCGGGGGGGATGACACCTGCACCCCTTTATACTTCCAAGAAGAGGGGACGGGGCACCCGCAGCCCTTTACACTTCTAAGAGATTAATACCCAAGACTCTGTTCAGCTCAATGTTTGGATCATTGTTGCTTGGTGATCCAAACACGTCCATAACGATGCCATGTGACTTATTCAACTCGCATGACAAGGCATTGATATGAGATGATGTCAAGGGGAAAGTTCTCATATTGAAGTGTTTTAAAACACAACACTGTTGTAATTAGTTTCCCAGTTCAACAAAATATGCAATATTTTCATAAAGTAAGAAGAGTAGTTTGATTTTAGTAGAAAGTGAATCTGTAAACCACTGCAAATCCAAACATAATCCAGGTATGGTTTACAGTCTTGTATTATTTGTTGTGTTTAGCCAAAATTAAGTAATGTGTGTGACTGAAATGTTTTCAAAGGTGTCCATCTACCAAATTTATACCTTTCATCAAAATCTGGCCTGGAAAAATTTCTTCTAGATTTTGTGAAGAAAAAATACCCAGTAAAAATCAATGTACATACTGGGAGAACTCCTTTTAAACAAATGTATCAGTAACCTCATAGCATAATTGCATAAGTCATATTTTGGTCAAATTGAGATATTCTTACACTACTACATCATCCTGATTGCCCGTGTCCTGAGCCTATCAGAACATGTGTTACAGTACAAAACAATCCATATTTTTTCACATTTTTTCTATACTTTAATTAATGTTTTTCCTGTTTTCTAAAAACACTAACATATGACTTAGGCAATTATGTTATGAGGCTAATGATATGCATATGAAATCTGCCAAAATAGTGGCAGAAATCGGCATCTATCTACAACATCAGAGCAGAATTATCTAGAGTTTCTAAAGGTAGACTGTGAAACCTGCAAGGCAATACTGTTTCACTGTTGTGTAATAATGAGCTTCCACTCTCTGCATTATAAAAAAGACAGCGATCACATTTTAGTACGAACTTGACGGGAAACCAATGGGAGGTGTCATCACCTTATAAACGTTTTTATAAAATATGCTAAAACGCATGAAAAAGTAAAGCATGAAGGGCTTATTCTCCATGAACAGAGCCTTTAATGAGCTCCTCTCACTGTAGCCATGTTGTGTCTTGAGGCGGTGATGTCAAGCTGCTGTGCTGCAGTAGAAATGAGCTCTGACTGCGGGATGCCCGCACACTTCCTGACACTTTCTCCTCTAACTGGTCCACAGGGTCACCGCAGCCCGGTAAGCCGCTTACACCCGTGGCGGTCTGTTCAGGAAAACAACTTCCTGTTTGTATTATTAAACTTCAGAAGACTTCCTGCTCCACACCGGAACAAAAGCTCCACACAACACTTGCGGCTAATTTGTTTGCTAGCCTCTTCTCACCATTACCCAGTCCAATGCACACACACTCTTCACTGCGTCTCCCCCTCCCCTTTAGCCGCCCTGACAGCTTTGTCACAAAGATGAATTCATCGTCAGCACAGCAGCCAAAACAAGTAATTTGATTGCCCGAACCACAAATTAAGTTAGTGTGATTCAATTTTCGATTTGGGCTTCTCCTGCAGCCATACATCAAGCGAGACATATTTCATTACACAGCAAAACCGCAGAGGGAGGGAGTGGCGGCGCACTCCCTCTGTAAGAAGACATCATGGCAGCATTATGGCATTTACTCAATACCGCTGCAGGTCCGGTCAGGACGGTGTCGGCCTCGGTGCCAGTCTCTGGACTTGTTAGCCACAGGACAAACGTTGCCACATATAAAAACAGCCGACATATGCAGCTAGTTGGGACAGCTGTGAGTGTGACAATGCACAGGAAGGAAGGTCAAGCTGAACAAGGAATCACAGGAAAATGGATCAGAACTCCGAGTTTCAAGACTATGGCAGGTCCAAAAAGTATTCAGCCCCTGAACATTTGTACCTTTATTTTCCTCATCACACAACCACACATTTCTGGATATTATATTTGAATTTTCCATGATGGCGCACCAACAAACTCACTCAGTGTCATGTCCCTGCTGGTATTAGCTGACTTACTAATTTTACATTTCCATTGGTATTTGCATAATTTTATTTTTCTCATATTGTAAATAGACTTTTGTTCTTAATGCACAAATATAAATGCACATTTCTCTCCATACACATACATATGTGTATGTATGCATGTGGCAGGAAGAATTTGGGTTTCAGATGACGTAACACTGACGTCACCCAATGCAGATGGAGGGCAGGAAGTAAATGCAGCTCATTTATCTCTGTTGATCCAGCTTCAAAATGCCTAAACTCTGAGTCGTGTACTGTTGTTCCAACTGTTCTAATAGAGAGAAAGATAAACGTTACTTTTGTGTTTTGAAGGTAGTTGGTCACAAGGGAGTTCAATCTGGAGAGACTCAGACGGAGAACAAGGAACAATTAAAAGATTTAATGACAGCAATGAATAACAGTTCTTTGGCGCTCGGGCCCCGGCAGCTGATTTGAGCTGAGATTTGATGTGAACTCGATGAACATCCCGATAACTGATTAGGGATGCTCTCCCCCCGGGGCCCGACACTGGTGGTGGTGGTCAGGAAGGGTTCCATCCTGGAGAACCGAAGGATGAGGGTGGAGATGGGGAGGTGGTGGGTTGAACGCAGCTGGGAAGCGTCTGACGGTTTGGGTGTGGATCCTTTTATGCAGAGCCTGATTGCTGATTGAACGTGGAGGGTGAGGTCCAGGCTGCGGATGGGGATGAGCATGACGTCGATGGGTGAACGGAGGGGGCGGAGTCTTCCAGCTTGAACTTCTGCTAAAGCTCCATTTCAATCTGGAGAGACTCAGACGGAGAACAAGGAACAATTAAAAGATTTAATGACAGCAATAAATAACAGTTCTTTGGCGCTCGGGCCCCGGCAGCTGATTTGAGCTGAGATTTGATGTGAACTCGATGAACATCCCGATAACTGATTAGGGATGCTCTCCCCCCAAAAAGGGGCTGAGGCCGGGGCCGAGGCCCGAGGAAAGGTGAGACCTAAAACTCGTGTGCTGACTTAGGAATGCAGGGAGAAAAGTACAATACGGTTGTAGACTAACGGAGTGCAGAAGACCAGAAGGAGAGAAGCTGGCAGGAGTAATCAAATTTGATAGAGGGGTTTTCATGATATCATGATGCACAGCTGAAGAATGAAGGCATGCTCAGAGAAGGGGCCGAAATAATACAAGGCATGAGAGTGAAAGACAGTGAAGGTGTGGAGCCAGGCTGGGGATAGGATCAGCTAGATGACATCAACTGGAGAATGATGGAGGGATAGGTGCCCACTGTAAGGGAGCCAACACTGAAAAATATGAGGGAAAAAGAGAAACACCTGAGACATGGGCCAACATTGAGAGAAAGGCTGGGACATGGGCCAGCGGCAGGGGCAGAGGACGCTGGGACATGGGCCAGCGGCAGGGGCAGAGGACGCTGGGACATGGGCCAGCGGCAGGGGCAGAGGACGCTGGGACATGGGCCAGCGGCAGAGGACGCTGGGACATGGGCCAGCGGCAGGGGCAGAGGACGCTGGGACATGGGCCAGCGGCAGGGGCAGAGGACGCTGGGACATGGGCCAGCGGCAGGGGCAGAGGACGCTGGGACATGGGCCAGCGGCAGGGGCAGAGGACGCTGGGACATGGGCCAGCTGCAAGGGGCAGGAGACGCTGGGACATGGGCCAGCTGCAAGGGGCAGGAGACGCTGGGACATGGGCCAGCTGCAAGGGGCAGGGGACGCTGGGACATGGGCCAGCAGCAAGGGGCAGGAGACGCTGGGACATGGGCCAGCAGCAAGGGGCAGGAGACGCTGGGACATGGGCCAGCAGCAAGGGGCAGGAGACGCTGGGACATGGGCCAGCAGCAAGGGGCAGGAGACGCTGGGACATGGGCCAGCAGCAAGGGGCAGGAGACGCTGGGACATGGGCCAGCAGCAAGGGGCAGGAGACGCTGGGACATGGGCCAGCAGCAAGGGGCAGGAGACGCTGGGACATGGGCCAGCAGCAAGGGGCAGGAGACGCTGGGACATGGGCCAGCAGTAAGGGGCAGGAGACGCTGGGACATGGGCCAGCAGCAAGGGGCAGGAGACGCTGGGACATGGGCCAGCAGCAAGGGGCAGGAGACGCTGGGACATGGGCCAGCAGCAAGGGGCAGGAGACGCTGGGACATGGGCCAGCAGCAAGGGGCAGGAGACGCTGGGACATGGGCCAGCAGCAAGGGGCAGGAGACGCTGGGACATGGGCCAGCAGCAAGGGGCAGGAGACGCTGGGACATGGGCCAGCAGCAGGGACAGAGGAAAAGCCAAAAAAAAACAGAAAAAGAGTTAGCAATGGAGAGAGAAGGAAAAGTCAAGAGGGGAAGTTATCAGTGAGATGATAAAAGAGACTCACGAGACTAAGGATGCGGTAGAAGGAGTGTGCTTGTGATACGACGTGTAGGTGGGAACATGGAGGCGTGAGAAGGAAAATGGGACAAATCACTGGATAAGAATGCTTGCTTAGGCAAGAAAAGACCAACCACCACCAGCGAAATGCGCAGTGCTCACCTAGGCACTGAGGGAGCCCTCGCTAATAAATTATAGAGCGAGACCTGAGATTAAACGTGAAATGAGCGATGCCGTCTAACGGCTGAACTGGACTGGGCAGAGGTGGAGACAGCTCATCAACAGCAGTCAAAATGATCATGGGTGAAAAACAGATAAGATTAAGTCGGTTGATGACATGAAACGGACTGGTGAAGGTTCAGCTTTATAGTAACACACGACTGATGAGAGCGACAATTAGGGATTGCTTGCGGAGTTAGCCCCTCAGGAAACGGGTTATGGCTGTGGAACAATTTCGTAAAAAGCTGGAAACTCGAGCTGCTGAAATGAAGATGAAGCTGAACCAACTACATAGGAGATCCCCCCCAAAAAGGGCCATGCCCGACAGACTGAATTTAAAATGAAAAATAGAAAGAAAATACCATCTAAACTCATCAAAAAGCTTTGCCGTGTAGAGATGTGTCACTCGAATGAATTTCACTGGACCTGGCAATGGGGTTGGGAGTTTAGACTAGAATGGCTGTGAGCTTTAGGATACCTGCAAGAGCTGGTTGCCGTAGCGACAGACCCACAAGAATGACTGGTAAGAGTCTAAAGGCTATTGGCCCAGAAGTGAGACTGGAATGAGCACGTTTGAGTATGGGACCGGGGTAAGTGAGAGAACCGACTACATAGCCTGAAAGTGGCAGGATGGCCTGGGAAATGATCTGCCGATTCTGGGAGATCTTGAGATAAGAACTGAGAAGCGACCCATGGGACTTGAACAGGACACATCAGAATATGGAACAGCTTGGTTGATAGTGGCGAGGCAAGTAGACCAGGAATATCCAGAGTTCAGCTAAGAAAAACCTAAGACTTAAGCTACACAAAGGATCACCTGCTGGAATAGCGACTGCCAGACCATTTAAATCCCCTGGATTGTTCTCAACTGAGCTACCGGAATGAAATATGAATCAACCACTATACATTGCGCATGTGGAAAATTCCTATAAATCGAATGCTTTAAAAAAAAACACGTCTTACATTGAGACTAAACCAGTTCTATTTAAGGTTGCTTTGATAAGTAGTGAATGGACACGAGCAAAAATTTTTAGAAACAATGATTGGACAATGCCCTCGTCAACAAGAATTTAAGGCCGATTAATAATTAGCAGAAGCGCTGGACAGACTCAACCGAACTGAGGAGGAATTATTAGTCAACTTCATGTTACGTTGGCAAGCCACTCTACTACACGCATTGCGTCGCAACAGGGTAAAGTCCACAATTGGGTGAATGACAATTTATGCCTCATACCGCGGTATGAGAAGGCCAGCCGAGACGCGAACCCCTGCTCCAGACGAAATTAGCTGATTGAATTGACTGTTTAGGTCATGAGGAGTAAATTTAAAATATGCTAGTTTTAAAACTTGCCATATCTTTATTGGAAAGCCTAACTATAGTTCTCAGATTAATAACTTATTCTGTCCTGTTAACCTTTATGTTACCTGTAAATAAAGTAGATTGTTTGCCGAGATCTTTTGAACTGCCCTTTGTGTGGGAAATCATCAGGAGAAGTTCCAGCTTTCACACTGATCTGTGAAAAGCTTTGAAACAGCAGGAGTCCAGGCCAGTAGAGGAGAAGCTCTGCTTCCACTTGTTTAAGATAAAGGTGACAGTTTGAGCTTGAGTTTGAAAACAAATTGCAGGGAGTGTCTAACTCTAAAGAGGATCGGAGACAACCCCTGGTTGGATGAGCAAAGCTACGCCTTATTAGAATAAATGAAAGTCTAGAATACGCCTTTACTATAAAACTTTGTACACAGCAGTAACTACTCGGATTTGCTTTTGTAATTCTCCAAAGACGTCTAAGCTTCTTTCTTCCTTCTTCCATTCGACTCAGGTAAATTAATGCATGTCTCTGTTCTGCAGTTCAGTTGTAATTCGTGTGCGTCTTCTTTGGATTAAACTCTAATTCTGAGATGTCTACACCCGTTTTCTGTGTGATTTAACTCGGCCGCCGGGAGAACCTGGGATCCGTGAGAAGAAGATGAAGCCAGAGATTTTCCAAAATTACAACCTAAAATCTTCAACAGGCCGAATTAATCTACGTAGCTGAACATACACAACGACAATGGCCACGGGCGAATTGTTAACAAGCTTAAGGGGTTGTATTGAAATTAGTCATAACTAAGCTAACATCACCTGCATCCAGCGGCATTACTCTACTCGGTCGGTTAAATTACACAAAGTATTGGCGTTATACTAGCGGCTCCAACGCCGTTGGCGACTGGTGTGAACGTCTCCGGGCTTAAGTTGCGTTTGAAGGCGGTTTGAGTAGATTATGATATGTTAACAGCGCATACAAACTGATTTTAATTGCAGAACAAGGTTGCAGAGGACGCGATAAGGGAGATGGAGGAAACTCCGGTACCAAATCGATGCAGGAATATCAAAGAGTTGGTCATGTAGGTAAAACACGGGGCTTGCAGAACAGCCGGGACACAACTGAAGTGACCGCCCAAGCTGCCGGGCCTGGGTAGCATAAATTATAATACAGCACAGACGACGAAGAATAGTGCGCTGACTAGCGACGAATAACTAATGTGAAGCAGATAGATAACTGCGGTGACCAAACGACCAGTTAAAGATGGGCTGCACTGCTCGCTGTTGAGTGCACATGCATCTGCTATTCATACGATAGACATCCCTCCAAGGCTGACTGGATTCTAACATACGCCTCGCAGCTCTTACGCAACAGCTGATCACCTGCTGAACCAATGTTATGTTTAAAGGTGCCTCGGAGAAACAGGTGACGATGGTTTAACTAAGTCAATGCTCGGATAAAAGTCCTTGAACATTAGAACCCGAGTGGCGCATGTATATACGGCCAAAGTGTTCGGGAGGGGATAAACTAATGAAAAGTGTCTGCGTTACGAAGTATTGCGAGACTCGAATGAGACATGAGAATGCTACGTCTTACCCTGGTAGCCTGAAACAGGCGTAGTGAGGGAAAACCAGAGAGGTGTTGCTGAGCGGGCTGACAGCGACCATGCAGGAGAGGGAAATCGTAGGCATGCTGATCCTTAGCGTGGCACTGGTGTGAAGGCGCTGAGGTGAAGAAGACGGTGCGGGTTGAAAACAGTGGGATCACGTGTCTGTTTGCCAGAGGTGGATCGTGGAGTAGGTGGCGAGGGAGCGGAAGATGGAGAAATCCCGGTCAGGCGAGAGAAAGGGGGAAGACGCTACTTGAAATCATCAAGGCGGGAGACGCCGCTTGAAATCATCGAGGAATCTCTTGCATCTGAGGAGCATCCTGACAGCCTGAGACGGGCGTAGAGGGGGAAATCCGGAAAGGTGCTGACCATGACGGCATGCGGAAGTGAGAGAAGCTGGCGGGCGAAGGAAGATGGCCTTTTGCTGCTTCCCTCAGATCCTTCCTTTTGATTCTGTCGTTTTTCTTTACGTGGCATCTTTAAACAGGCTGTTCCCTCCACGTAGAGCTCCGTAGTTAACTATCTTGTCTCACGACTGAGCGGGAGGTAATGCGTCGTGCCTCACAGGCCAAAGGGGTCAAAGTAAACAAGGTGACCGGAGGGCTTATGTTTTTCGGAGGTGGATCGTGGAGTAAGTGAAACCCTAGGCAGGTGAGAGATAGGCGGGAGAAGCTGCTTGAAGTGATCGAGGCTGGGGCCGGGAGAAATCTCTTGCATCCGGGGAGCGTCTGAGGGGAAAAAAGAAAGGACAAACGCAGGATAAGAGGTCGAAGGACGGGTAATCACGAAGCTGTGGAGGAGCTGAGACGTGCAGATGAACGGATTGAACACAGCTGGGAAGCGTCTGACGGTTTGGGTGTGGATCCTTTTATGCAGAGCCTGATTGCTGATTGAACGTGCAGGGTGAGGTCCAGGCTGCGGATGGGGATGAGCATGACGTCGATGGGTGAACGGAGGGGGCGGAGTCTTCCAGCTTGAACTTCTGCTAAAGCTCCATTTAATTTAAAAAAATCTTACCAAAAAAGAAGAGAAAAGTGGATCAACAATCTACAGCTAAAATAGGTGGTGTGAAAACTAACAATGCCAGAGTTTGCAGCAACCACCTTCTAACAGGTAACGATGGCATTATTTAAATTGTATTTCCAGATATTTCATTGGAATATCTGGAATATAATCCAGATAGTCCAAGTATTCATATGTAAGGTAAAATATATTATTTTTTACACCTAGCTTGGTTGTCCTCAGAGTGCTAATGTTGTTCGCAGATAACTCAGTGCCGAGTTCTGGACAGAAAATATGTTTATTCAGCGGGACTTTAATGCTAATAAAAAAAATAGCTAAATAAATTAAATATTACCTACTCAGCCATACAGTCATGGTGAGCTGTGGCTATTCCCACATAGTTTGTGTCTGGACACAAACTATTTTCATGGCCAGACATGAACATGGGGTTTCTGTAGATCACTGCAAATGGTTGACCTACATTAGGCTTGAATCCAGTGTCCTACAACGACTCAACATTAATATACAACTCCAGCATGAATTTGGTTTTACAGAAGATAAATTATTTACCAGGAGATCCAGGCTCATAGAAATAACATGGGTTAGTTCATTGTTAGCGATAGCATTGTTATTGTAAACCAGTGTTTCTCAACCTTTTTAGGCCAGCGCCCCCCTATCCATTATCCAGGTCCCTCACCGCCCCCCATCAAAGAATTTGTAGGCCACTTTGCACTGAATGTTGTTATTAATATTACTATTGTCGATGTTTTAATTTTTATAGTTGTTTCAGTATTTATCATCAAAAATTATCTCCCAGAGAACAAAAAAGCCATGGGAATAAAAAGAATTTCTACAGGCATCTACGAAAAATGAATGGACATTCAAGTTAAAATCGGTAAGCCTAACCGCAGCCAGAGTGAGAAAAAATATTCTTATTCTGTGCCATTTTCTGATGCACAAAATGACCAGATAAAAGATGTACAACAATGCCAGTTCAAACTTTGAACTATTTGCAAAAAACTGTGCTCTGCAACATTAAAACATGGATAGAACTGCAACAATATCATTCAGAACTCTTCTTCTCTTCAGTGTTTCTGTGAGTTTCTGGTGGTGCAGCTCTGCACCAAAAACAAGTTTAAATTTACGGTAAGAAAATTGTGAAATACCAACAGTTACTGACCGTAATATCCAAAACATTTTGTTACCGTAGAAAATACATGGAGCTACAGTAAGTCGACACTGCAAAAAAAAATCCGTAAATCTATGGTTAAAAAGTGGTAAAATACCAACTGTCATATTGGGGTCTAACTTTCTAACCCACATGCAGATTCACTCCAGAGACCGAGAATGATTTAAGTCAGTGTTTCTCAACCTTTTTTGGGCCAGCGCCCCCCTAGCCTTTATCCAGGTCCCTCACCGCCCCCCACCAAAAAATTTGCAGGCTACTTTGCACTGACCATTATTTTATCATTATTACTATCACCATTGTAGATGTTTTGATTTTTATGCTTGTTTCTGTATTTATCATCAAAAATAATTTCCCAGAGAACAAAAAAGCCATGGGAATAGAAATTATTTTCACAGGCGTCTACGAAAAATGCAATGAACATTCAACTTAAAATTGGTAGGCCTAACAGCAGCCAATCAGAGTGGAAAAAATATTCTTATTTTGTGCCATTTTCTAGTTGTTAAATATTCCACAAAATGATCAGATAAAAGATGTTCAACATGCCAGTTTAAACTTTGAACTATTTGCAAAACGACTGAGCTCTGCAACATTAAAACATGGATAGAACTGTAACTACATTAATCATAGCTCTTCTCAGTGTTTCTGAGAGTTTCTGGTGGTGCAGCTCTGTGCTGCCTTCAGGAGAATGAGACATCAGAGTATCCATAAAATTTCACTCACGTGGCATTTACTGTGCAAACCAGAGCTTTCAGTGGAAAAACAAAAGTTCCAGATCCTTTTAATGCCATAGAAATATGAGACAGAAACATGGATTATATCTTTATATAGACCTGTCTATTGATTTATAGATTAATAGTTTTACTGGACATAAATTACAAAGAACAAATCTGGTTCTTAATCAAATCTAATTAAAAACATGAAGTGATAAGTTATTTACTGTTATAATCTGTAAGATATACTTATTCTCAGTACTAGATGTGGTCTCAACAAACCCATGACATTTCAACAATATTATTTTACTTTTTATCTGGAAATAGTGTCTGTTTATTCTTGCCATACAGTCTCTGTATTAATTATTGATCGAAAGGTCTTGCCATACCAGTTTATTCCTCTGTATTTACTTTAGTTTCTTAGTTTATTCTTGCATTTTGTTATTCATTCATTCCCATTTAGTTTCCTTTGATTAGTATTATCCTCTCTTGGTTTATTGCTATGTCCACTTTAGTTTCTTTCCTGTTGCTAGATTTATTTTATCATGTATTGTCGCTCACCATCATTAATCTTCACTCATCACCTGCTGCGCCGCCTAATTGTCATGTGTTTCACATCATGTGTTGATTTTTCCCTGTTCAGCGTCGGATTCTCAGTTTTTATGCCATAATTCACATCTAGTTCGTCGCTCCGTTTTATGTCCTGCTTCTCCTGTTTCAGAGTTTTTCGCAATGTGCGCGTCTTTTTTTAATTTTTTATTTAAGCCCCTAAGGTGCAGGGCGGTCGGGAAACGTATCGATGGGGAAAAGGCAGACTGACATAAACGTTTTAAAACAACGGAAACAATTTCTGCATTCTGATTATTGAAATTTAAAAGTGCTGTGTTGTTCTATCACCCCAGTTTCATACCGGACCACTTACAGCTCCGGTGTTAACGCTATAAAATGAACGCTCTCTATCGAGGTATCACTATGGAGAGATTTCTTTATTTGAATGGGTTCATTTTTCAGAGGGATACACAGTGAGGGTATCGTGATTTTAGCTACCAGTAGCAGGAGGACGGAGCCGCGCCAAGAAGCTAACAAACACTGAATAGAAGAAGAGCTGCCATGCATATTGTTGCAGCAGAGCATGGTTTAATGTTACACAATACAGTTTTACCAAGTTGCTCAAAGACTAAACTGGTATTGTTGTGCATTTAAGGTGTAAAGTTTACCTTCGACCAAACGCCCCCCAAAGGAATCCCAGCGCCTTCCGTTTGTAAAAATGTCCGACAGCGCCCCCTGCCGTACTCTGAACGCCCCCTGGGGGGCGGTACCACCCACGTTGAGAACCGCTAATTTAAGTGATTTATTACAAAAAATGGCAGATAAACACAGGGAAACAATCCGGGTCCGTTGGGACTGGAACTCAGGTCGACTATGAGAGAAAACAGATGGTAAGTTTGAGGTCGTGGGAAATTGGAGACGGTGCTGGTGGCGAGCTTACCTCCAATCGGGAGGAAAAAGGACTGGGGGGAAATCCAGTGGAATCCGGAGTTTGATTCAGGTTCGGAGGATTGCGGGCTGCGGCGGCGTTGGAGGACGGACAGGTAAGTCTGGGAGCTTGAACCGTTTCTGCTCGGAGGGAGACTGCCGGTCTGTAGGTCCAGACGATCTTCTCCAGCACTTCACAGGGCAACCAGCTGTAAACAGTCAGAGACACAAAAGGGTCAGAATTCTGGAAGAGACCAGAAAGGATTGACCGGAGGTAAGCCTGTACCATAACTGGCTAACAATCTGGCAGGGAAGTGTCGGCAGCCTCCTCTAGTTATACAGCTCCTGATGGCAGAACGGTTTCAGGTGCGTAGGTCTGGAGATGCCCTCAGGTGGAACAAAGCCTCCAGCGCCCTCTGGTGGATGAAACAGCTCCAGATCCCAACAGTACCCCCCTCAACGACCGCCACCTGGCGGTCCAACCGAGGAAGAAGGCAGGGAGGAACGATAATCAGAAATCAAAGAAGGATCTAAAATAAAAGAACCAGGAACCCACATCCGATCCTCCGGACCATGGCCCTCCCAGTCGAACAGGTACCGCCAACCTCG
The DNA here is from genome assembly GCF_051168715.1 of Poecilia mexicana. NCBI lineage: Eukaryota > Metazoa > Chordata > Actinopteri > Cyprinodontiformes > Poeciliidae > Poecilia > Poecilia mexicana. Next base: position 865,791 of record NW_028263376.1, on the reverse strand, counting down.
GCCCTGTCGACGGGAGTCCACGATCTGGCGGACGGTGTAAGCAGGATGCCCATCAATTTCCCGGGGGGGTGGAGGGGGCTCGGACGGAGGGCACAGCGAGCTGGTCAGGACAGGCTTGATCTGCGAGATGTGGAATGTGGGGTGGATACGGAGGGAAGAAGGCAGACGTAACCGGACAGCAGTAGGACTGATGATGGACTCGATCTTGAATGGGCCAATGAAACGAGGAGATAACTTTTTGGTCATGGATTTCAGTGGGATGTTCCTGGTGGATAACCAAACCAGTTGACCAGGTGTGTAGTCAGGAGCAGGACGTCTCCTCCGATCAGCGAAACGGCAGTTCTGTTCAGAAGAACGATTCAGTGCTGTGACCGTGTTCCGCCAAATGGAACGACAGTGGCGAATGTGGTGCTGGACAGATGTAACGGCAATCTCTTTCTCATCCGCAGGAAACAATGGAGGCTGGTACCCTAAGGAGACCTCAAAAGGAGAAAGACCGGTAGCTGATGAGACGTGAGAGTTGTGTGCATACTCAACCCAATGCAGAAACTGGCTTCAGTCAGTGGGGTTGGTGGAGGTGAGACATCTGAGTGTTGACTCCAGCTCTTGATTCATGCGCTCGGTTTGTCCGTTCGACTGAGGGTGATAACCAGAAGATAGACAGACTTTAGCTTCCAAGGCAGCACAAAAGTGTTTCCATACCTGAGCGGTGAATTGTAGTCCTCTGTCTGATAGGATCTCCTGCGGGATGCCATGCAGTTTGAAAATGTGTTTAACCAAGAGCTGAGCGGTCTGCAGAGATGTGGGCAGTTTTCTTAGCGGAATGAGGTGGCAGGCTTTGGAAAAACGATCAACCACAGTAAAAATGGTGGTCATCCCTTTGGATACAGGTAACCCAGTAACAAAATCAATTGCTATATGCGACCCGGGTCGTTTGGGGATAGGCAGAGGTTGAAGCAGACCTGAGGGGGGCTGATGAGATGATTTGTTTCGGGCACAAACTGAGCAGGCCAAGACAAACTCTTTAACATCTTTGTGAAGTGATGGCCACCAAAACCGACGGGAAATTAAGGCTATGGTTCTACTGGTTCCAGGATGGGCTGAGAATTTTGTTGTATGCATCCAATTAATTAACCTAGCTCTGACTGAAGATTGTACATATGTACGGTTGGGCGGCCCTGTACCAGGATCCGGCTCGGACAACAGTGCTTGTTCTATGATGTCGGAAACCTCCCAGGAAACTGACGCAACTGTACAACTGGGGGGCAGAACATTGGCTGGTGTCTCATCGGACTCTTCAGTAGAGTAGAGTCGGGACAGAGCGTCTGGTTTAATGTTTTTGGACCCAGGTCGGTACGTGATGGACAGGTTGAAACGGGAAAAGAAAAGAGACCAGCGGGACAGACGGGGATTATGTCTTTTGGCGGATTGAAGGTATGAAAGATTCTTATGGTCTGTCCAGACCAAAATGGGATGCTCTGCGCCCTCCAGCCAATGTCTCCATTCCTCTAAGGCTAATTTGATGGCGAGAAGTTCTCTGTCTCCAACATCGTAGTTCCTTTCAGCAGGGGAGAGTCTACGAGAGAAAAAAGCACAGGGCTGAGTCTTTTGGTCAGATTCGGAACGCTGAGAAAGCACAGCTCCGACTCCAGAGTCTGAAGCGTCAACCTCTAGGATGAACTGTTTCGTGATGTCCGGCTGAATGAGGATAGGAGCGTTAGCAAACAGAGTCTTCAGCTTTTTAAAAGCTGTTTCTGCTTCGGGGGACCAGTGGAAGGATCTCTTAACTGAGGTTAAGGCAGTCAAGGGTTGGGCCGTCTGACTATAGTTCCTGATAAACCTCCGATAGAAATTAGCAAACCCCAGAAATCGTTGAAGTTGCTTTCTATTCTCTGGAGTAGGCCAGTCCAGAACAGCTTTGATCTTCTCCTCTGATGGTCTTACCTGTCCGCCCTCGAGCACAAATCCCAGGAAGGTGACTGATGGACGGTGAAATTCGCACTTCTCAGCCTTTACAAACAATTTATTCTCCAGCAGCCGCTGGTGAACAAGTCTCTTATGTTCTCACAGAGTCCTGAAATAGATCAATATGTCGTCAAGATAGACAAAAACGAAGATGTTCAAAAAATCTCTCAAAACGTCATTCACTAAGGCTTGGAAACAGGCAGGTGCATTTGACAGGCCGAAAGGCATTACTAAATATTCGAAATGGCCCAGAGGTGTCTTAAAGGCGGTTTTCCACTCATCACCCTCTTGGATCCTGAGAAGGTGATAAGCGTTTCTTAAATCTAATTTAGTGAAGACAGTTGCTCCCTGAACCGGTTCAAACGCTGAAGCTAGGAGAGGTAACGGGTACTTATTCTTGATGGTGATCTGATTTAACCCCCGGTAATCTATACAGGGTCGAAGGGAACCATCTTTTTTGCCCACGAAGAAAAACCCCGCCCCAAGCGGAGAAGACGAGTGGCGAATTATTCCTGCGGCCAGTGACTCATTTATGTATTTCTCCATACTTTCTCTTTCTGGTTTGGAAATATTATACAGCCGACTCTTGGGCAGAGGCGCTCCAGGTAGGAGATCAATGGTGCAGTCATATGGGCGATGCGGAGGGAGAGAGAGAGCGCTAGCCTTACTGAACACGGGGGCTAAGTCATGGTAGTCTGGAGGGATAGTCGAGAGATAGGGTGGGTCCGCCTCCTGCCGGTTAGCCGGTGACTGGCCCATCGGGACGGCAGAACGGAGACAGGTGGAGTGACAGGAAATAGACCAGGATTCAAAATGCCTCTTAGACCAATTGATTCTGGGGTTATGAAGAAGAAGCCAATCGAAGCCCAGGACAACAGGTGAGTTGGCAGCCGGGAAGACAAAAAATTATAACATTTCACGATGGTTACCAGAAACCAGGAAATCCAACGGCTTAGTTTGGTGTGTAATATCAGGTAGTTCCTTGCAGTCTAACGCTGAAACTCTGACGGGTGTGGCTAACGGATAGGTTTCTATGTCTAGTTGCTGGACTAAGTTTGAATCGATTAAATTTCTCTCACAACCAGAATCTATCATGGCAGAAAATGTTAATGATTGGTTATCAGTGAACAGGGTAGCTGGTAGCAGAAGATGAGGAGAATTTCCAGATTGTAGATGGTCCGCCAGTTTCCTCATTTCCTCTGGCGGACCACGGCTTTTGCCTTGGAGAGGCAGGTGGAAATGAAATGTCCAGATTCACCGCAGTAAAGACAGAGGTTCTCTTTGAACCTTCTTAATCTTTCTTCCGGGGAAAGCCGAGTACTCCCGATCTGCATCGGCTCCGCTTCGGCTGGTTCTGAAGATGAAAAAGCAGAATTACTGGTTTTGTCAGGACATGATCTCACAAACGGGAGGTAACTCTTGGTTCTTTCCCTATTTCTGGAACATAGCCTATTATCCAACCGGATGGTGAGGCTTATCAGTTCCTCCAGGGTCTTTGGGTCATCTAAAGTCGCTAACTCATCTTTTATCGAGTCGTTTAATGCATGGAAATATGCGCTCTTGAGAGCTGTCTGTTCCCAACCTGAAGCTGCTGCCTTAATCCTTAAGTCAATAGCAAACTCAGCCACCAATCTTCTGCCCTGTTTCAGTTCTAGCAGACTTCGGGAATCCGATGTTTTATCTATATCCTGGTTAAATGCCTGCTGTCAAGAAAGCTGGGCATGAACTTGTGAGATCTCTCTAGGTACACGCAGAAAGCAGGGTAAAGGCCTGAGGAATAACAGTGATCTTGTATATTGATTTAAGGATGATTAAAGAAAAGAAATACAAAATACATATGTGTGTAGTAATTGGAATGATTGAGGTTTTGTGATTACGATGTCTGTAATGAATAATTGAAATATATAATCTGTATTCTGTATTCATGATCTGTAATAACAGTGACAGCTTAATTGTTGTATGATTTTGTTTGTATTCATGATCTGTAATAACAGTGACAGCTTAATTGTTGGATGATTTTGTTTGTATTCATGATCTGTAATAACAGTGACAACTTGATTATTGTATGATTTCGGATAATGACAAAACAAGTTGATTATGTTTCATGATACATTATAAGAGGACTGTAGGTTTGAGTACATGAGAAGGAAAAAGGAACTGTGTCACAGGCAGTACACTGAGCTGGGCGGAGGTCCCAGAACAACTCCTAAAAAGGCAATAACTGCCAACTAGCCAACAGGAGAAAAAAAGAGAAGTATTGGACAAGAGTTGCAACAGTCAGACAAGAAGAATTTGGGTATTTCCAAATTCAGGGTGGAGTGGAGGTTGGGGAGGATGGGTGCTTTCCGATGAAATAATCGGGCAGGATGAGTCATGGGACCTCTCCCACACACAACTATGAACCAAGAGGGTTTAAAAGCCAGCAAGCTGGGGAGGAAACTGTTCTTAGTCCGCGGCGCTGAAGGAGAGTCAACAAGAGGACGCAGACGAAAGATCAGCAGAGGACTACACCCTGGGACCAAGGGAAAAGTTGAGACTTCACGCCGCAAGAAAGGACAAGATCCGTCAGCCCCTGAATTCGACCGTTTCCTCTGCCTCCACCCTACGATTACTGTTCAACTGCAGCAGACTTGGGGAAAAGACAAAGGTCACTAAGTGATGAAGATTCTGTTCATCTAAAAGACATCGGACAGATTGACTTTGTTGCTTTTCTGAAAGAGGACTTTGCTCCACCAGGACAGAGACTCTGACCAAGGACGTTTAAAGGTTTCGGCTGCCAAGATCGACTAACAACTGGTGTGAGTTGCCCTGCCCCTAAAGCCTTGCTCAGTGAGATTAGTGACACAGGTTAGGGATTAGATAGAGGATAGGGTTTGGTTAATTTTATAATTCGAGATTATTACTTGTTACAATTTTATAATCCCATTGACTAAATCTGCTTGTCATTTACCCCTGCTAAAGCTTGCTTAATAAAATATATAATAAAAATACTAATAGAGGTTGTGGACATTGAATTCAATTAAGTTACCGATTGTTGAGAGTTCTTCTGGTTTAAGTAAAATCTTCACACATGATTCTAGAAATTTGGTGGCTTCATACTTTCCTTTGGTGAGTGTTAAAATAATGGCCCTGGGACTTAGGTCTAAGTCACTAAATCCAATCTAGCCGATAACAAGTGCACGTTATTTTCAGGAGAAAAGCTACCGTTAACAGGAGTGGTTGTTGAAGCTATGCGGCATCGAGGGCTACTCTGCCGACTGTTTCTCAACTGAAAAGGGCCGTAACTTCTGGATCTGAAGGTAGTTAGAGCTAGACGAGTTTTCTCCGCCACCAGTTTAAACAGAGAATCTCCTGTATACCTATTTTAGGGTAAGACCCAGGTTTCAGGGATTTTCCGGACCTGTTAGACAGAGAGCTGGTCAGTAGTCAGTCGGTGGTGAGATTAAGGCATGGCTGGCTATTGCAGAATAACGAACACTGCTTAAACTCCTTCAAAAAGTCATCAAACGAGCAACCGTAATCTGCAGAGTTGGGAAATCTAGCCTCGGCCCATTCTAGCGCTTTTCCTGATAGATGTGACAAAATAAAAGAAATCTTTCTTCCATCATGGAGGAAACTCTGAGGGGAATGATTGAAGATTATGGTACACTGAAACAAAAATCCTTTACATTTGCTTACTTCTCCTGAAAATCTTTCAGGCAGGGACGGACGGAAATCTGAAACTGCAGAGTGAACTGAATCTTCACACCTGGAAGTGGATTGTGGAGCCGGAACTGGAGCGGGGGCTGGGGCGGCCGCAGAAGCCTGTGAGCTAGATCCTTGCAATCTCCTCTAATCGGCGGTTTGTTTCCGCTTGACGATTGTTTAACTCTCGCAACGCGACGTCATGGTTCTGAATGAGAGTGTGCTGTTGTTCCAAGGTTCTCCGGAGTGTTTCTGCAGGGCTAGGTTGTTGGCCAGATTGTTCTGTCATATTGGGGTCTAACTTTCTAACCCACATGCAGATTCACTCCAGAGACTGAGAATGATTTAAATGATTTATTACAAAAAATGGCGAATAAACACATGGAAACAATCCGGGTCCGTTGGGACTGGAACTCAGGTCGACTATGAGAGAAAACAGATGGTAAGTTTGAGGTCGTGGGAAATTGGAGACGGTGCTGGTGGCGAGCTTACCTCCAATCGGGAGGAAAAAAGACTGGGGGGAAATCTAGTGGAATCTGGAGTTTGATTCAAGTTTGGAGGATTGCGGGCTGCGGCGGCGTTGGAGGACGGACAGGTAAGTCTGGGAGCTTGAACCGTTTCTGCTCGGAGGGAGACTGCCAGTTTGTAGGTCCAGACAATCTTTGGCAGAATCTGCTTTCTCCAGCACTTCACAGGGCAACCAGCTGTAAACAGTCAGAGACACAAAAGGGTCAGAATTCTGGAAGAGACCAGAAAGGATTGACCGGAGGTAAGCCTGTACCATAACTGGCCAACAATCTGGTAGGGAAGTGTCGGCAGCCTCCTCTAGTTATACAGCTCCTGATGGCAGAACGGTTTCAGGTGCGTAGGTCTGGAGACGCCCTCAGGTGGAACAAAACCTCCAGCGCCCTCTGGTGGATGAAACAGCTCCAGATCCCAACACCAACAGTTACTGACTGTAATATTCAAAGCATTATACTACAGTAGAAAATACATGGAATTATCATAACTCAATAAACATATATCCTAAGTAATTCTGACAGTCATGAATGTAGAAAATACAGAAATATATTGTAAAAATATAAGTAATTGTAAAGTTCATAAAAAAATATTGTAATATTGCCAGCAGTTAATTACCCTAAACTTAACAGTACTAATCAGCCAAAATTACAAATTTTGCTGATATTTATATCTATAATGTAAAACCGTAAACAAGACTGCAAAAGTCATTTTACAAAGAACAGAATGCTGGTGTGATATTTTGGTTTCTTTTTTAATAATGCCTTTAATACACCAAACTGAAATCTCCACAGTAGACCAGGCATCAATCTGACAACCCACCGATTGCAAAGCAAACTCCTACAGCCAACGCCACCATCATTTATAAGAACATTTGATTAAATTATGCATTTGAGATTAATTTTATGCCGACCATAGATGTCTTATACATTAAGAGATGTATGTTAGCGCCTCTTGCTTGGATGAAGCTGAAGTTGGTTTCCAATTGCTGCTTCCAATTTGTGAAATGGCTAAAGTGCAATTCCACCTAATTTTTAACTACCATCAGCATCTTTAATTTACTTTAGCTAAAAAACTACAACACCTAGACCAGGGGTCACTAACTCCAGTCCTCCAGTCCTACCATCCTGTAACTTTTAGATGTGTCTCTGCTCAAACACACCTGGATCAAATAATCTGCTCGTTTCCACCCTATTGCAGAGAGGAATGAATGCTGGTGAGGGAATTCAGACATTTTGGAGCAGAGGTGAATCTAAAAGTTGCAGGATGGTAGCCCTTGAGGACTGGAGTTGGTGACCCCTGACCTATACTCTTCAAATCTGGACTAGATTATTCTCAACTCATATCAGAATATTTAAAACCAAGTGTGGGATTTGTGAAACCTTTATTTGATTTGTGAAACTTCAATAAAGAACAATTCTAGTGTTATCCAAAATCATACATGTTGTGAAGTCGCCCTTCATTGAAGTTTCACAAATCCCGCACTTGGTTCTAAATATTGTGGAGAATAGTCTAGAGAGTTTTTCATTTTGTTATTGAGATAAATAGCAGGGTTTACAGTAAATGGAGACAGTTATTTGTCATGTAAACAAATAATTATCTAGTTTGTATTGCTGCTTGATCCTTCAGCATCAGCAGCAAGATTTTTTTATGAACTCTGTTCCTGTAGTTGAGTTGAAGTGGCTCAGGATACTGTGGTGTCCTGAACTCAACACAGTAAAGTCACAGTGCGCTAGCTAAAGCTGCTAACTACTTAACCCCACTGAGGAACCTTTGTCAGCATGATGATGGAAATTAAAATGTAATTGGGGCCTGCCATAAGCAATGCATAAGGAGAGCAGTGACTGACCTGCGAAGCAGGTCAGTCACTGCCTCCATGCATTGCATGGCAGGCACCTATTGTTCTACACCCAATAGAATGTCTCTTTATTTATTTATTTATTGGGGCATGCCATTAGCAATGCATAAGGAGAGCAGTGACTGACCTGCGAAGCAGGTCAGTCACTGCCTCCATGCATTGCATGGCAGGCACCTATTGTTCTACACCCAATAGAATGTCTCTTTATTATTATAGATTATTTATTTTTCTTCCATCACCGTTAATGCGGCTCGTACCGCTGCGTGTACCCCCACAAAAGTGGTATCAAATCGTGCGGCTCGATGCCGAGAAGGGAGCTATTATTTTTATTGGGATTCTGTGTAAAAATGACGACATAAATTAAAAAAAACGAAAAAACTTTAATCTGAGGAACTCGCAGCATCACTAAGATTTCTCTCTGAAACACACACACAGGACAGTGGAGGTCAGACTCCAAAACTCTTTTTAACTCCCCCTCACAGGCACAAATAGCGGCCTATTGATGTCAAACTTGGTCATGACATAGATACACATGCCTGCTCCTGTAAAATGTTTTCAAAATTTTCCTAGGGCTTATAGTTTTTTGTCAGGGTCCTGTAGACCGACGTTAAGTGTCTCACAAGTATAGAAACCAGCCTGTCTGAAAGACAGTGCCAGCCCAGGTGCAGATCATTAATTACCATAGCAACGGGCCGCAGACAGAGGCAGTGAGTATTCCCACAGCGCTGAATCAGATCTCACAATGCATTGTGGGAAGAATACATATTTCGTGTGACTATTCATGTTTTGCTTACATAAAATTATTACTTGTCTGAATTTTTGAGTGTAAATTAAAATCTTTACTAAGAAAATTGAAATAGTTTTTAGAAATTAACTATTACCAACTTTCTTCATGTTTTTTATTTTGGACCATGAGTAAGAACCACATGTGCGAAGCTTATAGTCGTCGGTCTCAGATTGAATTTCAATGACTTGGGGTTTATATCCTGCTTCCCAATGGTGACTCATATTTTCATAATACACCTGACAATGTTTACAGTTACTGTGTTCTAGTGGTGAGATAAGTTTGTCAGACATGCTTTTATGTTTTTTTCACGGCTAATTTGAAACGCTGGGGTTAGAGCGGAGGGCACACTTGGCAGGCCCCTTAAAATTTCTGTGGAATTTTCTAGTTATTCCATATTTTTCTTCCGTTACCGTTAATGCGGCTCGTACCGCTGCGTGCCCACCAACAAAAGTGGTATCAAACGAGCGGCTCGATCCCGGCATTGGAGCTATTACTTTTAGTGGGATTCTGAGATAAAATGACGACATAAATTAAAAAAAACGAAAAAACTTTAATCTGAGGAACTCGCAGCATCACTAAGATTTCTCTCTGAAACACACACACAGGACAGTGGAGGTCTGACTCCAAAACTCTCTTTAACTCCCCCTCACAGGCACAAAAAGCGGCCTATTGATCTCAAAGTTGGTCATGAGATAGATACACATGCCTGCTCCTGTAAAATGTTTTCAAAATTTTCCTAGGGCTTATGGTTTTTTGTCAGGGCCCTGAGAACGACGCTGGGTGTCTCACAAGTATAGAAACCAGGGAGAGAGCCAGCCCAGGTGCAGATAATTAATTACCATAGCAACGGGTCCTAGACAGAGGCAGTGAGGAATCTCACAGCGCTGAATCAGATCTCACAATGCATTGTGGGAAGAATACATATTTCCTGTGACTTCTCATGTTTTGCTTACATAAAATTATTATTTGTCTGAGTTTTTGAGTGTAAATTAAAATCTTTAATATGAAAATTGAAATTGTTTTTACAAATTAACTATTACCAACTTTCATCATGTTTTTTATTTTGGACCATGAGTGAGAACCACATGTGCGAAGCTTATAGTCGTCGGTCTCGCTTTTCAATGGTGATACATATGTCATAATATACCTGACAGTAGTCACAGCTACCCTGTGATCCTGTAGGTGGTGAGGATGTGAGGAGGATGGCTTCACCTATGGCCACGCCTGGTTCCCGCAGGAACGCAGTGAGATTCGACTTGCAGAATGAGAAAGAAATGGATAGACTTCAATTCAGCCGATTGATCTTGCAAAAGGAACTGGGATTTCTACCAGCCCAATTGGACTATATCTTCGCACTTCCTGGAAGAAAAACCTTTGAGGTAGTATTTACTACTAATACCTTTTTCGAAAAATGTTTGAGAAACTAAAAACGACAAGACCGCAATTGGCTAATGTTGGAATGGTTTCCCTTTCGCAAACGGAACCAAAAACAATTACAGTCCTGATGTAACAATTACAGTCCGAGCAAGTTCGTATGGAGGATATTAAGACATGGCTGCAACAAAGAAGTACGGTGATTCACGGATACGAAATGAGAGACGAAGATGGAATAAGGACGGGGGGCAGACGTTTTTTTGTTCAATTAAAAAGAGATTTAAGAACTGGTGAAATACAACACTTACCACCTGTGATACAACTGGGTGCAATCAGAGGCCATGTGTTCTATCCAGGTCAGCCGAAAATTTGCCACAGGTGCGGCTCTCAACAACACCTGTTGGCAGAATGCCATAATATACATTGTAGGAACTGCGACAGCAAAGAACACTTAACTAAAAATTGTCCAGACCCAGTGAAATGCAACCTTTGTGGTGAAAGCGGACACACCTTCAAAACCTGCCCTAGCTCATATGCAAACAGAGTAAAAAAGACACCGCAACAACAATCAACCCTAGATTTGGGAGACCAGATATTATTTCAACAAGAAGTGACAGAGGACGGACCAGCTAAAGAACAACCGCAAAAGGAGGGGGAGGACAGGAAGGAAAAGAAGGAGGGAATTGAACCCGCCCCCCCCCCCCCCCTTCGGAAACCCCCCAACCGGGTGGCTTGGAGGAAACAGGAGAGGAACAGCGGAACCTGGTAACACCTGGTCCACTTAGACGGCTGGAAGTACAGACGGAGACGCACACCCCCCCCATCCACCATAGAGGGATGACGGAAGAGGGACTAGGAGAGACGGCGGGAATGGAGTCTGAACACAGCCAGACGATGGCGGAAGAGGTAGGACAAGCGGATCCACAAAACAAGGAAAAGATAAATCAGCGGGAAGGCATTCAACAAAGTAACTATCGCAGCATGGTGACAGTAGGAGAATGCGGTGGATTATTAGACCTTATGATGACAGACTTGATATCATTGCAACCAGAATCATCAACAGGAGGGAACACAGAGGGGTGTAGTACAGCCCTCTTCCCAGATGACGAAAATTCATCAGACAGTTTTTTTCCACCATTTCAGGTTTGCTCCTCCAATTTAAATTCTAAGAAACGCCCCCAGGTCCCCTCTACAGATTCTTCAGGGGGCCCAGATATAGAAAACTGGCCAACAACTACTCAAAATGTGACACCCTTTTTGGAAGATGAGAAAATAGTGTTCCTGACTGGCACGACTCAGCAGACGACGGGGGAATCGGAGGAAATGATGGACAGAAGTCAACTCGGAAACTGGAAGACACAAAAAAAGAAAAAGAAAAAGGTAAAGACTAATGATTAAGTAGATTTATAAGGACACCTCTACAAGAAGACATCTCACAACTTCATATTACAACAATAAATACGAGAGGGTTGAGAGATGAAGTTAAATGTCAAACGGTATTTGATCACCTATATAACAGTGGAGGTGACCTTTTTCTATTACAGGAATGTGGTTTACCATTTATGGACAATTATAGTAAATATGAAAAAAGATGGACCCATGGTTTGTCAATATGGTCAGGAGATAATCAAAATAGGGCTACAGGAGTAGCAATATTGTTCAATAATAAAAAGTTTCAAATGGAGAAAGTGGAGAATATAGTAGATGGAAGAGTACTATTAATAGACTTAGACAAAGAAGGTTTCAAAATAAGGTTAATCAACATATATGGGCCTACTGACCTTAGTGAGAGAGTTATTTTATTGCAAAATCTGCAGACGTATATATGTTGTGGGAAAAATGTGATAATAGCTGGAGATTTTAATTGTATACTAGAAAAAAGAGGTGGAAATTCTAAAAACATTTCTACGAATAGAACAGATACAAGTTCAAAGGTATTGAATAACTTAATAAATGATTGTAAACTTACTGATGTTTTCAAAACTTTGCATCCAAAAGAATCGGGGTATACTTGGTCAAATGGGAAAACGTTTTCAAGAATAGATTATGTATTGACATCGTGTATGATTGTACCAACTACATGTACAGTGGACCCGGTTCCTTTTTCCGACCACCATAAGATAACGGTTTCAATGAAACTTGTGGATTCCCAAAAACAAAGAGCTGGATTGTGGAAATTAAATACAAGCTTACTAAAAAATGAAAAAATAGTAACAAGATATACATATAAATTTAAGCAATGGTTATCATTAATTATCCTATATGAGACCGTGGGGGAATGGTGGGAGGAAATTAAAAATAGAACAAAAGAGTTTTTCAGTAAAGAAGGCAGGAGGATAGCAGGAGAAAAAAGGAAGTGGATAAGGAGAAAACAAATTAAACTGCAAAGATATTACAAGTTACTACATGCGGGTTTTCAAGTCAGTGAGGAAATAGTGAAACTTAAAAAAGAAATGATGACAGAACTAAATGAGAAAAGTAAAAGTATTTTGGTTCGGAGTAGAGTAAAACATTTGGAGGAAAATGAGAAATGTACACGTTATTTTTTTAGGAAACTGTTAAAATCCAAACATTGGATCAACTCATTGATTACAGAAAACGGAGAAGAATTAAAAAATAGTAAACAGATTAATACAGAGGTATATGAATTTTACAAGAAACTTTATGAAAGCAAAGAGACAAATGAAGAAGGTTTTCCCTATTTTTTAACCAAAATGACTAATAAATTAACTGAAAGTGAGAGGAAGAGTCTGGACCAGGAAATCACAATAGAAGAATTAACAAAAGCCATGCAGAGCATGCAGAATAACAAGACCCCAGGCCGGGATGGCCTGCCAAAGGAATTTTATGCCTGTTTCTGGGATATCATAAAAGAACCCTTGCTTCAAGTCTATAATGAAGCCTTTAGAGAAGGAAGATTACCAAATATGATGAATCAAGGAATGATTACTTTGCTTTATAAGAAAGGCCCACAAAACATTTTAAAAAATTGGAGACCTTTAACACTGCTGGGACTAGATGTAAAAATTTTATCAAAAGTTTTATTTTTCCGGGTACAAACAGTTATTGCTAGTATAATAGATAAAGAACAGACGTGTGGCATTCCGGGAAGAAAGATGTCTGATAGCTTAGCACTGATCAGAGACACTTATACATACTGCCAAGAGAGAAACCTCCCCTTGTCTATACTAGGAATAGACCTGGAAAAAGCCTTCGATAGTGTTGACCATAGGTTTATGGAAAGAGTATTGAGCCGTTTTAACTTCGGTGAGGTTTTCATAAAATGGATTAAGGTGTTGTATAATGATTGCTACAGTGTGGTGATGGTGAACAGGGAGATCACCCCACCTTTTGGAGTAAAAGCGGGGGTGAGACAAGGCTGTCCACTGTCCCCCTTACTCTTCATTATGACCATGGAGCCATTAGCAAGTGCAATAAGACAAAACAAGTTGATTAAAGGAATTATTCCCCCCGGGTACTATGGTAGAGATATTAAACTAACGATGTATATGGATGATTTGACTCTTCTTCTAGTAGATAATGCGGCTATAAAAGAAAGTTTGAAAGTATGTGATAAATTCACTATAGTTTCAGGATTGAAAATAAATAAATCTAAAAGTGAGGTAATGTATAGGAATTGGAACGACTGAAAGGCCAATTGGGGATTAATAGAACAAAACGACGCGTTTAAAGTCTTAGGAGTCCAGATAGGAGAAGATATGGGAGTAAAAAATTGGGAGACAAAATGGTCAAAAATACAAGGGAAATTATTGCAATGGAGAGAAAGAGACCTATCGTTAACAGGGAAGGTATTAGTATTAAAAACGGAATTAGTTTCAACATTAGCCCATTTGGCATCAATTTTCCCACTGCCTCACAGGGTAATGACTAAATTACGGAAAATAATGTTTCAATTTCTGTGGGGGAGTAAACATGAAAAATTGAGGAGGGAAATTATGTATAGACCGGTGAACGAAGGAGGTAGGAACGTACCAAATTTAGGAATAAAATTTAGAGCAATGTTTATTACACCTATTCTGAAGGTTTGCCTAAATATACAACCCGAGCCCATTTGGGCTCCTTATGTTAAATTCTGGTTAGGGGGTCGAGTATTAAAAACATGGGGAAAGAGGGTTACATTACGTTCACCCTTTTCGGACTCTTACCCTGCAATGTTTAATTCAGTAGTACAAGAACTTAAAGGAGGCATTGAGGAATTAACACCGGAATTAGTGAAAAGACAGAATATAGAAAGAAAATTGTCTAGACCTGAAAAACTAACACTTATAGAAAAATTTAATGAGGAAAGTGTTAGGAAAATATGGAGAAATGTAAACAACAAACATTTGACAAACAAACAGAAAGATTTTGCCTGGCAAATTACCAATCAATGCTTAACTACAAGAGATTTCTTGTATAAAAGAAATTGTACAGCAAGTCCAACATGTCCTAGAATTAGATGTGGTGACAACGAGACGATAAAGCATTTATTTTGGATTTGCCCTATTGCTAAAAGAACATGGGAATTATTGAAACCATGGTTGTGGGATTTAAAACAAGAAGAGATAACCTATGACAAAATTGTTTATGGTTTTTTAAAAGAAGAAAGTGGGAAAAGTGAATTGATGTGGTGGATAGTGGTAAATTGTATTAAAGAAGCAATATGGAAGGCTAGAAACATTTATATATCTTAAGCAATATGACATAGGTGAAAATAACGTGATAAAGATAGTGGGTTCCTTAGTGAAGGATTACATGTGGAAAATGAAATTCGGAAAAAAAGTAAGGAGGATATTAGCATATGGAAAGTGCCGGATATTTTACATAATATTGTTACTTAATGTGTTTCCTTTTGTTTGTTTTTTTTTTTTTTGTTGTTGTTGTTTTTTTTTGTTTTAAGTCCCTTTCCCCCCTCCCCTCTCTGCATGTGATTATAAATGTCACCAAAGATTGTTTTGGGTTTTTGTAAGTATAAGTCTCACTCCCCCTATTTAGAAGGAAGTGATGTATGTTAAAGGGATATTGTAATTTTTGTTACAAAAAAAATAAGTAAAGTGTTTTTTTTACTTTGTGAAGAACTAATAAATACTATTGAAAATTGAAATTGACCCTGTGCTAGTGTTGGGTTAAGTGTGTCAGACCTGCTTATATCTATTTTTCATGACAAATTTGAAACGCTGGGTTAAAGGGGTGGGCACAGGTGGCAGGCCCCTTAAAATTTCTGATGGAATTTTCTAGTGTAATTATGTAATTTCTACAGCACTGTACAGTTTTTCATGAGGAGATTGTCCTATGGTTCCTTTTCTACTTTTTTTGTTCTCTGCATTTCTGTCTTTTTCTTTCTGAATCACCATAGCATGGTCCATCAAAAAATTACAGCAAAAGCGTAAATGTGAATTTTGTAGCCTCTTCCCATGACTAATCAATTTGACCGTCTTATCTGTACGTAGAGAAACTATAACTTATTATTTTGAGTTACTGATATGTTAACTGACAGAATTTTGAGAGCTGAACTAAGGATTTTTCAAGCAAACAAATGCTATTTTTGCTGTTTCTACAAATTGTTTTGAGAAATGCGCTTACTGTTTTGTAAATGCCAACAATGACTTGAGAAATGCACCAAAAGTGACTGAGAAAATCTAACATAGCATAAATTGTCTCTGGTGTATCTGTGTTTGCCTGTATGAAACGTGTACACATTTACAGCTTTGTTTTTGCTAGCTTGCAGGAATTGTAACTTACATAAATGGTTGAAGACAACTTATTGGGCTTCATGAGACTCGGATAAATGGTGAGTATCTATTTCATAAATTGCCTAAAACAGTTATATATGTTTTTATTTGTGGTTTTTGTTTGAGTATTTTGTCTGGTTGCAGAGAGGATCACACCGGTTTAAGAACTACTGACTTTTCAGTCAGAAATGATCACACCACCTGGTTGTCTCCACCAGTCTCCATATGCAAGTCAACAAAGGTGAAAAACATTTAAGCGAATGGTGCATTTATATGATGTTCATGTAGTGCATCTTTCTAACTTTTGCTTTGTTTGTTTTCCAGTAGAGAGGAGAGGAAACATCTGATTGACAACATGTGAGTCTCAATTTCAACCTGTGACTGGGAAGACTACAACCATCCTGAGCAAAGTCTGAACTCAGTGACTTGTTACTCTCAACCCAGAACAAGAATCGTTTTATCACCATGACGTAGTAGTTTATGAGACAGATAATCTGTGAAAACAATCAATCTCCTCCATCTCCTTCCTGAATTACTGGTTAAAGTAATGCACTGTTCTGACCAAAACAACCAATCAGAACAAGTAGGACGCTCTTAGCGCTGTCATTACCCTCATTCACTCACTGCTAAATGTGCTAATGGTGGAGAAGCAATTTATCATTTACAAGAAAGCGTTTATCTGCCATCATTGGTAGCCATGCTAACTAAACTGAGCATTCACAGTTTGAATCTGCATAGCTCTGTGCTATGCTAGCTGCAGCACGGCATAAATCGAGGAATAGGAAGGATGAGCAGCACGACATGAGATTGTGATTGACAGCACTAAAACTCTCCTGCCACTGACTGGTTGTTTCTAGCACTGGGAGAAAGCAGAGGAAATACATTTTTCACAGATTACCTCTCATACCATACTGTCGCAACATAATGACAGTTTTAACAAATATGTGGAAAAAATATTTATATAAAAGTTACATACTGCAGCTTTAATTTCACTTAGGAGAGAGCAGGTCAGGAAGGATGTGGGTTATAACTGCTGCTGTATGACTCACCTGTTGCCTGTTAAGTGGTAAAAGGTACAAGTTAAATATATGAATATGTTGGTATTTTTCCCCCCTTAATTCATTAAATGCTAGTGAAATGGAGGCAAACAGTAGTCTGTAGCTAAGCTAATTATGCTAAATGGTTGATAATCTCACACAATCCACCCATTTCTCTTGGAGAAAAACTGGGTTATAAATTAACACTCTTGCCCTTTTCTCTCTCCCTCTCTCTTTTTTTGAAAACCTGATTTTATAACTTTTCTTAGCATAGTAACTGCCACAATCGTTCGTGTCTTCCACTGACTGCTGCTAACAGGGCACCGATTTTTGTTTTCATCTCTATGGAAAAAAAAAAAAATTGTGGAGGGCCCCCTGTTACTCAGGGCCCCTAGAATTGTCATCACTTTCCCCTATACCGCGCCCCTGGTAAGATATATTTCTTCTTGGTACTAGATGTGGTCCCAACAGCCCCATGGCACTTCAACAATATTATTTTACCTTTTATCTGAAAATAGTGTCTGTTATTGCCATATACTCCTCTGTATTAATTATTGCTCGAAAGGTCTTGCCATACAAGTATATTCCTCTGTATTTACTTTAGTTTCTTAGTTTATTCATACATTTTGTTCTTCATTTCCATTTAGTTGTATTTGATTAGTATTGTCCTCTCTTGGACGAAGCTGAAGTTGGTTTCCAATTCTAGCTTCCAATAGCTAAAGGGCGATTCCACTTAATGTTTCACTACTTTCCGCATCTTTAATCAACTCTAGTTATAAACTACTACACCTAGACTCTTCAAACCTGGACTAAATTATTCTGCTCTAATAGCAGAATATGTATAACCATGTTTGGGATTTGTGAAATTTTACCTGATTTGTGAAAACTCAATAAAGTTCGATAATCACCATTTTTGGCACCTCTTTCATTACTACAACTGCTCTAATTAAAAAACTACAACTCCTAGAATCTTCAAACCTGGACTAGATTATTCTCCTCTTCAAGCAGAATATTTATAACCATGTTTGGGATTTGTGAAACCTTTTTCTGATTTGTGAAAACTCAAGAAAGTTTGATAATCACTATTTTTTGGCATCTGGATCACACTAAAACTGCTCTAATTAAAAAACTACTACAGCTAGACACTTCAAATCTGGACTAGATTATTCTCTCTAATTGCAGAATATTTAGAACCATGTTTGGGATTTGTGAAACATTTTTCTGATTTGTGACACTTCAATAAAGGCTGATTTTGGACATTTTTTGGATATTGGTCACTCCAGCTCCGAAACTACAACACCTAGACTCTTCAAACCTGGACTATATTATTCTGCTCTAATAGCAGAATATTTTAATCCATGTTTGGAATTTGTGAAACCTTTATGTGATTTGTGAAACTTCACATATATTCATATATGTTCCATGCAGTTTTTTTCAAATTCAATTCTAATTCACAACCACTTTATTAATCCCAATGGGAAATAAAATGTTGGTGTAACTCATTAATTTTTCAGAGTTATTGTAGATGGTGATGGCTGTTGGAAGGAAAGATCTTTTGCAGGGGTCTGTTAAGTGAAATTTCACAAATCAGAAAGGTTTCACAAATCCCAAACATGATTCTAAATATTCTACTATTAGAGCAGAATAATTTAGTCCAAGTTTGAAGAGTCTAGGTCTTGTGAATTTGGAATTACAGCAGTTCTTGTGTGACCGAGATAAAAAAAAAAAAGTGGTGATATCGCACTTTTTGGAAGTTTCACAAATCCAAAACATGGTTTTACATTTTCTGCTATTAATTGAAAATAATTTGATCCAGGTTTGAAGAGTCTAGGTGTTGTAGATTTGGAATTAGACCAGTTCTAATGTGATCCAGATTCAAAAAAGTGGTAAAATCAACCTTTGTTGAAGTTTCACAAATCGGATAAAAGTTCCACAAATCACAAACATGATTCTAAATATTCTACTATTAGTGCAGAATAAATTAGTTCAAGTTTGAAGAGTCTAGGTCTTGGAATTAGAGCAGCTCCTGTGAGATCGAGACCGAAAAATAGGGCAAAATTGCCTTTTTTTGAAGTTTCACAAATCAGAAAAAAGTTTCACAAACCCCAAACATGGTTCTAAATATTCTGCAATTACAGAAGAATAATCTAGTCCAGATTTGAAGTGTCTAGCTGTAGTAGTTTTTTAATTAGAGCAGATTTATGGTGATCCAAATGAAAAAAAAAAAGGTGAAATTCGAATTTTACTGAGTTTTCACAAATCAGAAAAAGGTTTCACTAATTCCCAAACATGGTTTTAAATATTCTGCTTGAAGAGGAGAATAATCTAGTCCAGGTTTGAAGAGTCTAGGTGTAGTAGTTTTTAAACTAGAGTTGATTAAAGATGCGGAAAGTAGTGAAAAATTAAGTGGAATCGCCCTTTAGCTTTTGGAAGCTAGAATTGGAAACCAACTTCAGCTTCGTTTCTCTTGGTTTCTTATGTCCTCTTTAAGTTTCTCTCCTGTTGCTAGTTTTATTTTATCGTTTGTATTGACGCTCACCACCAGTAATCTTCACTCATGCCATTCACTGCTGCGTCGCCTAATCATGTGTTTCACCAGATTTGCCACTATAAGCTCTTGATTTTTCACCGTTTAGCGCCGGATTCTCTGATCCTGATTCACATTTAGTTCGTTACTCCGTTCTATGAGAATCTTTAGAGTTTTGCGCAACATGCATGTCATTTTTTTTTTCCTACCCCCCTACGGTGCGGAGCGGTTGGGAAACGTATCGATGGAGAAGAGCAGACTGACGTAAGCCTTTTAAAACAACAGAAATAATTCAGGTATTCTGATGATTAAAATTCAATAGTGCTGTAGTACCTTTTCATACCGGATTACTTACAGCACCAATGTTAACTCGTGGTGTCACCCATGGAGAGATTTCTTTATTTAACTTAGTTCATTTTTCTGAGATACACGGGTTGGGTATCGTGATCTTAGTCATTACATGTTTATAAGAGCGATATTCCGTTGTCCTTCCATGGAAGAGTGCAGCATCCAGACGGACAATAAAACACTTTATACAAGTTGCTGCTTTGACACAACAGCACTGGCAAAACATATTTACAAAAATCCTCAATAAAACATAAAATATTTGAAAATCAGACACCAGACAAGTGAATCACAGCAACGTCATCAGCCGGTTGCTTTAACCTTTTAAAAAGTTATATACAAAATGCACTGGAACACATGCTGAATTGTACACAATTCCCGGAGCCCAGAAACTGATGTGCTGAATGTATTCTTGTTTTGAACAGAATAAACCTGCCCCACTGCTGCAAAACACCCTGGGTCCTTGTCTGCTGGTTCCTTTTACCAATTACACACAACGCAGAGTACGCACCACAGATGAGTCAGATGATGGCGGCTACATTTTCAACATTTAGACTACACATACATTTTATTTAGACCTATAATAGTCTTATCGGTTTTAAATATATCTATTTAGACCTTGTTTAGATTAATTTGCAACAACAAAAATGGTTGTAGTAGTTAATTAAAATGTGAATAATGTAACTGGCTATCATTTCAAACCCTAAGTAGTTTTTTTTATGGCATATGGTCCTTAGAGGTTTATCCTTTCTTGCCTGTGAGTGAAGAAAGCGATGGTGAGATCTTGTAGTATACATCCTCATTTAATCTTAATGCTTTTATATTTCAAGCATCTCAAGGCCTCCTTTGTAATCTGCCGCTGCAGCACTTTTTTGGACAGCAATTGAATTATGTGCCTGAAGGCCATTCTCTGATTCAGGCAGGAAGCAGTTGTCCCATTGAAAAGAAATAGGGGTCACTTGTCATAATGGTGGAACCCTTCTGTGCTAAATGGATGCTAAGATTAGCT
Organism: Poecilia mexicana; assembly: GCF_051168715.1. Lineage (NCBI taxonomy): Eukaryota > Metazoa > Chordata > Actinopteri > Cyprinodontiformes > Poeciliidae > Poecilia > Poecilia mexicana. The sequence goes on along the minus strand of NW_028263376.1, from coordinate 844,954 downwards.
CTTTTGAGAAAAGGATGAGTCATTATAATGTCTGCGCAAAGTAACGCAAGCGGCCGTTCGACATTTAAGTGGACAGCGCTGTGATTTCAGCAACAATAGAGCTGGAACTCCTGAGGGAGGGACATTTGAATGGCAAATGTCACCAAGGAAAGATTTTTTCCACTGCATATTCTAATTGGATTTTACTCCCGTTTTTACTCCCGGAAAAACGGGAGTTTTTCTCCTTTTGCTTTTCAAAGATGCATTAACTGCTTCTCCATGAAATGTTAACTGCATTGCTGCAAGTAAGAAAACATGAGAGGAAGCTGCCAAGACGCGGCTGCCATTTCAGGGCCATTGAGTCACTTTCCCTGGGAAGCGGCTTGACGAGCAAACACAAACTTCCTGCTGTGGCCATATGCTTGGCTGGCTGCCATTCTGTCTACAAAATAAAGAACTGCAGTAGGCATCTATGAAGAAGGATGGTTCTACTACTGGCATGAGCCTTAAATATTTACTTTGAAACACTATACAATCTTTGTTTTTTTCTCACCATATGTAATTAATTAAGTTTTAGGAAGCTGGAATTTCTCCCCCGTCCACAGAAAATGGTTTTTATGCCAGCTGATTCTTTCCTTGGCCTTTTTGTTTTGAAATGCAGAGAATTAATAAAGACCTAACTTTGTAATTCTAGAATGTATACAGCACCAATGTTAACTCTATAAACATTGGTTTATAGCATCTTGTATATAACTTTTAAAAAAAAAAAACCCTACCGGTCAGTTATACTGGCTGATGACTTTGCTGCGATTCTCTTGTCTGGTGTCTGATTTTCAAATATTTTTTGTTTTATTGAGCCCAAAATGGTGCATGTTGGAATCATTTTAGATTTTAATTTGACCTTGGATGATGGTGTGTGGATGGTTGTTTTCTTGTCTGTTGCTGGTTTCCTGCCTGCTGATTGCCAAAGAACCAAACAGTTTTTTTTCAAACATAAAGGTGATGTAAATGTAAGTGTTTAGAGTTGTTTTTGAAACATAATCATTAAATATTAATCAATAATTTGATGTGTAATGTTGACAAAATGGAATGTTGTTGACTCTGTTTCTATGACTTTGTATTTTTGTGTTTTTATGATGTGAAGCACGTTGACATGCCTTGTTGCTGCAATGTGCTATGTAAATAAAATTTGATTTGATTTTGATTTAAAAAGCCTTTACCCCATGACGTGTAAATACCAGTTTTCTATGACAGAGAAAAGTGTTGCATCTGTTAGATGGAACATGATCACATTTCTAATTGTGAGGGACCAGACTCAAACGAAGACAAAAAATGTTCAAAGTAGAAAAAGTCTTGGTTTTAATTCTTCAAAAAATTGTTGACAAAACATTAAGATTTAAAGCAAGAATAAATAAATTTGGATCCAAATTAACTGAGGTCAACTGAACACAAACAAAACTGACCTCCCAAACAAAGAACAAAGGCTGCTTAAATAGGGGTAGAGTAACCTAAATTTACCACTTGAGGGAGGTCTGATTTAACAAAAGAACAAATGAATATAAAATTAACTAAAGCATTCTATAAACAAATAAAGCAAACTAACTTTAACTTAGCAAACAATAAGTGAATATTTAAGTGACAAAATTAAATAAAAACAACTTGAAGTCTCCCCCTTCAGTTTTTCAGTAATTGGTAGATGGTTTACTCCAGGTTCCTCCACCAGCTGGTTCCTATAAGCGGCACCTCAAACAAAAACAAGTATACATGAACCATTCAGACAGACATTAACTAAAGTGTGCACCCATTAGAAAATATATGTCTAAATGAAATAAACTATACTAATAAAGAAATAAATACTAACACTATGTGGTGGTGGTAGGAGCTTCCATCACACTAACATAATGACTTCAGTCATTTTTTGCCAAAAGTTATTAGGCAAAAAGAAAATCATTACCAGTTTCTTTCAGAAGATAATTTGGGATAAAACAAACAAAAAACAAAAACAAAAAAAACAAAAACAACGTTTTGCAAAGAAATTACTTTGGCTTTTATTTTAGGAAGATGACACAAATGTAGAAATGAAAAAAACTTCAGTAAACTAAATCTTGGTGTGTGTTCAAACTAATAGTTTGATTCATTTTCATGAATGACACTTGTCACTTAATAAATTAAAATTAAGTTAAAGCCACTTCATAGGATTATACTGACATCTGCTTGTTTTCATCTTTTAGTTAAAGCCTTGACTTTTAAAGGGACTTTTATCGGTAACACTTTATTTGAAGGGGGGTGAATAAGACTGTCATGACACTGTCATAAACATGACATAACATGTCATGAACATGAATAAGCCTTCATGAATATTTATGACTGTTGTCATAAAGCGTCATTCGGTAAATTATGACACTTTTAATACAAAGTTGACATTATTCAAAATGTCTTTGTTATGACAACTTGACATTAACCAAGAAATCATTACTGATATAAATTTGTTATAAAAGTATTACTGATTGCACTTTAAAAATTAGGTAACTTTATGTTATTAAAGGTAAAGTTTAAACAGTAATTATTTAATAACCTTAATAACTTGCCTTCGCGCTATTATTCACAAATAGCTTACCTTCAGTTCACGATTCGATGGCAGAGAGGATCCAGAGTTCCCTGTCCCGCTCATTCAAAAAACGGACTTCTTCTGCACACCATTAAGTAATGCACAACTTAATGGTGTGCATTACCGCCACCTACTGGTACGGAGTGTGGATCAGGACGCGTGCACCGGACTCAAGATTCGGGGGTATATTTTACTCTATTTTCCTATGTAACAGGTTTTTACTGTTAACGAATGGGTAGCATATGTATAATTTACCCATTATTTTATAATTCCTTAGCTAACTGAAAAAATCTATTACATTTTATATGATTTTTTTAGATCATATTTACCACTCTCCAAAATCACTTTTTTCAGTGTGGGGGGGTTCGGTACCTCAAAAAAGGTTAAGAACCACTGAACAAAAGGAATTAATGTAAGCCAACATTTTCAAAGACAACAGATTGGCCTCGTAAAATTTAAATGTCTTTATATCATAATATATGCACAGTAATCTTGTAATTATCTTCACAAAACCTCTCTCATGCCTCGTATATGATGAGAGCCCCAGTTCAAACACAAATGGCTAACATGGCTCCCGAACTGTAAAAAAAGTATACTTTAGTATATTTTAAACATACTTACATTTTTGAAAGTACATTTTAAGTACTGTATTGTACGCCCTATAAGGCACACTGGATAATAAGTTGCACCTTCAATGAATGGCCTATTTTAAATCTTTTTTCATATATAACAGACGCTACAATAGAGGCCGGAGTTACGCTATGCATCCACTTACGCTTGGCACACTGATTGAGAAGGCGTGGTTGAACAAATAACTAGCGGCAGAATCGTGTACTACAAAAACTGCAGTGCAGCAGCGTCATTCTGGAAACTTTTGGGTACCCCCTCGTAGTGCGGAAAATACGGTATACTAAGTAAGTGTACTACCTATTAATATATACTATTAACCCTTTGGTCCAAGCATACTAAAAGTATGCTTGGACCAAAGGGAAACTATAACTTTAAACATACTTAAATATAATTGTACCAAAATACACTTTTAAGAAATATATTAAATAAAAGTATACTTTAAGTCACATGTGTCAAACTCAAGGCCCGCGGGCCACATGTGGCCCGCCATGTCATTTTATGTGGCCCCCCCAGCGTTTTATGATTGACTTAAAATAGGTTTTGAGCACGAATTGACGACAAACTACATCTCCCATAATGCATTCCGATTGTTACCAGCCAACATTACGGCTTCTCGCCACTAGAGAGCAGCAGAGTCACCTTAAGCTGCTTATTGATTTTACCAGCGAATAAAACTGAGACATCGACAAGCTAACATCAAAACGTCCAAGAAAAGAAAAATCGATCTACAAGTAAGACTGTGAATGAAGATGTGTGAGTTGGTGTCAGGGCGGCAGGTCGCGCTAGACTTTTTTTGTTATCCGTTATCTTGACCGACAACATTAAAAAAAAAAAAAAAAAAAAAAATTGGCCCTGTACTATTTTTATCCGTGAAATTATAATCATATTAACATCGGCTATTTAGCCGCATTTTATGCGGTTTAGTGAATATTCACCGTGAATCCTGATCTCATCACAAATTAAGCAGATAAATGTATCTACATTTTTCTCCGTAGTGACAAAAAAACCTCTGACTGAGGCCCCAATAACTTTTAATAAATTAAATTAAGCGACTTCACTTAAATTAGCATCACTTCACCCGCTGGGGTCTGAACGCACTTCCTCCTGGTTCCCATCTGCAGAAAAATCTGCGCTAATTCACCAGTCAGTTGGATCTGTCTGATCCAAACAGATCAACTGAACTCTGAGTGTTTTACCCTGCGGGGTCCGGTGTGCGCTTTAAGGATTTTTTTTTTTTTTTTTTTCCGCTTCTCCGAAACGGACAGATGTCACGTCTGCAGCTCCTCCAGAGCGGCTCTCCTGGGTAACGTGAACCCAGAAGGCTCCATTTGTTAAATCCGCTGGATGAGTTTCTCCCAGCGGTTTTTAATTCTTCGCAGTGGCGTAGCGTAACTGCCTCCGCAGTGGTTGAGCAGCGCACTGCGCATTACAATCTAATTAACTTTTGCATCGTCATTTATTTCCTCAAGATAAACTGCCGGCTCCTCAAATGGATTAACACAAAGTTGCATTCTCTTTAGTTTTCTCTGGTCTGTAATGGAGACTTGAATTTAACGCGCCATTTCTACCAAAGGTTTGTAATGCGCTTCCTAACCAGAAGCTCCAAAGAGTTATTTAACAATATGAGGTGTTCAATTTATTTTTAACATTGTATTTTCATACATTTTATGCTAGGGGTGCCCAAGTCTAGTTTTCCAGAGCTACCATCTGCAAGATGCGTTCCTTCTCTAACACACCTGGATCATTTACTCATTATAAGGCTCTACAGAACTGAGTTGCTGCTAATGAGGGAAGTCAACCTGGGGTGTGTTTTAGCAGGGATGCATCTAAAAGTTGCAGTCTGAAGGACTGCAGCTGGGCACTCCTGATTTGTACCGTCAATGTGGCCCTTTGAGGGGGGCCAATATGCTGAAGTGGCCCTCGGTGAAATTGAGTTTGACACCCCTGCTTTAAGTGAACAAATTATGTATTTGCCCAAGTGTAAATATACACTTACTCAAATGTATATTTAAAAGATATTTAAAACATCTGTCAAAGATATTTAATGTTTATTATAAAATATAGAATATAGAAAAATATATTTTTTTTAAATTCACTTAACGCTTCTTTAAATTATTAATTTCAGTATGTTTTACATTACATCTCAGTGTATATTTTAGGCTAATAAAGTATGCCTTTTTTATTTCCTTTTTTATACCAGGTGAACCCCGTTGAGATCCAGATCTCATTTTCAAGAGGGACCTGGGCAGATGTCTGCAACATGCAGCAAACTTAGAGAATAAAAAAAATAATAATCTTGATGTAATGCTGTTTAACAAAGTACCCAATCCATTTTCAGATGTATGAGCTATAAGTCAACGGCATTAGCACCAGTTCATACTCCAGACCAGATGGTGGCGGTATCGCACACTTTCGTGTTTTTTGAAAAACGCCATAAAAAGAAGGAAAACCTTTAAAGCCAGTAACTACAGAGCCCTCCAGGGGACATGGAAATTTTTTTTTTCTTTTGCGTTCCCTTGCAATAATCTACTGATCAGTTCATGCGGCATAATTGAATACTGTAAGCCTTTCTTGCGGTGGCCGCCGTACGTTCTGCTTTAATATAAAGTTATGTAAAGTTTTTCCATTAATGTTAATATCTCGTTGTGAAATAGCTGACGTTTTATATCTTTTTCTTTAGTATAGGAATGCACCACAAACATATGACATAAACAGAAACTTTCCGTAAGTAGGAAATAAATAAAAATACATCCAAACTATTTGGACTACTCCTGAGTTATTATCGTAGGTAATCAGTCATCTGATTGTGTCTCCGTTGTGTTTGTAGTCTGAATGGTTTAAATGGCTGCTTTCAGTGCCGTTCCATCTTAGCCTTAACAGACATAAACATGCAGTAAATAAATCGATTGTCAATCAGTCTTTTGCACCAAAGAGTTAATAATAATAAACACGTTTTCACTGAGGTTCTGTAAGAGTCATATGAATGAAATAAGTAATTATTGATATGACAGGAGCAGCGGTTTTGACACCTGGGTGGTGGATGTGTCGATGTGGGCGTGACTGTCATCAAGTATGAATGGGAAAGAATGGACCTTACCACAGGGGCCGCGTTTCATTGGCAAATGCCCATTTCACGTCTGCCGGTCTGTGGACTAGCAGACCGGCAGAAAGTTTTTGTGTCAGGACTCGAAAAAGAATGGTTCTCCACTGTCAAGAAAACTGGCATGAACTTGTGAGATCTCTCTAGGTACACGCAGAAAGCAGGATAAAAGCCTGAGGAATAACAGTGATCTTGTGTATTGATTTAAGGATGATTAAAGAAAAGAAATACAAAATACATATGTGTGTAATAGTTGGAATGATTGAGGTTTTGTGATTACGATGTCTGTAATGAATAATTGAAATATATAATCTGTATTCTGTATTCATGATCTGTAATAACAGTGACAGCTTAATTGTTGTATGATTTTGTTTGTATTCATGATCTGTAATAACAGTAACAACTTGATTGTTGTATGATTTCAAATAATGACAAAACAAGTTGATTATGTTTCATGACACATTATAAGAGGACTGTAGGTTTGAGTACATGAAAAGGAAAAAAGGACGGTGTCATAGGCAGTGCACTGAGCTGGGCGGAGGCCCCAGGACAACTCCTAAAAAGGCAATGACTGCCAAATAACCAACAGGAGAAAAAAGAGAAGTATTGGACAAGAGTTGCAACAGTCAGACAAGAATAATTTGGGTATTTCCAAATTCGGGGTGGAGTGGAGTTTGGGGAAGATGGGTGCTTTCCGATGAAATAATCGAGAAGGATGAGTCATGAGACCTCTCCCATACACAACAATGGGCCAAGAGGGTTTAAAAGCCAGCGAGCTGAGGAGGAAACTGTTCTTAGTCCGCGGCGCTGAAGGAGAGTCAACAAGAGGACGCAGACTAAAGATCAGCAGAGGACCACACCCTGGGACCAAGGTAAAAGTTGAGACTTCACGCCGCAAGAAAGGACAAGATCCGTCAGCCCCAGCCCTGGCCCCTGAATCCGACCGTCTCCTCTGCCTCCACCCTACGATCACCGTTTAACTGCAGCAGACTTGGGGAAAAGACAAAGGTCACTAGGTGATGAAGATTCCATTCGTCTAAAAGATATCGAACGGATTGACTTTGTTGCTTTTCTGAAAGAGGACTGTGCCCCGCCAGGACAGAGACTCTGACCAAGGACGTTTAAAGGTTTCGGCTGCCAAGATCAACCAACAACGGGTGTGAGTTGCCCTGCCCCTAAAGCCTCGCTCAGTGAGATTAGAGACACAGGTTAGGAATTAGAAAGAGGATAGGGTATGGTTAATTTTATAATTAGAGATTATTCTTGTTACAATTTTATAATTCCTTCGACTAAATCTGCTTGTCATTTACCCCTGCTAAAGCTTGCTTAATAAAATATATAATAAAAATACTGATAGAGGTTGTGGACATTGAATTCAATTAAGACACCGATTGTTGAGAGTTCTTCTGGTTTAAGTAAAACCAACATGCATGATTCTAGAAATTTGGAGGCTTCGTACTTTCCTTTGGTGAGTAAAAATAATGGCCCTGGGACTTATATCCAAGTCACTAAATCCAATCTAGCCGATAACAAGTGCACGTTATTTTCAGGAGGAAAGCTACCGTTAACAGGAGTGGTTGTTGAAACTATGCGGCAGCGAGGGCTACTCTGCCGACTGTTTCTCAACTGGAAAGGGCCGTAACTTCTGGATCTGAAGGTAGTTAGAGCTAGACGAGTTTTCTCCGCCGCCAGTTTAAACAGAATCTCTCTAGTAAACCTATGATAGGGTAAGACCCAGGTTTCAGGGACTTTCCGGACCTGTTAGACAGAGAACTGGTCAGTAGTCAGTCGGTGGTGAAGTTAGGGTGTGGCTGGCTATTGCAGAATAACGAACACCACTGTCAGTGGAGTATCTGTACAGGCGATGTCAGGTATCCTGATAGTATTTGTGGAACTAAAATTCACAGATTTCCAAAATCTGAAACGGGATGCCTTGCTTGGATCAAAGCTTGTGGACGACCGCATTTGCAGCTCAACCGTCCTAGGATCAATAAGAACAAAGGACTGTGTGCTGGTGTATGTATTATTGCTTTGCTTTCTTTGTGTTTAGTGAATGAAAAAAAGAAAGTCAATAATTAATACATCCATTATGAAAACCTTTTAGCTAAGTACAGCATAATGGCAGTACCGATAGAACTTCTACACCTTGAAGCCTGTCTGTTACACAGTCTTACGTTAGCTGAACAGATCAATATGCAATGTGTACCGTATCAGACATGCATTAAAGATTTTATTTTACCTGAAAAGGCTTTTTACTAAACTGTAATCGTGTTAGCCATGCTAGCACCGAGTACAGTGCATCAGGCCTAGGCACACTCAAACATTTGCCAACAACAGATATCACTGATTTCAAAAGTAACCCTCAAAACCATGAATGCCCGACTTACCCAGCCTTGCAAGAACAATAGGCATCAGTGATCTTGTCCACAGCTAATATTTATGCTGAGGGTGTGAGGATCTGCTGTTTTCCTCATCGACCGGCAGCATTTCGCTGTGACGCGCACAATGTTGGAGGCATCGCGTTGCTCAAACATCTTTATGTCGTCCAAAAAAGATATGAACTTGTTGGTTCCCCTGTCCATTGTCGTGGCTGATATTTTTTGAAAATCCGGCAGAAATGCTACACTAATCGACTCAGAAATACTCTGCAGAGAATCAATCGAAGTGAAAGACGCCATGTTTACACATAGAAACTAAGCTCTGCGAGGCTTTGTTTGTGAGACATGCAGCCACGTGAGATTTTAGGGGGCGTTTCTGGGCGGAGCTTGGTAAGGTCTATGGTGTGCTGGATTTGTGTGTATGAGGAAGCGGGTGAGCGGGGTGGTCAGTCCTCGCAAAGTTTGGAGCATGATAATCAAAATGAAATAAATCGATAACTGTGACAGAACAAAGAAGAGGTTTGGAGTTGTTTGATACATGGACAGATAGGATTCCCCGAGTTAACCCAGTGCGACGCTCTACCACCACTAGTTTGCCGTGTTTTAATAATAAAGCCTGTTTATTATATTAACTCTTTGGTGCAAAAAACTGATTGAAAATCGATTTATTTACTGCATGTCTGTTAAGGCTAAGATGAAATGGCACTGAAAGCAGCCCTTTAAACCATTCAGACTACGAACACAACAGAGACACACTAAGATGACTTATTCCCCCGCGATAACTCAGAAATAGTCCAAATAGTTTGGATGTATTTTTATTTCTTTCCTACTTACGGAAAGTTGCTGTTTATATCATAGGTTTGTGGTGCCTTTCTATACTAAAGAAAAATATATAAAACGTCTGATATTTCACAACGAGATATTAACATTCATGAAAAAACGTTACAGAACCTTGTATTAAAGCAGAAAGTACGACGGCCACCGTAAGAAAGGCTTACAGTATTCAATTATGCCTCGCAATAATCAGTAGATTATAGATAAACTAGAAAATTCCTGCAGAAATTTTAAGGGGCCTGCCAACTGTGCCCATCACTTTAAACCCAGCGTTTCAAATTTGCCGTGAAAAATAGATATATGCAGGTCTGACTTACTTAACCAAACACTAACACACAGTAGCTGTAAATATTGTCAGGTATATTATGATGATATGAGTCACCATTGAAAAGCAAGGTATAATATATCGAGGCGCCGCCCCCTCCAGACGGGGTTTTGACGCCCCCTCTGGTGCAGCACCCCTATGCGTTGCATGCGCTGCATACCCACTTTTTGCACCACTGGTTATAACACATAATATAAGTTTTATAATATACGTTACATTGTTTCATTTCTAATGTAGGTTCTTGTGTCAGATAATCTAAGTCAATGTTAGAGAATAATTCATTTTTTTAGATTTACGGAATCTCAGTTAGCCTTCATAGCGGGACTGAACCCCGGTATTACACCAAGCACTATAGCTAATATTAGCTGGTATCTTGCCGGTGGACATAGATACAGTAAAGTGATATTCAAATCACAAAATATACACAATAATATGTCCATTTTACTTGTGAAATGTTGTTTGTGGAGCCTTCTAATCGATAGTCCATCGATCCGAACAACAAGAGCAGAAGAGCTAAGGCATCTTCTGCTGTTTTGGTTTAGCAAAGTAAACCAAACCAAAGAGGGACGACCGCTCCAAGATGGCCACCGTATTTCCTGCGCCAGAGCAGCCAATGCGGGGTCTACTCTTATATTATTTCTATGACAGTCGCTGTTCAAATTCGCCATTTTTACTCGCATAATATTGCCTTAAAAGTAGAGAGGGCCTTGACAATAGTTAGTAATTTTAATAAATTCAAGCTGGTGACGTCCTAGTCCGTGTTAGACGACAACACAACTGGACAACAACTGATGGAAATGAAATATGTGTCACAAAAGGAGCCCGGAGGGACGAAGGATGTGTTGCTAGCTAGTGGCAAGTTTGCTTATTAATTATCTTCGTTTAATTATAAACAGTGCAGTAAAGATATATAACTTACGTTGGTTACATAAATGATTATTTTATCAATTTTATTGTGACTTGTATGATTACTATTATAGCAATCATTCAGCTTCATGTTATAACTGCATGGAGGCTCTGTTTGTTGTGACTTATACTTTTCTTCATAAACTTAACTGTCATAAGGTGGGGGTGTTGGTGGTGAGGAGAGAACGCTGAGACCCAGGTTATGGTGATGATGATGAATTTAATGGTGAAAAATAAGCTCCACAGTCCATACAGGCAGCACGGCAGAGACTAGCACACAGCTAAGTACCGGTAGCAACTGATACATCAGACTCGACGGGAGCAAGCACCAACCAGGACTTTACAGTTCAACTGGCGAGTGACAAACTACGACAAACGACAAGGACCCGACGAGGAACACAGACAACAGGAGGGTTTAAATACACACAGGGTAATCAAGGGAATGAGACACACCTGGGGAGCAATCAACGGGGAGGACAGGACAGAGACTCACAGGGAAACAGGACTGAACACAGAAAACTCAAATATAAACACACAAAAATACGGATCTTGACAGTACCCCCCCCTCAAGGGCGGATACCAGACGCCCACAAAAACAGAAAAGTCCAAAAACACAAAACAACCCAACAGGGTGGGCGGAGGGGCGACGGAAGGAGGGCAAGAGTCCATAGAAAAAACAGTCCAACAAAAAACAACCCAACGGGGTGGGCGGAGGGGCGACGGAAGGGGCCAGAGTCCAGAAACTGTCCAAAACAAAAAACAACCCAACAGGTGGGCGGAGGAGCGAATCCGGCGGGCGTCGCCGGCGCAGAAACCGGAATCCCGGAGGCGGGTCCGGCGGGCGTCGCCGGCGCAGGAACCAGAGACGTGGAGGCGGGTCCGGCGGTCTCTTCCGCCGGCGCAGAAGGCCGAGACGTGGAGGCGGATCCGGCGGGCGGCGTCTCCGGCGCAGAAGGCCGAGACGTGGAGGCGGATCCGGCGGGCGGCGTCTCCGGCGCAGAAGGCCGAGACGTGGAGGCGGGTCCGCCGGGCCGGCAGGAAGGCCGGCTGGAAACTCGGGCGGAGCAGACTCAGGAAACTCGGGCGGAGCAGACTCAGGAAACTCGGGCGGAGCAGACTCAGGAAACTCGGGCGGAGCAGACTCGGGGAGCTCTGGCTCGGGGGAAGGCTGCGCTCCGGCAGCAGACTCGGGGAGCTCTGGCTCGGGGGAAGGCTGCGCTCCGGCAGCAGGCTCGGGGAGCTCTGGCTCGGGGGAAGGCTGCGCTCCGGCAGCAGGCTCGGGGAGCTCTGGCTCGGGGGAAGGCTGCGCTCCGGCAGCAGGCTCGGGGAGCTCTGGCTCGGGGGAAGGCTGCGCTCCGGCAGCAGGCTCGGGGAGCTCTGGCTCGGGGGAAGGCTGCGCTCCGGCAGCAGGCTCGGGGAGCTCTGGCTCGGGGGAAGGCTGCGCTCCGGCAGCAGGCTCGGGGAGCTCTGGCTCGGGGGAAGGCTGCGCTCCGGCAGCAGGCTCGGGGAGCTCTGGCTCGGGGGAAGGCTGCGCTCCGGCAGCAGGCTCGGGGAGCTCTGGCTCGGGGGAAGGCTGCGCTCCGGCAGCAGGCTCGGGGAGCTCTGGCTCGGGGGAAGGCTGCGCTCCGGCAGCAGGCTCGGGGAGCTCTGGCTCGGGGGAAGGCTGCGCTCCGGCAGCAGGCTCGGGGAGCTCTGGCTCGGGGGAAGGCTGCGCTCCGGCAGCAGGCTCGGGGAGCTCTGGCTCGGGGGAAGGCTGCGCTCCGGCAGCAGGCTCGGGGAGCTCTGGCTCGGGGGAAGGCTGCGCTCCGGCAGCAGGCTCGGGGAGCTCTGGCTCGGGGGAAGGCTGCGCTCCGGCAGCAGGCTCGGGGAGCTCTGGCTCGGGGGAAGGCTGCGCTCCGGCAGCAGGCTCGGGGAGCTCTGGCTCGGGGGAAGGCTGCGCTCCGGCAGCAGGCTCGGGGAGCTCTGGCTCGGGGGAAGGCTGCGCTCCGGCAGCAGGCTCGGGGAGCTCTGGCTCGGGGGAAGGCTGCGCTCCGGCAGCAGGCTCGGGGAGCTCTGGCTCGGGGGAAGGCTGCGCTCCGGCAGCAGGCTCGGGGAGCTTTGGCTCGGGGGAAGGCTGCGCTCCGGCAGCAGGCTCGGGGAGCTTGGGCGGCTGCGCTCCAGCAGCAGACTCGGGGAGCTCGGGCGGCGGTGCTCCAGCAGCAGACTCGGGGAGCTCGGGCGGCTGCGCTCCAGCAGCAGACTCGGGGAGCTCTGGCTCGGGGGAAGGCTGCGCTCCGGCAGCAGGCTCGGGGAGCTTTGGCTCGGGGGAAGGCTGCGCTCCGGCAGCAGGCTCGGGGAGCTTGGGCGGCTGCGCTCCAGCAGCAGACTCGGGGAGCTCGGGCGGCGGTGCTCCAGCAGCAGACTCGGGGAGCTCGGGCGGCTGCGCTCCAGCAGCAGACTCGGGGAGCTCGGGCGGCTGCGCTCCAGCAGCAGACTCGGGGAGCTCGGGCGGCTGCGCTCCAGCAGCAGACTCGGGGAGCTCGGGCGGCTGCGCTCCGGCAGCAGACTCGGGGAGCTCGGGCGGCTGCGCTCCGGCAGCAGACTCGGGGGCTGGAACTGGTGGAGGAGAGGCAGACGCTGGACCCGGCGGAGCTGGCCTTGATCTTGCCGCCAACTCCGCCTTCACTGTCTGCAACTCCCATTCAACCTCCTTGAAAAATTCCACCAAGCCCAGCTGAGGGAGAAGCGGAATCCACCGGTCCAACTGAATGGCCATACGGGTGGCGGCGTTTAGCCGGCTGAACGGCGCGTCGGGCTTGGCCATTTCCATGTCGTACCTCCTGATCTCCCTCAGGAGGGAACGACGGTCTGCTGGGTCCATGATGTTGCGGTCCTCACCGGTCGTGGTCGGGTCCTTCTGTCATAAGGTGGGGGTGTTGGTGGTGAGGAGAGAACGCTGAGACCCAGGTTATGGTGATGATGATGAATTTAATGGTGAAAAATAAGCTCCACAGTCCATACAGGCAGCACGGCAGAGACTAGCACACAGCTAAGTACCGGTAGCAACTGATACATCAGACTCGACGGGAGCAAGCACCAACCAGGACTTTACAGTTCAACTGGCGAGTGACAAACTACGACAAACGACAAGGACCCGACGAGGAACACAGACAACAGGAGGGTTTAAATACACACAGGGTAATCAAGGGAATGAGACACACCTGGGGAGCAATCAACGGGGAGGACAGGACAGAGACTCACAGGGAAACAGGACTGAACACAGAAAACTCAAATATAAACACACAAAAATACGGATCTTGACATTAACCTGGTTTTAATTAAGCTCCATATGACAAAGAGACTAACTTGTTCATCAATGTTTTTATCTTCAACATATTTTTGCAGTCTAAGCAAATGAAGATGACAGAGGAAGCCAGAGAGATCAGGTGTTAGAAAACCTAAAGACTTTTCTGTCTCAGAAGAAGCTGTGACTCCACCAGATCACCAACCAGCTCTGAGGATGAACCTTCACATCATCTTCATGGTGTAAGTATTTTTTTAATGAGGAGCTAGCTACATTTTCAACTGCAAAAACTGGTGTGTTACCAACACCAAGTGCTTAATAAACATGATTTGATTTAAAAATAACTGGACAGAATTTTCCCCCTTGTTAATCTGCCATGTCTCTTTCATGCATTTTATTCATTGTCAGCTTTCAGGGACCTGTGATGGACTGGTGACCTGTCCAGGGTTAACCCCCGCCTGTCATCTGCTAGAGATGGACACCGCCAGCCCCCCTCACTACCCTGCAAGGATCAGCGTGTTCAGATCATGGATGGAAAGTTTTTAAGATAGTTTATCTCCTTTAAGTCCACACTTAAAACAGCTTCACAGTTGATGCCAACATCAATTGATTCTAAGACATTGCTGACTATTTTTTTAAAAATGTTTTTCCACCTGAGGCATCCGGTCCCAATCATCATCAGTTCTGATGATGTCACATACATAGTGAGTCCACAATGTCTTAAAATTGTAAGAATCATTTTTTCATTGCCATTTTTCTGTACTTTTTAAAATACAAATGCTTTCTATGTTTAATTGCTCTATTGTTCTTTTTTGTAGGTTTCTGTAAAGTGCAGTGGTCCAGTGAATGGGAATGTTCTGTCGTTGATCCTCACTGTTCTTAGGAAGGAGAGGTCAGTTTGTCTGCAGTAATACTGCAATACTGTGACATTGTATTAAAACAATACTCTGTCCTTGGTGAAACAGTTTTCACATTTCCTCTAAATTGTACCTATCATTGTATTGTGCTAATTTTCATAAGCATAGTCTATAAACCTTGAATGTATTGACAATTTGTACAATTTTGTTACAGTATATTGGCTCTTGAAAAAATGTGGGTAAGGCATTATTTGACAGGGTGTGCATAAAAATGACATGATACTGTCATAAACATGACATATCTCCTGTTAGGAACACACCAACAGTGTCATGAAGTATCATTCAGTAAATAATGACAATTTTAAAGAGAAGTTGCTTTAAAAGTTTGTTGAAAGGTTTTATATTATGTTTCTGACAGTGTCATGGTCCTGCCTGCTCAGTGTGCCTAAGGCTGATGTGTTGCCAGTACTGATGTGTGTATGAAGCATGCAATGTACAAAGTGGCGAATAATAATAATAAAAGACATTAAGTAATAAAAAAGTATGCTTCATTAGCAATTATAATAAACCAAACGTGTAATTGTAGCATACTGTAAACAGTATACTTAAAATACAATCTAAGTATATGTTAAATCTAATTCAATCACTAAAATAGTACACTCAAAATATACTAATCAAGCATGTTTTTGGTACATAAAAATAAGTACACTTTAAGTACACCATGTACTACTTCAGTTTGTCCCAAAAAAGTATGTTGAAGTATGCTTAGCACACTAGTGCTTAAGTACTACTTAAATACTACTTAGATACACTAAGCACCAAATTACAATAAGCACCAGTATTTCAAAAAAGTCACACTTTAAGTATGCTAATTCTAAATATATTTGAAATATACTCATGATTAGTCCTACTAAAAGTATGCTTAAGTATGTTAAAATTTAACATACTTAGTACACTAATTTTTCACTTGGGTCAGGAACAATAAAAGGGCCCAGAAATGAACTTTCAAGGTAGCACATAAAATTCTGATGCACTAAATATTTCACTCAAAAACAGAACTGTAAAAGGAACAAGGAGACACTGATAGAAACATGGGAAAAAGTCTGGCAAAAACTATTTTTTGGTTTGACTTGCTTCTTCAGAGGCAATGTATCATTTCAGATATTTAATAACAGCATTAATAATAAATATCAATCTAAAGCTAGTTTATCTTTTTGTGCTTAATTGGTTGAAATTGCTATTTAAAAGTAAATTTTGTTTTTTGAGCTTTGATATGTATTGTGATACATAAAATTCTTTGTTTAAATAATACAATAACTTCCTCTGATGTAAATGCTTAGTGTAATGCAACAAGTATTTTGAAAATTTGTATATCTAATCTGATCTGATACTTGGACTGAACCAAGGTTCCAATCTAACCTGGTAAAAACTACGCTTCACTTCATCCAGAGGGTCTGAACCCTCAGCTGTTGAGAAACGATTACTTCCTGGAAGCGTGGCGTTTGTTGAGCTTTTATTTTTACCTAATCGCTAACGTTTGTCCATGACTTAATGCGCTGATTGGACACTAAGAAGCTTATGGGAAATTGTTTGAGCTGTAAACGACCATTCTCCTCTCCAAAGAGAGAAGGGCTGATCTGAATGAGGCGGCTGATTATGTTAGTTTAATATGTGAAAGGCTGAACGGCTTCCTTCACTTCCTCTGCTGCCATTGCTAAAACTACCGGCAGAGTACAATCTAAAACAGAGCAAAAAATCAATGGCATCCTTCACCACTCCTCCTGTCCACTTATTGGCCCAGTTATGGATAAAATGATTCTGTGTCTTTCCTCTGCCTCTTTTATCTGCTTACACGCACACTGCCGCTGTTCACGTAACCATACCATTAAGACTGGCGACAAAAAAAAAACAAAAAAAAAAACGATAGACTCCTTAGAGGGTGCAGAATGAGAAGATAAAAACAGAACTTGCTACAATCTTTGCTTCACTTGGTGTCAGCCCTAAGGTGAGCTGAGTGGAGCCCAGCTTGGGAAGGTGAATGTCACTCTGTATCTGTTCCATTTGTATGACTTGTAACATTTGGTCATTTTTCAGCATTAAAAAGGATTATTTCTCAAGGTAATGACACTGAGGGATTCTGGTTGGGTCCCAGATCTAGTAAATGGACCTGTGTGATGCACAGAGGGGAAAAGGGTGCAGCACAAAACAGCCCATTAGAAATTCTGCATGAGAAATCCACTTTAGTGGGAGAAAGCTCAGACGGAAGAGAGATGAGTGGAGTGGAGTTGTGTAGAAAGGTGAAGGCCAGTCTCAGTCTAGGCTTTTCTTAGATGAACAACATTTGAACCTTGATGAAACTGATTGTTCTTCAACTGCCTGTGATTTTCTTTCAACCTCACTACATGTGCAGCCCTGTTTCTTTGTTTGCCTAGTTTTTAGAATATAACATTTTTCTGTGTTAACAGCTTACAAAAGTATATTTTAGAAGAGAACATAGTGATGGGGCTGCAGGTGGGATCAGATTCACAAATTGTTAAATTGTGAATATGAACAGCAGTGTGGAAGAAGGGTTTGCTCTGAGTGTAGCCACTTTCCTCATCAACTAGTAAGAGTAAGAAAGTGAAAAAAGGAAGGAAGGTTTTTGAGTCTCACTCCCAAAGAGTGAGAGCTCCTTTAGTATATATAGGTCAGGCACATTATTTTTTTTGATGAGATGACGTTTTCTCCTTACAATCTAAAGACAAAGTGGGACATACGCTCCATATTCAGTGAATCACAGACTTCTCTAGTTGAGATTTGTGTGCAACTGATACTAAAATGTTCCAATTGCGCACATTTATTGAGACAAATTCCACCATTCCCCAGATTCCAAATGGACATTAGGAAGTTTGATGGGCTAGTTGGGAACATAACCACTGCACAGCTGTTGGTGCGGCTTAGTGATGCATGTCTCTCAAACTTATCAGCACATACAAAACCCTTTGAAGGGAATGTTGTTTTGCTTGTTGTGTGAAAGAATAAATTAACCTTTTTCTGTCAAAGGTAAATTCACTTTGTGGAGTGAAGATTAGGACTGAGCCTGAAGGCTTTAAGCGAAACTATGAATGATAAAGAATGGCTTGGCTACTGCATTGCCGTGGTAACAGAGAGCAGCTGAAACACCAGTCATTAAATCTGTGATATTCAGAGCATAGAGCTCAGTTTATAGAGCAGATCAACAACTGGTCTATAAAGAGATATATATTTTTAAAAACGTCAGCTCGTCCAGTGGACATTTGCAGGGTGTCTCTTATTTACAACATTTAGCAATAACTGACTGCAGCAAACCTCAGTGTTCAGCAACTTTGAATCAACTCGTGCACAACATGAAAAGATGACCCATCAGTTGCCTCTCTCTGCAGTTCTTTCCTCTCTGTCTTCCTCAAAGTGCAATTTCCAAAGCAGAGATTAAATTACTGCCCATTAGGGTTGCCACCTTTCAGAAATCAAAGTAAGGGACGCTCCCCACGGCGCGTCGCCCTACTCTCATGGGGTGGGACGTCCACTGCAGTGATAGACATTATTTTATGGCGGTGTTTGTTGTTTTTAAAAAGTGATCCATAGAGCAATCATTCATGCATAGTTGGTTAGAGTACCCCAAAATTGTACTCCAATCAGAGTAGCATACTTTAAAAATACATTTAATTAAGAAGGTGTAAAAAGTATTTGGTAAACGACTCAAGTACAGAGTAACTGATCATAACACCTGATTTAATATTCAAAATGTGTCCTCAGACAGCCAAAAGTATAAAAGTTATGTGAACATTCTGTAAAGAATATTACTAAAATATTTATAGAAATAAGGAGTGAGGTTTGGAGGCAGATTCTAGACCAAATTTACCACAGGCGCCAGGATAGTCAGTGTTTTTCCATGGCGACACTTGAAAAAGAATGAAACAAAACAAAACAAAAACAAAACAGAGCAATATTTCATCATTTGATATAATAAGTGAGCCAAAGAGTCACATCGGTCTCCAGAGATCCAGGTTGCAGATCCCTGGCAGATGGAAAGCATGATCCTAACAGCAGCTAAAAGTGCAGCACTATAATTTTTGATTAGTTGTTAAAGTAAAATTGTGAAGGTTAAAAAATAAAGTGATCCACCACTGAGTATTAACATAAGACCTTTATTTTGTATAACTTCTTTGGAACTCTGTTGGCCCCCATCTAGAACCGCCCAAGGCTGCAGGTCTGGGTCTGGTGCATTAATAATACATTAAATGACCACTGAACAATGAATTCATAAAATATATCAACATTTCAAAATAAAACCTACAGAAATCCCTAACAAAAGTAGGAAATATTTATGTATTTAGTGTTAATCTATTGGTGTGATTTGTTCTTTCAATGACCATTTATATTATTTTGGCTGATATTATTATACATTAAATAAGTAAATAATCAAACTAGTACAAGCACAATAAGAAACTTACTCATAGCAAAATGTTCTGCACCACTAGCGGAGCAAGTCAGCAAGTCAGTGACGTAATGATCATTTAACAGGCAATGTGATTAACAGAAACGTTACAGGAATCCGACACTCTAATAAAACTTACAGTTGAACTGTCTTTTACTGTTTGGCTGAAAACACAAAAATAATAACATCTTCCTGCATTGCTTCCAGAATCTTGAGTTTGGGTGTTTTTACATCAGGGGCTAAAAACACCTATTGCGCTGTCTGGTTTTCATAGAAACGCATCAAAGTAGCTGAAAGACTGACATGATGAAAAGAGAGAGAGAGAGAACGAGGGGGAAAAACACAATCCTAAGACACTTTGTTACTGTACTGTTGCTCTCTTGATTTTCCCCGCTGCTGTTTCTGGGCTGTGAGCTCTGTCACTCATCTCCTTCCCCTCCTGTTGGAGGCAAAATACCAAAGTGGAGCGAAGCGTGTCAGTGCAGCTGCATCATGTTGAGTTTCAAGGCTCTCGACTTGCTCAAACCAAACACATTTGTAGGTTTAAGGGTGTGTTTATACATATTTCAGTGGGCTGTAGGTATTTGTTGTTCCACATTGAGAACGTCGCGCGTGACACATAAGAGGGCCCAGGGCAGGAGGAGTTTTGAAACGAGATTAAACCAGAGACTCTCCTGGTCCTACAGGCAGTGATTACAACAGGGGCCATTAAAAGAAGTCGTGACAGAAATCCAGGGCGGCATGCTCTATTGGGGAGAGACGGGCGAGGGAGGCAGTTACGGCTACCTTGTAGACACTTATGTCTACAACCCTTTAATGTTTACTGCTAAGGCAGTAAACGTTAAAGTGTTGGGAGTAAGGCATGTGCAGCAACTACTGCTGACTGTCACAACATCGGAGCAAAACGCAATACCAGAACAGGAATGTAGCAAGTAGAATGAGGAGTTAAAGAGTTCAAATTCAGTTGAAGCCAGGGTTACATCCACAGTTACAAGACATTCTGTTACTGCATGGCATGAAATCAGATCAAACTTTTCCTATTTTAATTCAGTTTGGATCAGCAATATGCATATTATTAGATCTTTCTATCAGATCTTTTTTTCTAATCGCCACTTATAAACAAACCGATCCTTTGTGCGTCACAGAGCTGTGCTGTGGTTTCCTCTGTAATTATTGCAATTTTTTGTGTCAAAATATCACTGTGACACAAAATGAGATAATCTGCATGTTATTTGTTAATTCAGTTCTGCTCCAGGGAGTTATTTCATCCAACTGGGAGTCACACAGCTTGAATGACACACACACTGAAAATCCTCAGCTTCTTCTTTATGCCTCAGAGATCAACTTACATAAAGCTGTTTTTGTATCCAGTTAAGTTTAAGTTATTATACATAACTTAAGTCTTGAAAAGGGTAGAGTGCCTTCTCCAGGTCAGGGGGGTCGTCCTGCCTCAAGTGGAGGAGTTTAAGTATCTGGGGATCTTGTTCACGAATGAGGGAAGAAGGGAGCGGGAGATCGACAGGCGGATTGGGGCAGCGTCTGCGGTGAAACGGGCGCTGTACCGGTCCGTCGTGGTGAAGAGAGAGCTGAGTCAAAAAACGAAGCTCTCGATTTACCGGTCGATCTACGTTCCCACCCTCATCTATGGTCATGACCGAAAGAACAAGATCACGGATACAAGCGACCGAAATGGGTTTCCTCTGCAGGGTGGCTGGGCTCTCCCTTAGAGATAGGGTGAGAAGCTCGGTCATCTGGGAGGGACTCAGAGTAGAGCTGCTGCTCCTCCACGTCGAGAGGAGCCAGTTGAGGTGGCTTGGGCATTTGGTAAGGATGCCTCCTGGACGCCTCCCTGGTGAGGTGTTCGGGGCACGTCCCACCAGGAGGAGGCCTCTAGGAAGACCCAAGACAAGCTGGAGGGACTATGTCTCTCGGCTGGCCTGGGAACGCCTTGGGGTTCCCCTGGAGGAGCTGGAAAAAGTGGCTGGGGAGAGGGAAGTCTGGGCCTCCCTTCTGAAGCTGCTGTTCCCGCGACCCGACCCCGGATAAGCGGAAGAAAATGGATGGATGGATGGACATAACTTAAGTTGTTATTATTAAGTTATTATCAACATAAAGTCGTCTAAGGATTTTGGCTCTAACCAGGTGGATATAAATATCCACACAAGACAAGGGCCACCAGCCCTTGTCTTGTGTTTGATAAATGTAAAAAACTAGAATATTTGCTTTGTCAAAGCAAAATAAACAGTTTTCATTTTACGTTTATAGTAATAAAGAAAACTTTCCACCTTTAATTTAATGTATCTCAAGTGCAATTTAACTTACATTTTTAACAGAGGTAAAAATGTAAAGAAAACAACTGAATCAGATTCCTTAATGCTAGAATAGAAAAGTTCTAGTTTCACTGGCAGATGGTTTCACTTATTACATGGAAAAATGTCAGTGAATAAAATATCAGAGGAGTTACATTTTTATCACTATTAAGGAGATATTTACTTAAAACAAGCTGATACAGCTTGATGAACAGTGACTTGTAAATTAGTTTTGTCTTATTTCAAGTATACTGAGATGTTTGACCAAGCATATTTGGTAAGATTTAGTGTTTATTTCATGGCAAAACCAGATTATTTCATTATTTCAGCGTTTCTTCCTTTTGAACAGATTTGCTTGTCTTAACTTGAAAAGTTTTTTACAAGTTCTGCACATTCAGCTGTTACTGTCCAGACTCAGCTCAACATTTATGCCCGGCAGGGCCGGCCCAAGGCATAAGCAAACTAAGCAGCCAGTTAGGGCCCCAACCTAGATCGACCAATGGGCCCCGTCAGGGGAGCTGATTTTTTTTTTTTTTAGTAACTATTTTTATGTCATTATAATAACAAAAACACAATTTCATCATGAAGTGATTTGTTTTTACAATAATATATATTTGATGATGTATGTAGAAATCTTTATTTTATGGACAAAAGGGGGAAAAAAATGCTCTTGGGGTCCCCCTGGTGGCCGCGGTAGGTCATGCACGCTTCGTAATTTGAGCTGCCGTGCAGCGTGCAGAGCGCGTCCAAAGCTCCGGTAGAAGATAAGTTAGCAAAACAATGCCTCAAAAAAGTACTTATCTTTCAAGGAGAAAGAAAAGAGGGAAAAAAGCCAAGTTAAAGGTTTGTTTTAATATGTCTTCGTAATGTAATGTTTATAAAAAAGATCTGTGAAGCTGCTAATAGAAAATTTGCTTTATAGCGACCTTGAACAGTTCAGTTCAACAGCCAAACATTTATACTAGCATCTTTGTGTGAAGCTGAGTTTTAACTTGAAGTAAGTTGATTCTCCTGCTTGGCTCTGTATCAACTTATAACGTATGTGAAACTTCCGTTAAAATAATTTGAAGGCTCACAATCAACCCGGTACCGGTACTGGTAAAACATTCTCAGGGGAGAAAATCTCATCTGGTGTATATTAAATTTTTAGCAGTGGTGGGAAGCAACAAAGTACAAGTACTTCGTTACTGTACTTAAGTACAATTTTCGTGTA
Source organism: Poecilia mexicana (assembly GCF_051168715.1). Classification (NCBI taxonomy): domain Eukaryota; kingdom Metazoa; phylum Chordata; class Actinopteri; order Cyprinodontiformes; family Poeciliidae; genus Poecilia; species Poecilia mexicana. The sequence continues at coordinate 822,076 of NW_028263376.1, read as the reverse complement.
TCTGTACTTTACTTATGTAGATTTAATAATGGGTACTTTCTACTTTTACTCCACTACATTTTACAGTACTTTTTACTTCATTACATTTCTACAAAAGTGTCAAGTTACTCGTTACATCCAAGTCGCGTTGCTCTTTTTGTCCCTTAAAATGTGAAGTTCAGGGTCTTAAGGTGGCGGCGTAAAATCCAAGCAATAACGTGACTTACGTGTCTGTTGTCACCCATCGCCTCCACCTTTACTCGCACGCGGAGCTCCAGACATGCGCAGTGGTTTCCTCTGAGCGGGAGAAGATGTCTGTCTGATCGTCAGTAATATAATAGCGCTGCATAAATCATAAGATATGGCGACATGTAAATTCAGCAGCGCTTCGCTTTCACAGACGGTGGGGACTTTGTCCAACTTTTAGTGTCACTTGGAAGGAAAGCTTAAAGAAAGGTAAGATATGTGGACGTGATGCTATCAAAGCTAGCTCTACAGAGACACATGTTGCATCTGCAATGAAAAAAAGTTGTCACTCATGCGCTGAATTATTGTGTGAAGGTGTTGACTGAGGTGTCGCAAATATGGGACAACGCTGTGACCAAAGTGCAATATAGTGATATGACATTCAGCAATGATCCGATTCTTCTGGACGGATCTTTACTGATTACATTTATTTCAGCTGTAAATATTTAATATCTAGGTGTTTTATGTGAATGTGGATCTTTCATATCAATTTGTGAAGCAATTTTGATAGGTAAAACTTAATTTTTTTTGTGTCACGCAGTGTGGAGTGCTGGTCTTGACTTGGCCTTGGGTAGGTGGTCTTGACTACAACACTGCTACTGGCTCTTCGGTTGCATGTCCTCCCCCACCCACCTTATTTCCATCCCCTTTCTGTTGGATTTCTTTAAAAATAAATGCCACTAGTGGCAAAAAAAAGTGAAGTTCATGCTATGTTAGGACAGGAGACAAGATGTTTCCATCCCTGAAATCATGATGCATAGAATCACATATCTAAGTCTAATCTATGCTACAGAGTAAACACAATAAAAACATGCTTTATCTGTGGAATTGTTCATTAAAATGGCACATTTCTAATGTATTAAAATTAAATACGATTGGTTCACTTAATGATATTGTATTAGCAATTCAGCAAGTACTTTTACTTTTAATACTTAAGTATTTTTAAAAGCCAGTACTTTTTTACTTTTACTTAAGTACAAATGTTAATGTGGTAGTTTTACTTTTACTTGAGTACATTTTTTGAGTACTTTCTCCACCACTGATTTTTAGCTATTGGAGTTACGCTTATGAGAAATTAATTTAATCATAGAATGTCATGAATATGTGTGTAGGGCTGCACCAATTGCAGTTTTCTGGCCAATCCCCAGTTACCGTTCTTTAAAAAGCTTGACCTGCCGATTTTGATTTTGGCCAATGCCAATTTTTTTGCCTGAAATGTTGCTGAATATAGCAAGAAAGTCGCCGAGTTGGCAACAGTGGGGTGAATACTGTTAACTGTAAACTGTTAATTTAATCAGAAGAGAAAGAATTAAAATCTTTTGACTCGTTTTATTCTCTCTTCTGCCCAGATTCCTGGATGCCGTCATTGTATCAGCTGAACCATAAAGACAAGACAAAACGTTTTTCCAAGTCCAAACATAAACAACATTTATTAGACAACTACTAATGAAACTGACAAAACTCAATAAAATCACAAACCAGCATCCATTTCAATATTTACCTCACTCCACAAACATCCACACACCAAGACAAACTTACGGGGAACCATTTCACCGATGCACCGTTCCCCGGAGACAGCATCACAGGTAACCCCGGAGCGATCTGAAGTTAAGGTTACGGGTCCTATACTTTTAAAGGGAGAGCGTGTTTTCCTTCTCTGCTGTATTCAAATTAGGGGACTGTCCTTAGCTAAGTTCATTTAAATCTAGTTGACTTTGTTCCAGTAAAAAACTGTTTTTAAGATCAAAGAAATGTTCTTTTCTTTTGAATGAAGACATGATTTTTATGACCCTGTCCCTAGAGGAAGCTCTACTCTGTTGACAGGACCACATTGTTTTACACCAGCTGTTAAACCTTATCAAAGTGGTCAAAAGGTTAAACTCACACACAGAGCCACAACCCCCTGTGAATGCCTGCTCAGTCCACAGAGAAACTAGCTGTGTGAGAGCTACAAGCCAAGTTATTTTAATTCAACTTAGTGTAATATGTTTCGATAGAACTATCCTACATAAGAGATTATGCTAATTGAACCATGTATATAATTTGGAGTGAATTTTCTTATTTAAAGCACTAATAATTTTATCTAATATTGAACATATGGTTAAGTTTTTACAACTAGCATATTTTAAATGTATTTTCTTAACAAAACGCACAGACATGACCTGGTGGGCCGGTCTGTCAGCCAAACCTCTCACTGCAGAGCAGACAGAGGCTGTTTTTAAACCTTTGCTGACAAAAATAAGATCAGGGGATAAGATGGGCTTCACATGTAAGTATCGGCCAATCACGAGCCCCTAAAATTAAGGAAATCGGTGACCAGAAATCCACTGGCCGATAAATGTATCCTATATTATACATACATAGGATATAATGTAAACAGCACTATCAGAGATGCAATAAGTTTATAGCAGGTGTGCGAATGATCTAATATTCTGTTGATTCCAACAAGTCCACATTGTTAGCAGAAATAGAGGGTTGCAAATCCAAATTTCGCTTCGGGCTCCATGGAGGCTTGGGCCAACCCTGATCCCTGGATACAAAATATTATATCAGGTTTTTGTTTGCATTCAGAAATGATCATTTCAACTTCTCACATGCTTCATCTTTCCCAGCATCAGTTTGCTGGGCTCAAACTGAGGTGGAACAGGGTCAGAATTGTTAACTAATAATATTGACTTCATGCGAGTTGTGGTGATGTGGGAATGTGTTGAGTCAATAGAGAAGCAGAGATTTCTAACAGTGTTACTGTTAGTGATTTACTGACCTGTTAGCATGTGGAATAGAGACTGAAAACATTTCAATTATTGCATGTTTTTGTTTTCTTGTCTATCTCCTTTCAGCTGCTCAGATCCGAACACTGAGTTATAACATTATCCAGTGTTAAGGAAGAATATCTAAATTAGTTAACTTTGGAAAAAAAGTTTGGCTCTCTCTCTTCCTCTTGGATCCCAGGTCCTCTCGGTGAGCCGTGTGTAGCCACAAGGAAAACAACAATGCGTGTTGACGTCACAGAATTACAGAGTTTAATCCAATATAAGACAATGCATAAACTTACAACAGAAACTGCAGAACAACGGAAACATACATTCATTTACCTGACAGACTTGGAAAAGAAAGAAAGAAAGAAAAGCAAAGACGTGCAAAGACATCTTTGGAGAGTTGCAAGAGCAAATCTAATGTGTTCTGTGTAGAAAGTTTTATAGTAAAAGGCGTATTTTTATCTTCAAATAAGGCGTATCTTTGCTCATCCAACCAGGAGCTATCTCTGACCCTCTCTCTAAAGCCAGAAACTCCTGCCGTGTTTACGGCTTTTCACAGATGAGTGTGAAAAGCTACAACTTCTACTGTATTGTTTTCCCACACAGACAAAAGGCAATTCAAATGATCCTAGCAAACCATCTGCTGTAACTACAGGTAAATTAAAGGTCAAAAAGTCAGAATACATTACTAATTTCAAAACCACAATTAGGCCATTTGAATCAAGACATGTTAAGTTTTAAAACTAGCTTATTTTAAATTTATTTTCTCAACACCAGCATGGTGGCATGCTCTGGGAAATTCAGTTATTTTCTGATGTTTCTCCTTTCTGAACTGTTGGCACTGATCCACCAAATCAAAAAGGAAAATAAAACTAAACATGAGGTGAGATCTGGATTTCCCTTTTACATTTCCAACAAATTTGCTTTTGACTGTTGTGGCTGCATATTGTTCTGCAGAAGTACTGTGGCTGAGGAGTGTTGATTAGGAATGTTTAATAGCCTCCACACATTCAATTATCAGGAGTCTGTTCCACCAGTTGATACTCATCCTCTCATTAATGGCCCAGAACTGATTACCAAGGACAGAGAAACTGGAGCCATGTTCTTTATTCAGAGTGCTAAATAAATCTTACTAGGTGGTCAAAACTTTCCCAACATTTCACAAGCACGGGTGCCTAAAAATAACGGCAGACTTTGTGACTTGTGTGTGGCCAATGCTAGACTGCACGTATTTATGAACCCATCAGACCAACACTGAATGTTCCCAACAAACAACACATCTCAAATTGCAGATCTGTGGAGCAAAAGGAGAAAACATCCTGCGATGAATATTGATGAAGTTTTATCTACTTTGTTTTGTTCTCTTTGCTGAACAGAGCTTGAAGTAAATAAATGCCACTAAATATTTCCAGACCTTACTTAAAAAGTCGGGGATGTGGCGCTCTTTCTTGTTTCTTTCTATTCTGAGTGGAATTACAGAACCAACTGAAAAACCTTTGCTACATCAAACCTCTCCTCTGCAGCCTGGATCAAATAGTTCTCTTCTCATCCCCTCATAAAAAAACTCATTTGAAGGCTGGAGTCGACAGGCTGCCAGTGATCTACTGCTGCTTCATTTCAGCTTTATTTAGTCTTTTCCACCAACAGCAGAAGACTCACAGCAAACACTCATTTAAACTGTTTGCTATCAAAAACAATTATTGAGCTCTAATAGCTTGTGTCTAAGATATTAGAACCTGCTGCCAAACATATATTCAAGTCGTTCTTTCAAAATAATATTTTGCTAACATATCTATGTTAGTAATTTGTCTGTTGGGAAAAAGTATTCACACTGCAGTGCTGTCCAAGTCTATCGGCATTCTTGTTAAAGATGTGAAAAGTCTTAAAATACATCAAGCTTTTGATATTACACTGTAAAACTGAACATAAACTTAAAGAAGTGGCGTGAGCTTTTGGATAAAAAATGATTAAGTGAACCTGTTTAAATATCCCACGTTGGATTATGCCACCAGCAGCAGCAACTTATTAAAACCCCTTAAGCCCTAAGGGTGGAAAGTAAATGTCCGCAGGCAAAACCATACCAAAATAAATTACTAATAGCCTCACAGTTATCAGATTAAAGTGCAAACTTTTGGTACTTCTGTAAAGGTAAGACATCAAAGCAGGGCCGTGCAGAGACCACTAAAAGGGCAGGTGCTCAAAATAAAAAAAAGGGCACATCTTACCGCATTCTAGGACAGAATATTAACAAAGCCACACAGCTTTCAGAGTTTAATAAACAATGATAAATTACAAAATTGTGAAATATAGAATCAAAGCTAAGGTAAATCTCTATACAGAGTATACAACTATGCATATGTAAGATATTTTATTAGTAATTTCTTTCTGCAGGTCTATTTTGTTATAGGAAAGTATTGCAATATTCAAACCCACAATTTAGCAAGATATCAGCTGGTGGTCTAGCTCTGATTTACATATTTTGTCTTTACAGAATTACATTATTAAAAATATAAACAAGGGCACAATGCAACCTTTTAGTGGACTAATCTATAAAAAAAGAGCTGCCTGTTTGCTGCAGTGGAGATGAAGATGGTCCATTCAGGAAAGCAGAGCTGCATCAAACTTTAAGGTGGAACTGCAGAAAAAAAAAACAAAAGCAAAAATTGAATTGTTAATGCATGTCACTGTGGGGAAAGCCTACTGAGTTTTACTTAAAACTTTTTTAAACATTTAAATCACACATTTGTCTCATGAAGGGATTTTTTTTGCAAAACAAACTTATTTGTGCATGACTCAAAGTTTTGCTTGTGATTCTCACATGACGTCATGGGGAGGGCCTAAATTCACAACAAAATATTTCTGATGTGTGCAAATAAAAGTTTATGTTTGGCAATAACTTTTAAAGTTCACAAGACAAAAATTAGTTATTTAATTTAAAAAAAGTTTTTTAAACAAAACAATTTGTTTTTAAAAAAGAAATCATTACAATTCCAAAAGTTTTGATTACAATTTTATTTTACTTATCTAAGGTTAGTTTATTTTTTCCCATTGAATAATTGGGGAAAAAATTTAACTTTATACTCTGCGAACCAGACCCTAAACTTAAAGTCTGGGTTGAGTTTTTTCCCCTTCATTAATGACATACATTATATCTATCATGGTAATTCAGGGTGAGTTATTTTTAATTCTAAATGAATATCCTTGTTGGACTTTTATGTAAGTGCTATTCTTCTTAAAGATACATTTACCTAACGCCAGAATAAATGCAATGTACATTATGCAGCAAAGGAAATTAGAAGATCTGACATATCCATTATGGAGATGATAAGTTTTGGACGGGCGATGTGCCTCATACACAGGGAAGAAGCTTTTTAGTTATCTAGCTTCTAGCAAAGTCTTTAGCTAGCAGCTAGCTAATAGCACAACAACAGCAGCCTAATGTCTGTATGATAAAAATACTGAATCGATAGATAAGAACAGTTTTTCCTCACCTGGTTGTCTCCTCCCGCTCAGTAGTTCTTCAAAGTAAGCCAGACACAGAGGCCTGTCAGTGTCTGTTGTATTTCATTACCTCTCTGCTTAAACCGCGACTCCGTGCTGAAGCAGAAACGATACTTTCAACGTTCTCCGTCATCTGACAAGTAGCAAGTCTACTCCACTTTATTCACCAAAAACATTTTTTTAATATATATATATAATTCACCAAAAACTGTTCTGTAATCTGGAACGTTCGCTACGTTAAGCTCCAGTTAGCCGCCTTATCTCACTGTGCGAGAAGCAACTGCGTCATGCGTCACGGGCAAAAGGTCAAAGGTAACAAGGTGACCGGAAGGCTTATTATGTTGTACAAAAAACCAAAAACAAATAATTTTAGTACATGTTATGTGTCAGAAGAGGGCTTTGAAAATAATAATACCAAAAAAATAAATAAAAATTGACCAAAAGGGCACTTTGGGGCAAGGAGCAAAAAGGGCAGGTGCTCAAGCACCCCCAGCCCCCCCCCTCTGCACGTGCCTGCATCAAAGAATGGTTTCCTGGTGTCAGTACTATTGTAGCTTTTACCCTGCCTGAATTAAATACAATAAATTTAGCATTTTTTTAACCTCACCAAAATGTTAATACATATTGCAAAACATCACTAAAATATTTTTCACACAAAAAAGTAGTTTCGACTTTTAAATCTACGTTGGGTAAAAATTCACCAAATTTGGACTCAATCAGCTCCGCTCCGGCAGCGGACTCGGGGAGCTCTGGCTCGGGGGCCTGCGCTCCGGCAGCGGGCTCGGGGGCGGGTCACGCCACTAGCCTGCCGCCTGACGTCCCGGGGACAGCCTGGCTCCTTGAAACCCCAGCACCACGGGGACTGTAGCGACTGGAGACGGGCGGACGGAGGTGGCTGGAGACGGGCGGACGTAGGTGGCTGGAGACGGGCGGACGGGCTTGGGAGGCAGAGGGTCGCCCGCCATGACGGCCAGAGTAGTCTGGCGCTCCCACTCTGCCTCCAACAGGAGCTTCTCCAGCCCCAGATGCGGCAGTCGCGGGACCCAATACTCCAGCTCGAACACCAACCGGGTGACCAAACCGAGCCGACGACAGGCAGAGTTCGGCTTGGCCATAGCCTCCCCAAACTCCTTTTATGTCTCTTGCAGGGAGGCGACATCTCTAACCAATGGGTCCATAATGTGGCGATCCTCACCGGTTTGGTCGGGTCCTTCTGTCATAAAGTGGTTTTGGTGAGGTGAGGAGAGACGCTGAGACCCAGGTTATGGTGATTAAGATGTATTTAATAATGATGATGCTCGAAACGGTCCAGGACAGGCAGCACGGCAGAAAACAAGCTCGCAGCTAAATACCGGTAGCAACTGACAAATCGGACTAGACGGGAGCAAGCACAAACCAGGACTTAACAGTTCTACTGGCGAGTACGGACAACAAACTTAGACATTGACAAGGACCCGACGAGGAACACAGACAACATGTGGGTTTAAATACACACGGGGTAATCAGGGGAATGAGACACACCTGGGGAGCAATCAACGGGGAGGACAGGACAGAGACTCACAGGAAAACAGGACTGAACACAGAAAACTCAAAAATAAACATACAGAAACACGGATCGTGACACGAATTTTTCGTGTGAAGTTGCGGGGAAAAAACGTACACATCACCGCAGGGTCGCAACTACATATTATTCAGGTGGATGCGAACACAAAAATCGGCGCCCCTCGAAGGAAGTGACGTGAGGGTGAAGGAGCACATGCTCTACATTTCTCAGGTGGAAGCGAACACAACATACGTTTGCTCTAGCCACCCTCCCCCCTCCCCAGGGCACGTTAGAGGCTCCTACCTCTCCGGGTTCTGCTCCACCACCAGTGTCCGAGCCCAGGGGAAGACTACCCTGAGTTTCGCCCCAAGCCGATCATCCAAGCTCGCGACGATTCTCAGCATGCACGTGATGGGTATTTTTCTTGATCCTACATAAAAGAACCACAGACAACGTATATGAATTTTATGGCCAAGCTTCTGCAAAAGGAGAAATACTCTGTAAACTTCTCCTCCGAGCTGTTCACAGGGCATTCTGGTCTGCTTCCGCGTGAGCCCCTGTTTTTATTGTCAAAGCAGAACAGCCAAGGGGCAGTCAAGAAAAACAACAGAGGTCGTAAAACTTCTAACTTAAACATTGTTGTTGCACAACACCCCCCCCCCTTCTCTCTCTCTACTTCCTCTTCTGAGAGGAGGGAGATGTTGCTCCCAGCTCTCCGTCTAACGGGTGAATTGAGTTTCCTAAATCTGCCGAGATTTACCCTACCCAGAACTGAAGTAAACTCTGTTTAAGCTGGGTGCGAGAAAGACTAGCCTGGTTTCTAACGACCTTCATCCAGATGTCCCACCCTTTTTCACTCTGTGAATTAGCCAGATAGAGTAGCCCAGAATCAGCTAGTTTCACAGAGCACACCTGTTAACGGTCGCTCTTTCTCTTATTACAACTTGCACTTGTTATTGAACCAGGTTGGTTTTAGTGACTCGGGCGAGTCCCAAGGGTGTTGTTTTAGTTTTGGCTAAAAGCAACCTATAAAACATTTTCCACTTTCTCCTCCCAGAATCAAACTTCATAGCTATTTTACAACCATCAAAGAACTTTAAGGTGACTCATTAACTGAATGTCCACAACATCTTTTAGATTTTCTTAATGCTAATTATTTTATTAGTAAGGCAATTTTGCAAGGGTCAGTACAGCTTAAATCAGTAGCAGAAATAATCAAATAAGTAAAATCAATAATCTAGCCTATCTTTCCCTAATGCTGACACTGTGAACTAAAAAAGATAAACTTTGAAAGAGACGGACGGAGTTTGGCATTTTGAACCCCAGAACTGGCCTGATGATGAAAAAGGTGTTGCAGCAGCAGGAGGCTCCCAGTACAGGAAGAGTACTGAGTCAGAGCGGCAGATCTCGGGCCTCAGGGTGACTTCCTCATGCTCGTAGCGGCCCTCTCCTTCTTGTCTTGCAGCTCTGTAGCTCCTTTCTCCTCGTCTCACGATCTTTCTGGTCCTTGGAGATGTAGATGAGCTGGTCTCATGGAAGGAACACACCAGTTCTTCCTCTTTGCCTTTGTTCTTCGCCTTTGTCTTTATCTTCATCTTTGCCTTGGTCTTTGTCTTTGGGGTCTCGAACCCAGCTGGTGAGAAAAGTGCAATTTGAAGCCACATGTTGCGGGGCTAACGGGTTGGTCCCCATGTGCAGAGCAGTCTTCGGCTCTGTGGCTCCGGCTCTTCTTCAGCTGCAGAGTTCTTTGTCCATCTCGATCTTGGCTCGAAGCTGCCTGAAGGATCCAACCAAAGACTCCTCTTTGCACTCACCTTATATAGGATATACCCACCCTTTTGGTGCATTTGCATTGGCTAGCTTTGTCTCATTGGCTGACTGCCATATTCATCACCATCTTTGGACATGACCTGATGTCTGTTCTAATGTCCCCGAGTTGCTCAACAGCCCTCTTGTGTCTAACCTTCTCTTAGGAAAGTTGAAGTTTAGCAATAAGGCGTTGGACACCTCCGCTCTCCCATCAGTTCCTCTTTCCACCTGACCCTTTACCTACCATCTACCTCTAACACAACATCAGTGACCTTTAGTTACAGTTACACATTTTACACCATTTCCAGTTCAATGTCAAAATCACATTTATAACCTTTTAGTTTCTCTGATTTAGCATTCACTTATAATATTATAATAACCATTACTTATTAGTTACTCTTATAATCATAATGTGAGTTCTTACAGACATTTCTGAAAAGAAACCAATAATAATTCATTATTCTAATCATTTGACACCGTGTTACAGTTACTTCTTTCACCTGTAAGTATTTCAATAAGTATAAGAGTAAGTGTAAATATTCTTATAATCAAACCAACATCAACCACCGGTTAAACCAATATTAATTATCGGCTTAATCATAAGTTATCATTATTAATTTAAGTATTTTACTCTGGGTTTTATTCAATTTCTCAAAACGTCTAGAATTTATTCCTTAAACCTTTAATGCCCAAAATGAGCAGTTTGAACTATTTTTATTCACTGCAGGCTGGAAACTTCCTCTTTCTCCAGGAAACCTGCTTTTCCTGTTGCATAACTCTCCTTCTGTCTGACTATGATTTTTTATGATTAAATAGAAAAAAGTAGAATTAAAGCAGGACACAATAACAACACACACAACCAGATTAATTTTATTACCATCTGACTCTACTGTTGGGTCTTGATGTCACCTGTATAATCAGTTTTAAAGATAACTTTATTTATTGTTATTATTAAACTAAAATCTCCAGCATGGGGAAGTGGGATGAGCTCGACTTTTCTCGACAACATCTAACAACCCAGCTCCAGGTGTGATATCTGATCTATGGTCCGAGCCCGGTTCAAATCTCGGTCAAGCTGTTAACAAGACAAAATACGACTACAGACAGGCAGTTAGGAGGTATTCTGGTTGCTAAGAATTAAGGTCTGAGAAACACAGAGTTAACTTGTTTCACATGAAAATGAACAGACAGTCGTGACCTCTAGGTCAGTACATACACACATAAGGAAGAGAACACTTTAAACAGAAAATCACAACGATCTATAGACTGAATGTGAACTAAAGTAATAACAAAATGATAATACTGAAAATTCTCTAACAGCACGTCTTCTGCCGGTATCCGAGTGCCACAAAACTTCGGGCCAATAAAACTTTCTAACTGCTGCTTTTTCTCCATGAATGTCTCTACAGATTTTATTTGACTTAATAGAATTTTCACATAATTAATTATTTGTATTATGAGCAAAGACAACATAGTGCCTTTCTGTGACATTGCTTTAGTATTATAAAACAAGAGTATATAATAGAGTTGATGGTTCTGTCCTTTTAGTCTAATATTAGAGCAGTTAGCATACCTAGCTAATATGTCTAAAGCAGCAGTCTTTGTGCTCATTTGCTAGAGAATGTACTTACCTTAACACTCCAGTTTTCCAAAAGAGGTTTAAAAGGATAAAACAGTGCAACTACGCTACCTTTGATATATATTACTTCATGAATATTGATAAATGGTCTCATGAACATGAATGATGGTTAATTAGCTAATTTAAACACCTGCTCTATTAAAAGTGAGTTTGTGTTTAGATCATCCTTCTTTTGTATTTACTGAGCCAGAACAGAGTTGAGCAGCACATGTACATGTAAAGGTTGTCAAAGTCAAACTAGCATAGCCTAGCATAACCTATTTCCCACTTCCTCACAATTTTTTTGATTAAAACTTTTTACTGACTTGTGAAACACACCTTTTGACTTCATGATCTCACTGTTGTAATGTTGAAAAACACTGAGAGATGTTCAGAGATGGATGTGTGATATAGTCATGTGATGCTCAAATCCAGTAATATACATCATATACTCTAATTAGCCTTTCTGTTATCTGCTAAAAGTGTCTCTCTCTCATTGACATGAGAAACTAGCTTCCTTTTTTTTTCTTTCCTTTGGTTTGTTATTTTGTATTTCCTTTTAACTCATATAAAGCACTTTGAATTGCCTTGTTGCTGAAAATGTGCTATATAAATAAAATTACCTTACCTTCCCAGATAGCACAGAATCATTGAAACTACATTGAATCAATGTCAGCCAGATACATTGAATCAACGTTGAACGCTGACATTGAAACATCGAAAGTGGTCGGTGACTTGTATGTTGAATCAACGTTAGGGTTTCAACCATTACTGACATTATATCAATGTTGATTCAACCATCATCTGTATGTCAACTTACATGCCTATTTGTGTTGATATTACATTGAATCAGTTAGGAATCCACGTTGATTCAACCATTATCTGAACGTGGATCTGCATGCATATCTGTGTTGATTCTACATTGAATCAGTTAGGAATCAATGTTCATTCAACCATCATCTGAACGTGGATCTGCATGCATATTTGTGTTGATTCTACATTGAATCAGTTAGGAATCAATGGTGATTCAACCATCATCTGAACGTGGATCTGCATGCAGATTTGTGTTGATTCTACATTGAATCAATGTTGATTCAACACTCATTTGACTGTGGATGTACATGCAGATTTGGGTTGTTTTTATATTGAATGAAAGCTAAGGATTTATGTACATTTTAGGTCTGATAGGTCTACATCATAACATGCCACTAAAAGTTTCTTCACTGGTGTTAAACACTATATTATTGGCAGATGATGGGTAAACTGTGTACAAAAGTTTAAAAATGACAACATGGGTTTGATTTAACATTTTATTTAAGAAAAGAGGGACAGATCTTTAAACATATTTGATTCCTTTTTTACTGTCAAAACAACAGTCTGTTGTCCACAGAAGAACAGAGTCCATGAGGTTAAGCTTTGTACTGTATGAAGTAGGGAAACAGTACAAGTTGTGGTAACCCCAGTTTGACTCTGGTTGGCGTCACTTTGATTCCTTGCGATGTCTTCCTCTCATTCTGGCGCATAATGGAGCCACTTCTTGACAGTTTTGCTGCAGTCCTCAAGAGTCAGCTTTCGGTCAAACTGCAGAGCAACAGCTGAAAAAAAATAAAAGTGAGGAGGGTGCCAGTTAGAAATATGATAAACATTTGAAAAGTTCTGAAACACAATGAAAGATTAAACAGTGTACTGGTTACAGGTCTGAGAACAAATACAAACCATATAGTTCCCCATGTACACTCACTGTTAAATTAATATCTTAATCTTTCATTAATATTTATCTTAATGTTTACATATACAACTACATTTACCCATTAAGCTGCAGTATAGTGTAGGATTTATGATATTGATATTAAATCAATATTTAAAATAAAGGGTTGTTTATCAGAAAACCTAACAATAAAACTCAGGGAGGATCAGGTTTATTTAACACACCAGAGACAAATAAATATAACAAAAGGTGATTTATAGTGTAGTGGGAAAAATTATAATTTATACAGAATAAACTTCCATCAAATAGCTGGTTCAATCTTCCATCAACTACAAATATTTCCAAATAAGTTGATTAAATTCCTTAAAAAGTGTCTATATGCTAATAAAGATCCCACACAAGTAACAATAGTCCAGTTCAATTTAACCAGTTACCAATCCAAGGATCAACAGACTGAATCAGTCATTAGCAGGTTTAGTTCAGTGTTTCACCTGCCTTACATGTTAAGTGTTTCCCTTCTGCCTCACCTGGATTGAATCTGTGGATGATTAACAACCTACTGCACTTCTTGATGGCTGCAGACGGTCATGTAATCATCCAACTCAGCTGTTCTGGTACAGAGGCTAATTTAAGCACGTCCCTAAGCATATCATAATAAAAAGTTAAAAACAAGTGATTACTATCAAAACAATTTAAAGCCCACCTGGAGCAGCCAGCCTTACACTTTCTTGTCCACCACATGCTCTCCCAGACCAAACAATAGGCCCCGCCCTATTTTAAAAACTCAAATCCCACAAAATCTCGCAGGATTTCATACTTAGGCCTGGAGTGGTGGGTAGGATGAAAATAATACAAAAGGAGACATGACCTCAATTATTAAAAATATCCGTTTTGCCTCAAAATAACCAGGATTACTATGGGCACAAAACAATGCCCTTATTTTTCAATAAACACATTTAAGATCAAAGTAATATTGAAAAACTTACCATAAAAGTGCTCAGCGGAGAATTCAATTCAGAAGCCGGTAGCAAACAAGCCAGCAGCAAAGTGGCTTTTTGGTTGGGACAAACCACAAGTATAAAATTGGGGAGGTGGACTGTACAACTCCTAGTACAGACTTGTAGATGTTTTTGTGTCAACACATTATGCACAGTCAGTAATAATATTTACAGACAAGTAAGAAAATGTACAGAAAGGAATCACAACCCACTGTTCTCAACATGTAGTTTGAAACATGATTAACCCCCACCTAGTAATAAAATGTTCTGACCCAGAGCTCAAGGAGGGGGAGGGAAGAAGGGATGAGTGGGGGCAAAGAGGAGAAGGTTGGGAGGAGCGGCTGGGTGGGGGAGGTTTGTGAGGAAGTAGGGGGAGATGAGGAGGTGATGAGGGATGCAACAAACTGCCCAGATTGCACACAACGGTAAATCAACATTGAATTATAGTCAGAAGGGTTGATTTTTGGTTGAGGTCAACAACTGACGGTTGATCAACCATCAAACAACCATCCACCTCCAGCCAAGTAACCAATGTTGAAACTGTGTCATTGAATCAATGTTGTTTTGTGGTTGAAATCTAATGAATGAAATGCTAATGTCTGATCAACGACTGATCAATGTTGAATCAATGTCAGCTGTTTTGCCACACCCCTCCCCTCCTCTCCTCCTCATCAGAGCTCTGGGTCAGAGCATTTTATTAGTGAGTGGGGGGTATTACATTCTAAATTAACCTCTGTAAAGGATAGTGGGTGAAGATTCATTTCTGTACATTTTCTTTCTTTTTCATAACAAAGTCCTACTGACCATTTGAGTGTGATATATTGACACAAAAACATCTACAACTTACTACAAGGAGTGGAGCGGTCCACCCCCACCATTTACATGAGTGGGATGTCCCAAACACACAGCCACTTCGCTGTTGGCTTGTTGGCAAAAGATGTTAATTCAATGTTGAATTGCCATCATGTGCAATCTGGGCAGGTGCAGAGCTATGGGGGGGTGGGGCTGGGGTGCGGTTTCAAGTCGCTTAAATGTCTGATTATAGACTGAGAAAGTCTACCGCCTGTTGAGAAAGGTCTATTTAATGTTAAAGTTACTTTCCCTCAATGGAATATATACTAGTCAGTCCCAGTGACCGTTTCACTCACGGTTTAGCCGATGTGTTTCCTGGGTAAAGATCAAACAAAAAACGCAGACCAACCTCCTCGCCCCTCGCTCAACAGTTTCTGGTAGCGCAGGCGATAAACGTCAGGGGCCTGGTGATTCGTTAGGGGTCCGGTAATTAGCCCCGGCCCAACGCTGACTTGTTCCGCTAGTGAATCTGGGTACAGAACGGAATCACAACTCAGTGTTGTCAACACGTAGTGCTTAAGTTAAAACGTGATTAACCCTCACCTAAAAGGGGTTGTGCTGTGGTGGCGCAGGGGTTAAGCACAAACCACAATCAAGGCCTCAGTCCTCAACGCAGCTGTCACAGGTTCAATTCCTGACCTTGGCAACCTTTGCTGCATTACCCCCCTTCTCTCATTACCCACTTTCCTGTCAATTAACTATCAAATAAAGGCCACTAGCCAAAACAATCTTTTAAAAAATAAAACGTGAAAGATGAAAAACCCTCACTTAAAATTAAAGTTGTTTCACCCAATTGAGGGGTAGATGGGCCCAGGTGGGGGGAAAGAGGTGTGTGTGTGTTTTTGGCGGGTGGAGGGAAGGGGGTTGGGCGTTTGAATGGCAGGCGGTGGTGAGGGGTGCAAAAAACACCTTACATTGATTGAACACTTTGATTACTAGTTTTTCCCCAAACCTTATCCTCAAGGCAAACTGACCTGCATGCTTTCAGTTCAGCAAAACCTTGTTAATCAAATGTTAATTAAAATCATGTGTGCTGAATTAGGGAAATGCCTAAAACTTGCAGGGCAGTGTGCCTGGTGCCGGTGCTGAAAAACACTGGATTCGATGTGGCATTTCAATCAATGAATGTTAATTGGCTAGAATTGAATGGTTGTTTGATGGTTGATCCAGCTTCTGTCGTTGACCTGAACCATACATGCAGCCTTTGTGATCATAATTCAACATTGAATTAACATCGTGTGCTATCTGGGTAGTTCTTCCCCAAACCTTGACGTCAATCAAACTGACCTGCGTTTTTTCAGTTCAGCAAAACCCCATTAATCAGACGTCAATTAATATCATGTGTGTTGAATTAGGGAAATGCCTAAAACTTGTAGGGGCTGGAGGACCAGTGGTGAAACACACTGGATTCGACGTTGGCATTTCATTTATTTGATGTCAACCACAAAACATTGATTCAATGACACAGTTTCAACATTAGTTAATTGGCTAGAATTGAATGGTTGTTTTATAGTTGATCCACCATCAGTTGTCGACCTCAACCAAACATGCAACCTTTGTGATGATAATTCAACATTGAATTAATATATTTTCCATGCCAACAGCGAAGTGGCTGTGTGTTTGGGACATCCCACTCATGTAAATGGTGGGGGTGGACCGCTCCGCTCCTTTTAGTAAGTTGTAGATGTTTTTGTGTCAATATATCACACACAGTCAGTGAGAATTGTTATGAACAAGTAAGAAAATGTACAGAAAGGAATCGGCACCCACTATCCTCTACAGTGGTTAATTTAAATGTGATAACCCCCGCTCAGTAATAAAATACTCTGACCCAGAGCGCTGATGAGGAGGAGAGGAGGGGGAGGGGGGAGGGAATACAGCTGACATTGATTCAATATTGATCAGATGTTGATTAGACATTAGCATTTCAGTCATTAGATTTCAATGACAAAACAACATTGATTCAATGACACAGTTTCAACATTGGTTACTTGGCTAGAGGTGGATGGTCATTTGATGGTTGATCCACCGTCATTTGTCGTCTTCAACCAAAAATCAACCATTAATCAGACTTCGGCATTTCAGACATCAGATTTCAACCACCAAACAACGTTGATTCAATGTCACAGTTTCAACGGTTTGGTTTGATTGGATGGTTGTTTGATGGTTGATCCACCGTCATTTGTCGACTTCAACCAAAACTCAACGATTCTAACTATTTTTCAACGTTGATTTAACATCATGTGCTATCTGGGTTACCTTCTGTATTATGTCTGATGTCCCTTTGCTTCTTCTGACTTTATATTCAAGCGCTGCACTAATACAAAAAATAGCTCTTACACAGCGAAGAGTGTTGCTGTTAGTGTTTATACATTCCTGACTTAATCAATTTGCAGCATCAGTTTGATGGTAGGATATTTTGTCATTGTAACCTATATATTGTATGTTTGGCATATGTTTTATGTTGTAGCTAATTCACATAGGATTATTAAAACTTGTTATTCCATATTTCTTTTATCAAATGTGCAATGTAAATTATTCGACCAGTTCTGTGGTAAAAAGGCTAAAGTTGATCCAGTTTGGGATTCTGGCCTATATGAACTTTTTGTTCATCACTTTTGCAGATGATTCTGATATATTTCAATAGTTCTGCTTCTTTCACAAAAACAGACATCAGTAGAGATAGAAAAGGAGGCTTGCCAGCATTTTTTGGGGGGTGTTCATAAAAAAAGACGCTGGAGTGCAGAATTTAATGCTATAGACAGGACGTGCCACGGAAGACATTTCACTGGAAGATGGAAGAATTGATTCAATCTGAAATAAACAAATTGTGCAACATCCCTCTGCAAATACAAATACAAAAGACTGAAATGTTGAACATTTTGCCCTGACAATCTTTATTGAAAATCTGAAGATAGACCTCAAAAGAGAAACAACTGCTCATGAATTTCACAGAACTTGTTGCTTTTTACGGAAAGAACGGAGAAATCCCCTTCAAACGAGAGCCCAGAGACTCTGTGGTGGCCAGGAAAGCTTTTACAAGTCAGGATGTTTTAAAATCGGTACAACTGGCTCTGTAAAGCTTTGTCTTGGGCACTGTTGTTATTTCACAATTTAAAAAAAAAATACCTTCCTTGCTTTACTTTTAGTAAATTCTTACAATGGTAATGATGCACTCTCTTGTAAACTGCTTTAATACCAGTTAAGTTTTGCACATTTTGTCTTGTCTTTAGCTCCATTCACTCTGATATTCCTACATGAATCATGGAGCCTAATTTCAATATAAATCCAGGCTGTTAAAGCCTCAGAGGTTTAATGTGAATAAAGTATATCATGAAAACCAAGGAACATGGCAGACAGTTCCTTGAGTAAGAGTTGAAGATTAAAAGCAAATTGAGGCCATAAAATAATATCTAACAGAGTTAATCACCTGAAAATGAAGAGTATTATCTAACCTCACAATTATCAAGGCATGACTGTCTGCTCTGCTTATAGGCTGGACAGATGAAGCATGAACCACAGAAGTAGCACCACTCCATACATGTAGCTTTTATGGTAAAAAGAAAGATATAATAAATTCCATTTGAAGTTTAATTCAAACCACATATAAACCAAAAATCACTCACACATCTGGGAAATTTAGATAAAAAATTGTCTTCATTCAAACAAAAGAGAGCCGGGTCTCTCTCAGAAGATAATGAAATGATGTCAAAAGAGTTTCAGTTTGAATTGTAGCTGTTTTCTACATTTTATTCCAAAATTATATATCCAAATGTATCTATACCAAATGGAAAATCCTTCATTGGAATTAGAACAATTTAAACCTTCCCATAATGGCTTACCACTTTTTGCATGAGTTCCTAGTCCTGGAGTTAGGAGGACCTATTGATCAAATTAAAAGATTACTTTAAATCTAAATCTGCCTCGGGTATAAATAATTTTGGCTCTTCCACTTCTGCTGCACAAATATTATTCTAATTGGTTCAAAATGGCCAAATACAAACACACTCTACACTTTTTATATTTTTACTTGTAAAACGTATAAAAACATAAATCAGTTTCTTTCCTGTAATAAATGTAAAACTTTTAAAAGACACTTTATAAGAGTTGTTTGAGAATAATACTTATTGACTTTTTTCCCAGCAGCTTCATTGATGGAGAAGACATATTCATCCAACAAATGTAATAACTTCCTTTCCCAGAAGGAAGTTCATTGTGTGAAGAAGGTAATCATTTCCTTAACTGGAAGTAGTAACAGCTAATTTTACAAAAAATACCTATTGATGTTAAATCCTGGATGATTTACTTCGGGAGAGCCAATCAGAGGGCTGCTGAATGAGTTGTGGGGGGGGGGGGACGTGTGAGAAGACGAAGCTGCAAATGGAAAATGTTCAGGATGGCGACAGACACCAAGATTTCTTTCAGGCCACATGACTGAAATGAGGAGAGTTTTCCTCTTCAAAACTGAAAAGATAAGAAAAAGAAAACACTGAATAGAGGATTTCCTGCAAAATCAGGAGGAGAAATAATCATGTAATAAATAGGTAACCAAGAGAAATGTCACTAGTTCAAGGAAAGTCTTGTTGCACAAAGCTGTATGTTTTGAGCAGGAGGAAACAGAAAAAAGGAAACAAAAGGTTGACAAAGAGCAATGGGAGAGGAAACGCTTTGGTTCTGAGAAGGAGACGATTGATATCAGAGTGTAAAACTGAAAAAAAAGACACACAAGAGAGCTGACACTAATAAGAAGCTCAGGGAGATTTCTTTTGTTTTGCTCCAATCAAATCAATAACACTAACAAGGAGCAGAAACTGAAGGCAAAACCTGTAGTTTTCAAGCCCAATGCTTGAAAAATAACAGTAATGAAAACATACACATAAAAGATGACAGAGAGAGATGAAAAAGAGAAGTGGACAGAAAGAGAGAGGGAAATTTAAGAGAAAAAGGCAATCAGGCAGAGGATGAGGAAGATGGTTGAGATGGAAAGTAGAAATATGATTAAGGAAATGTCCAACAAAGGCAGAAAGGTGCAACAACAGCATCCTGTGATTATTACATGCTTTAAAATGAATAGGAGGAAATGTCACTGGTATGGAAAACTCACTTTCAAGAATTAAAAGGATGGAAGAAGCTGCTGAGTTCACTGAACAATATCAGTGAGGAAGCCAGGCCACCCGCTTGGGTATTTTGCATGAGGCACTGTTGGGATTCAGGTGCGCTTGTTGAGAGTGCGGGCCGGACGCTGCCCTGGGCGATTGCCCATATCAGAAACATTGGAAGGAATTTAGAGCAACAGGAATCTGTTCAGTGGCTAAGATGAGTTATCATGGCAACAGATCCAACATCTGTGATATTCCATAGGCACTCTATTCCTTTTCTTTCTTTCCAAAAAATAATTGGCATACATGGTCAGAAACAGTATTGCTCTGTGTCTATGCAATCCGTCTGCTATCATAAGGCTCAAGAGGAACTAAGTTTTTCAAAATAAAACTAAGTTTCACAATAAAACTGATCTGAACAAATATTAATTTTTTTTTACTAAATATGACAAAATTAAAAGACAAAGCATTGTACAGATTGTCGCAGTATGCCCTGTAGGCTTTGAACGCACCACACAAGTGCCTGAATCTAATTGGTTGTGTCACTGGCTGCCTGTATATAAAGGGACCTCCCTCACCTGGTTGACATCACATTGTTTTCCTTCCGGTTCAGACCTCAGCGTTTGTTGGTGCTGCACGCTAGCTAAGGCAGGCTTCATCTCTCTCCATCAAACTTATTACTTGTGATTTATTTCCATTTTCTGTATAGCAGCTGCAAATTAATGTGCGCTCAAACAGTGCGCTTAACGACGCTCTGATTGCCGATCCATCATCCTTGTGGTAAGAATCTTCCCACACTTGACGTCTGTTAACGTTTGGTGGTTAATCAGGACAAAATATGTTGTTTTGTGGGCTATTTTGTCCCTATATTTTAGTTTAATTAAACTATTTTTTTATCATTAAACTTTGCTAAATAGATGTTGGTAGCAATACTATGTGGGATTGAATCTGTGTAGTAGCGGTGTAATATTAGTGTATATTAATCATATCCTGTCATTTCAGGAGCACAGTGACCTGCGCAGTTTGGTGAACACATTGTAGTTGAGCTGCATTTCATAACAGACATAAAACGTATTAATGCGCAAAAAAGTAATCTGTATTTGTCTGTGTTTAATTTAATTCCAATAAAAACCTGTTTCTCCTGTCTGTTACTGTTTTATTCTTACAAACGCCTCTATTTAAAATATTTTTAAAAGGTAGGATATTCTGCTAAAAGGATTAGTGCATACATCTATAGCTTTTCATTTTAAACGGGTAGAATGAAGGAAGTGATCTTGTGGTTTCGTAAAGTATATAAATTGTTCCAATGCTATGCTAAGCATAACTCCTAAGCTTCCACTTCAGTTCTATCACTCAAATGTTATCCAATATATTTAATATTAACACAACCCTCTATAGCGACAAAAGAAGAACAGAGAGCTGAACTATTTTTTTTTTATAGCCTGACTGTGATTTTTCTGAGACTTCAATAAAATGCGCAGTGGGAGGAAGGCTGTGATTGTGGAAGACAGCTGATCTCGCTGATCTCCACCTTGCAACAGGAGGAAAGCAGAGTACAGGGTGAGCTAACAATTATTTTTACATTAAACTATTATAAAAACTTGTAATACAGTGCCAAATAACTTTGCTAACTGTATCCAGGGTGTTGCAAATAACTTAAAAGTGTCAGAATTGCTTGTTGGCGCTGCATATTCATAATATATTCCAATGTGTTTTCAGATGTTGGTAAACTGCCACTGCAGACCATTAGTGTGGTTGTTTCTGCAGCCTCTAAGTTGTAGGATGTCTCATTGGTGTCCGTCTTCCTGACTGCCAGTCGGTGTTCCTGAAGGTTCAGGATGTCCAGAGACCTTCACCTTTCTGGAGCAGGGATCACATGAGCCCAATGTGCTGATGAAACATTTTCTATTTTTTAAAAAATGTGACAGATGTTCTTACAGAGTTGAAGTGCATTAACAATCTGTTGTTTTTAACTTCTCAATACGTTTAATTATGATTCATCGGATGTTCAAGTTACACTGAGAACAAATAAAGTTGTATTCCTTCTAATCTGACTGGTTCTAGATTTAATCAAACCTTCATGTTTTCACATTTTGGACGGGGGCTTAAAAGTTTAAACTCAGTCTTATTTATCACTAATTAAGGTTACAGTTTTGGACACATTTTCTCACCTTCTTACATTAAAGATTCTCCAGCAAGACAGATAAACAGTGAGTGGATAGAATGATGTGGTATAAACATGACTTGTTAATAGCAACCCTGATAATAATGACAAAATGTTTGGTTTGCTGAATAATCTATTCAGTTTTGGATGCCTTTATTGGTAATCTACAATGTTAAGTGTCAATGAAAGTTATTTTCACTTTGTCAAAAGCTCCTCACATTTTGGGAGGATTGTATTAGGATCTTGATGCGACACAAACTACAGTATGTACAATAACGTGTGGCGTGAGTATAAAAAAAAAAGACTTAATTGAGAGCACAACAGCATTTATTTTTCTTCTGTTGCCTCAACTCTCCATGGAGCTCTGCCATCTTAGTGCTGGTAGCTGCTATCTCTTGAAGGAGGGTAAAAAAAATAAAATCTCCCTCTTTTTTTTGTAATCTTGAAGCTGGATTGCAAGCATCTCCATTGTTCTACATTGTGATAAATGTGCTCTTGTGGAGCACATTTATCTTGTTAAGAGAATAAATTTAAAATATGCTAGTTTTTAGGCTTGATTATATGTTCAAAATGTTTGACAAAATTAATAATGTTTTAAATAAGAAAATTCGGCTCCAAATTATATCCACGGTTCAATCAGCGTAATCTCTTATGTAGGATATTTCTATTGAAATATAATACATTAAGCTGAATTAAATAATTTAGCTTGTAGTTCTCCATAATTTAAAACACAGCTAGTTTCTCTGTGGACTGAGCAGGCATTCACAGGGGGTCGTGGCTCTGTGTGTGAGTTTAACCTTTTGACCACCTTGATAAGATTTAATA
This sequence comes from Poecilia mexicana, assembly GCF_051168715.1. Lineage (NCBI taxonomy): Eukaryota > Metazoa > Chordata > Actinopteri > Cyprinodontiformes > Poeciliidae > Poecilia > Poecilia mexicana. The sequence goes on along the minus strand of NW_028263376.1, from coordinate 798,975 downwards.
GCTGGTGTAAAACAATCTGGTCTTGTCGCCAGAGCAGAGCTTCCTCTCTGGTAGGCTTAGAAAAAACATCTGTCTCCACTCAAAGGAAAATAACACTTCTTTGATCTTAAAGAACATGGTTTTACTGGAACATAAACTAGATTTAAATGAACTTAGCTAAGGACAGTCTCCTAATTAGAATTACAGCAGAGAAGGAAAACACGCTCTCCCTTTAAAAGTATAGGACCCGGAACCTTAACTTCAGATCGCTGCCGGGTTCCCTTGGATGCTGTCTCCGGGGAACGGTGCGCTGGTGAAATGGTTCCCCGTAAGTTTGTCTTGGTGTGTGGATGTTTGTGGAGTAAGGTAAATATTGAATTGGATGCTGTTTTGTAATTTTATGATGAGTTATGTCAGCTTCATTAGTTTGTCTAATAAATGTTGTTATGATTGTACTTGGAAAGTGTTTGTATTTGCCTTTTTTTCCTGTTTTGGCATTTTTCCCTATCCTATTTGTCTCAGGTAAATGAAGGTCTGTCTTACTGTGTATTAAGTGTCTGTGTTGTTGATGTGATTTTATACTTTTAAATGTTGGAATAAACTCTAAAAATGTATGATGTGGAGCGTTTATTGTTATCTCTGTGTGGCTTTTGTTTCCACACATGGCATCATTGAATCCGGGAGGACAAGAGAATACAACAGAGTCAGAAGTTAATGATTTTATTATCTTACAATCTCTAAAAGATTTATAGGTTTATACTTCATGCATTTAAAGCCAGCAGCGCTCAGACCAATAGAGCTTTGGAACGTGACGTCACTGCTGTAGACGGAGGGATAGCAGCGCCATCTTTGGTGTCCATAAACATAACCGACAAAAACAAGATTCTCGCAGATTTTTTTAATCCAAGTTACTTAAAATAATTTAGCTGTGGTACGAACTTGCTGCGTTTTTGTATGTATTGTCCGATCACACGACCGAAATGGCCTGTTTAATAATTTAATGTGGTAAACATTGATGAAACGTTTGATTCAAGCACTTAGAGTTGCATGTAAACAGGTGAAGTAATGACTCACATTTTAAGTCAAAATTTGATATTTCAAATATTTCAGGTAATAAACATACATGTAATGACAGATTATATTTTTAAATAAATATTTTATGTGATTAAAGTAAACAATTATATAATCAGACATCTGCTTATTACATTTAGTGTAACAAGCAGACTGTCAGGACACTGGGTTTTTGGGTTTGTTTTGCTTTTCATTTTATTTAGCTTCATGTTTTAATTCACTTTAGTTTAGTCCTTTATGGTGCTTTTGATAATTATTATTAGAGGTATTTAGTGTAATTAGAATTGTATTATTGCTTTCCTTATTTTCAGTCCTTTGTAGTGTTTCTAGTTAGGTTTATTCTTTAGTTACCTTAGGTTCTGTCCTTGTTTGTCTGAGTCCATGTCAAGCTTTATTTAATGACTATAGTTTAATTCTATTTTATCCTTCTAGTTATTTCTTATTTCAGCCTCCCTACAGTGCAGGGGTCCCCAAACCTTTTCCTGTGAGGGCCACATAACTTTTCCCTTCGGTGGGGGGCCGGAGTCAGTTTGTAACAGAAAAAGAGTGACGTTAGGAGGAGTGCCTAAATATAAAAATGTATTGTTTTCCAGAAAGCACAATCAAATAACCCTCTCTGGGTTCTTCACAGAAAAAAATCCAGGAAATAACACTATTTATGAAATAAATACCGTATTTTCCGGACTACAAGCCGCACTGGACTATAAACCACAGATATCTCTGCTGCTCTAGGTTTTCCACAATGATGCAGCAGCAGCAGAGGGGGGTGGACACCCAACATTTGAGTCATAACAGGTCAATTGAATATCACATTTATTATGGTTGAAAAAGAAAAAGTTGCCAAGTTTAGATTTAACTGAACTGATTACGGTATTTTCCGAACGGTAACTATAACAGTAAAAGTGCTGATCCTTCGTGTCTGCTACTAGCATGTGCTAAATGAAAATGGGCGCCGCCTTCTTCTTCTTCTTATACTTCTTCTTCGTCTTTAGATTTCAACGGCAGCTTGCATCCATTATTGTTGCACTACTGCCATCTATTGGATCCTAACATCTATACCTCAAATTCTCATAATGATCCCAGTATTATTTAAAAAAACAAAAAATCTTCTTTTTCCCCTCAATGCTACTTAACTGATCAACAACATTTTCAAATTCCAATTCCCTATTAAAACCTAATTCCATTTTAATGGGGAATTTCTTCTTTTATTTCCAATTTTGACTTCCAATGATTCACTTCCTGCTAAAGAGCCCCCTGGTGGTTGAAGAAAAATCCACATATAAGCCACACCAGGTTATAAGCCGCATGGTTCAAAGCTTAGGAAAAAAGTAGCGGCTTATAGTCCGGAAAATACGATATATGAAAACAAATCTAAATACTCTCTGGTATTGTTCATGGGGCCGGACCAAATGTGGAGGCGGGCCGGATCCGGCCCCCGGGCCGTAGTTTGGGGACCACTGGTCTAACTGCTGTTTTCTCTCTCCGTGTGAATCTCTACAGATTGAAATATACTTTTGAAACAACTTACTTATGTTTGTAACTTTTGTAAACTAAATCTGCTGGCTCTCTCTTTCTCTCTCTCTCTCTCTCTCTCTATATATATATATCACATGGAAATAAAAGAAGCTTTAAATTCTAATTGTTTTTAATCCTGTCTTTATTTAGTGAAATTTAAAATAAATAAATCTTTTTTTTTTTATAGTGGTATAATAACCCTTGTGTTGGGTTATGACTTTCAACCCAATTTTGGGTCAATTTAACCAAATCAGTTTAACCCAACCTTTGGTTAGTTGCCATGTGTTGGCTCAAATGATCAACCCAACACCCCAGCATTGGGTTGGTCCACATTTGACCCAGCATTGGGTTACGAATTGGGTTATTTTTAACCCAGCAGTTTTTACTGTGTACAAGAACCTGTGGCCCGTCTCAATTTGGTAAAAATTGACAAATTACATTCCTGTTTGCATTTTTCACTGTTCATCCAAAGAACTATTGTTAATTTGTTTTTTTCTTCCAGCAATTTAACAAATGCTGCAAATTAGCTGGAACAAATTCTCTATCTGCAACTCTGAAAAACTGTGAATGGCTATAATTTACAAAACAGAAATGAAATAAATAATGAAACATAAATATGTGGTGTGAGGGTGGTCCGTGTATTTTCAGACAGTTCAATTTTTCGTTTGAAATGGAAAATGAAAAAACGGAAATAGACTCGTTTTTTCATTTTCCGTTTAGAAAACCAAAATCGGAAATCGGATTTTTTGCTCGTTATCCGATTTAGGGCTGTATAAATAAATCGATTCGGCGATATATATCGATATTTTCCGCCCTCGGAAAGTATCAATTTTTCATCCGCGAGTTTCGATCCGTTAGGGCCCATAGCCTTATAACTCTTTTTAACGTCTAGTTTGTTACGGAGTAGCAGCAAGACTCCGCCTCCCTCAGTCTCACTTTCAACTTCATCTTAATTAGTAAACCATATTTTTCCTAATGTCAGAGAAATGTCAAAAGCGTCGCTATTCCCCGGCTTTTCCGAATATGTGAGAGGGAATGAGCTTCCAAACGTACAAAACGAAACGAAACGAAACGAAACATTAGATTCCTGTGTTTTTGGAAATGTAAAATCTTCAATAAATAACGATGGGCTGTATTTTGTTGCTGAAAAACGAAGTAAAGTTGCGCAAGTAACCGTGAAAGAGAAGCGGAACGGCGAGAACGGAGCAGCTGCAAAAGCAGTGAGATCGCGAAATTAATGCAAATTTCAATTGGTAGCATTCACTTTGTAATTAGTTTTTAGCTTAGCGGTTTCTGTTCTGTATATAAAGGATTACCTGAAGAATGAACATGGGTTGATAACATCTGAAGCGGGCGCGCAGCGGCGCTGTGTTTTGAGCAGGAATACCAAGAGGAAAAACCCCCAGCCGGAATCCGCGGTGCAGTGAGGATTTCCATGATAACAGTGGCTGATCGATTATTCTTATTAGCAACAGACAAAGAGTATCAGAGACTGAGGGGGCGTTTACACGACAACGATCACGACAAAAACGGAAGTTTTGTTCCGTTTTTGTTGGATCGTTTACACGAAAACGTTCTAATTACGATCTGTGTTTACACAGTAACGGCACACATCGAAAACGTGTAATGCTCTCGCTGCACCTAGTTGGTGCTAGGTTCTTTGAAACTGAGTGCGCATGTGTTTAAAAAAAGTTCTACTTGAAGGCATGTGGATTCGTGTTTCCCTATCAAGTACCGTGCTCCCATAGATTGGGAGAAAACACGCATTGTGTGCGTCTGATTAGGGCGCATGTGTAACATAGTTAATATTGTATAGAATTCCACTTGTCATTACTTCATGTGGGTTCATGTGTAAGGGGTGAAACAGCACCCCCTCCTGGTGGTTGGCAGGGTTAAATATAGTGAACGCAAACATCTCGTTGCCAGTTCATGAGAGATGGGCGCGAGGTAGGTTCACTGAGTTTAATGCTCCAGTAAAATGCTATGTCAGCTTGTTGCTAACATGAAATGCTGTCCCTCGTAAGGTGCTGAACCCGCTGTGATGAACCCGATTCCTGATCAGTCCATATTCTGTTTCGCACAGATAAACGACGTTTCATCTCATCCTGTCTCCTGGCCCTTATTCACACAACGCAGAACTGATTTATGCTGATCGATCAAAATTACCGAGGTTACATTGGTGCCGTGACCCGTTCAACTACGCCAGCGCGGGTGGGTGCGTCTACTTCCTGGAACGCGGGCTGCGACTATTTCCCGGCGCCTCGGCGGATTGGTTCGGTTATCAGGCACGGTGCTGATAACGCTCCGTGTGGACTCTTTGCCGCTTCGGTAGTGTAGCGGTGGTTATTTTGTTTTTTTTTTTAAATATTATTTTACCCGTTTTGTGTCGTTGTGCAGAGCTAATGTGTGGCTGCGCTGTAGTTATAACTGGAGTTTTTTTTCCTTTTCTTTTCTTTCTTTGCTCTCTCTGTGAGGTAGGGGCACTTTGAGACGAAATTAGTTTGAACGTTTTTACAGCTTTTTCACTCGGGTTTTACTAATTGATTTGTTGAAGGTGCACTTGTCCCCTGTGTTTAATTTATAAGTGCTCAAGATTTTTATTTTTTTGCTTTTGATCAGTAAGTACCGAGTTATGGCTAGCAACAATTCTTTTGGTAGGGGAAGGGGGTTTGGAATGTTTACTCCTATGCCTTCAGTTGCTAGAGGTAGGGGTTTGTTTTTGAATACCCCAGAAGCATCCACACCAAAACCAAATTTTGTTCATTTGGGTGAAAGAGTTAACAACACTGTTGATGCTCCACAATGTAATGTTGATGACAGACTTTTGAGTGACATAGCTTCAAGAATTGGAGTATCTATAGGTGAAAGTATTGCATCTTGCATTGAGACCCGGTTGAGTAATACAGTGGGTCCAGGGATGGTTGGAGCTACAACTAACGATTCTGCCATGTTAAATGTCATTGATTTAACATTGCAGATGTGCCTGATGTGAAAGAACCTGTGAGTTTTAACCTGTCTGTCACTAGAGGACCCAAATTTGGGTCCTCTAGTGACAGGGGTGTCAAACTCCAGTCCTCAAGGGCCTCTGTCCTGCAACTTTTAGATGTGCCTCTGCTGCACCACACCTGAAAAGAATAATTAGGTCATTAGCAAAGCTCAGGAGAACCGATCTACACAGGGAGGAGGTAATTAAGCCATTTCATTCCACTGTTTTTTACCTGTGACACATCTAAACACTGCAGGACAGCGGCCCTTGAGGACTGGAGTTTGACACCCCTGTCATTGTGAATGACAACCTGAGACCAACAGGTTAAAGGGAATCATGACACATGTTCAGTCCAAGAGTGGGAGGTTATGATGTTATCTTATATGAGAAAGAAAAGCATTCCTGTGGCTGAACAGGCTGATGAGGTTATGTCCAAGCTGGTGGGGAGGGCACATGAAGTGGTTAAAGTTGGCATACGCAGTAAGCCAGTTTTAAATCTGACTGCAGGACCTGAGCCCATTTTTGAGATACTGAAGCAGCACTTCAGTGATACCAGGTCCTCTAGTTTGCCCTTAGCGGACTTTTATGCCACTGTGCCCCACCCTGACGAACATCCCTTTGACTATTGGCTGAGACTCAACAAAGCTTTGGATGTGACAGAGGACTGTTTAAAGAGACAAAATAAGGCTTTTGACTCTCTGTCCTGTGATCTAGCCGCCATGTTTATCCAGAACTGCCCTGATCCTGAACTGTCACTCATATTCAAGTGTCGGCAGCTGAAAGACTGCAGACACGAGAAGCTTGTAGAACACAGTAGAAATCGCAAGCGGCTAACCAAACACAGTATGTTAAGTTTCCTGTCTTCCCAGCACCAGGAAGTCACCTCCTCTGTGCAAAGTGCGACACTCAGTACTGAAGTACTACCTCCAGCTGCTGTTGTTGCACCGCCTATTGGAAAGTCAGCTGAGAGCTCGCCAGACCGACTGGACCGGGTCATCGCTCTACTCGAACGTGTTCTGGAGCAGCAGCCACAACAGCATAAGTTTCAAAGTAGGCTCAGTGTACACACCCAGAGGGACCAGCTGACGAAAATGAAGCCTGCTGTACTCTGTGCTGTGTGCGGCGATGGTGGACACACTACTCAGTACCACTGCAGATCCAACCATTTGTGCTTTGGTTGTTTTGCACCTGACCACATCCGAGCAGAGTGTCCAGGGGCTGTGGTGAGGAAGCCTAGGAGCGATAAGCAGGTGGTGCAGTCTCAGGAAAACTGACTGGCCTACATGTGGTGGGGGCAAGTGTTGGGCCTAAAAGTGATCCCCCTGTTCCAAATGTTGAAGATGACATGGAGTCTGTATGTCAAAGTGCATGTGAAGTGAGAGAAATGGAATATACACCAATATTCCAAAACATTCAGAGACTCAAACAGCATGAGAACTTGTTTTATGAAGATGTGACACTGGGAGGAGTGGTTACAGTTAGAGCCTTGCTGGATAGCGGGTCGATGGCGTTCACACTGAGCTCTAAAGTAATACCTCAGCTGTTACATCGGGATGTTTTAAGGAGCCCCGCCCTTGAGCCGACAGCCACTGTGTTGATTGGGTGTGGGGGGTCCAGGACCTTACCTTCTGGCATGTGCGATCTGGAGATGGGTCTTTATGACTGCAAAGTGATTGTCCCTACATTGATTGTTGAGAACCAAAATGAAGAACTGATTGTTGGCAGTAACCTGTTGAGATACATTATTAACAGGTTTAAGATGAGTCAGGATCTCCAGGACCAGGACCCCACAGCACTCTGTGACAGTAGTGATGCACAGCAGAAACTGCTAGGCTTGTTGGCAAAGGTGGAAGCTGCCGATGAAGACATCTGTGATGCAGTTGGAACTGTGAAAATCAAGCGAGCTGCTACTCTTGAACCCATGACAGAGCATCTGATTTGGGGCAAGTTGCCACAAGTGAATAATCTGTTGGCTGGGTGTGCTGTTGTGGTGGAGCCAACAACAGCAAGATCAAAACCGAGAACAGTCTTGGTGGTGAGGTCAGTGTCAATTCTAAGAGCAGACGGGTGGCTCCCACTAAAGGTCATTAATCCATCAGACAAGCCGGTTACTTTGAGACGTAATGCTAAATTGGCTGATGTGTGTACTTGTGATTCAGTGGAGATGTTTGCTGGTTCCCAACTCGGCATCCATCAACAAATACAAGTGCCGTTGGACAACAGTACAAAACACAGCCTTGTCTCAGAGGACTCCACTTTGCCAGATCATCCTCACCTTGTGACACCATGCACAGTTGACACCCCTCAGGCAAGGCTAAGAGAACTGGGACTGTCAGATGTGGATATTGAGTCATGTGATGTCTCCCCTGAATATAAAGCTAAACTGGGTGAGCTCATTGTTCAGTACCAGTCGATCTTCTCAAGGGACAAGCTGGATTGTGGTAAAGCCACTGGTTTTCTACATCGCATCAGAATCATGGATGAGAAACCATTCCGATTGCCATGTAGGCGTATACCACCAACCCAGTATGAAAAATTGAGAGAGGCATTGGATGAGATGGAGGAGCGTGACATCATACGAAAGTCTAGCTCTCAGTCTCTCCTAATCCGATTTTCCATTTAGTTCACAAAACGAAACTGGAAAAGACGGATAACAAGCTAACGAGCCAAAAATCCGATTTCCGATTTTGGCTTAGTAAACGAAAAACGAAAAAAACAAGCCTAATTCCGTTTTTTCATTTTTCATTTCAGATGAAAAAACAAACTGCCTGAAAGTACACGGACCGGGCCACAAATCTGATTTCCGATTTTGGTTTAATGAACAAAAAAACAAGTCCATTTTCGTTTTTTCATTTTTCATTTCAAACGAAAAAATGAACTGCCTGAAAACACCTGTGAGCTATTGGAAGATACATTTTTGGAGATTTGTCTTTTTTTCTCATACTTTAGGTTTCCTGAAGCAAAGCACAATATTCCACCTAAACTGTGTGTTTCTTTTCTTCTTGACCCAAATCATCTCTTTCCTCTCGACAGAGTTTCTTTAA